>NC_044037.1:127224205-127536582 GCF_901765095.1 Microcaecilia unicolor
TGAGCTTTTCTCAAGAATGCCTAGCCTCAATTTTAGTAACCATTCCAGACAATCTTCCAATAGGAGAGAGGCTGAATGTTTTTCCAGGCAAGGTGGGTTCTAAAATAGTCTAGGTGCGTTACAGCCTTCAATTGGAACCCACTCCTCCAAACTGCTCATTGAGAGTATCAAAATTAAGCTCTTGGCATCAGAAATTGCTTACAAATAAACTCTTCCCTCTTGCAGACCAATTCAATCAAACCCATTCTACCAGGGGAAAAGAGCAGGGTTTTTATTCCAAGTACTTCCTAGTTGCAAAGAAAACGGAGATATCATCCATCCTAGACCTCAGGTCCCTGAACAAACCTAGCCAGGCAAAAGTTTAGGATGGTTTCTTTGGGTGTCCTCGTGATTCATAAAGGAGATTGGCTATACTGTCTGGATTTACAGGACACCTATATCCACATATAGACACACTCAAATCACAGGAAGTATCTGGGAGTTCAAGTAGGGAAGCACCACTTTGCCAGTATTGTGCATTCCCATTTGGTCTCACTTCAACCCCCAGAGTCTTCACAAAATGCCTAGTAGTCTTTGCAACTTTGCTACACAGATTGGGGTTACATGTGTTTTCCTACTTAGATGATTAGTCAAGAGCACAACAAAGGAAGGAGTAATTCAATCCCTGCATATGACCGTTCAGGTGTTGGAGCTGCTAGGGTTCATTATCAACTACCCAAAATCACAGCTCAGTCTGTCCCAGAAATTGGTGTACATAGGTGCCCTGCTAGATACCATTCAGGTGTGCGCATTTCTTCGGCAGCTATGGATAGACTTTCTGAATTACGTGTTTATGATGATGCATCAAAGTCAACAGGCGTCATCTTGGCAGAGTTTGAGGATGCTAGACCGCATGGCCTCTACAGTCCAAGTAAGTCCTATAATGTGCCTTAATTTAAGGCATGCTCAATGAGCCCTGTCTTCCCAATGGCCACAGGCCAGAAGAAACCTACAGAACGCTGTTTTCTATCACATCATCCCTCAGGAAGTTGCTGGCTAATTCAAGATAATCTGGCCAAGAGTGTATCTTCTCAAATTTCTCAGATTCAGAAAACTCTGAAAGGTGTATCCAACCTAGGTTGTGTTTTTTGTTTTTGAGGCCAGGGTGGGGGTGGGAGTGTTGATTCTGGTCTACTGCAGGGTTTCCATCTACCCCCCATTTTCAATGCCATTTTAGGTAAGTCATGGATGTGGTAATATGTTTTTGCAAAAACATGCCGAACATGTGATATTTATAATCCTAGGACTGTACATGTAAACTTAAAAATCAACATGTCTCTCTGCTCCTCCAATCAAGACACCTTAAAAGCATGAAAAATGTACATGAGATAAACATAAGTCTCACAAAGTTATAGGCACGGTATATGTAGAAATCCAGAATCTGAAAGGGTGACTGATGCAAAATCAGGTCCCCATGGGGAAACATGTGCATGCCTTGCCCCTACATGTGCAATAATCAGATGCCTTGCCCCTTACAAGTGTAATAATCAGTGTCTGCAAAGCCTCCTGGCTATGGAAGCTGCCCGTTTAGTACCTGCATAGAAAAACGTGTAGTGAGTTCCACCACTAAATGTGTAGCACTATCCATTTAATTCAGTGGCATAGCCAGACCTGACATTTTGGGTGGGCCCAGAGCTGGCATGGGTGGTGTTTCTTGGCATGCTACAAAATGGTGCCTTGGAGTGCACTTGATGATGGATTCTGGGTGGTCTGCCCAACGGCTGCCCTGCATCAGTATAGGCCACATGCATACTTGGTGAAAAAAAGCAGTGTTTTTGAATGTGGTTGCATTGTGCCATGCCAGACATGGGTCCATCCCCATGGCTGGCATCGGCCTTCCCTTCTGTGCCTTGCCCTCTCCTCCCTGCCATCCATCACATGGCTAGGCATGAGCCCTGCCTTGCCCCCCCCCCCCCCCACTCCTCCTGTAGCCTGGTGTCAGCCTTGCCTGCTCCCTGTCCACCCCCCATAGTCTGCCCCCCCCCCCCCCCCCCCAGCACTAAATATAAAGCTTTTTTTTTTTTAATGTCCTGGGCACTGCAGGGCCCGCCTCCACCCGGAGACCTGCCTACATTGAATTTGAAGCATTTTATTTTAGCCTGGGCAATGCAGAAACCACCCCCATCCAAAAACCCACCAACATTTACAACCTTTTTAAAACTTTAACCTGGGCACTACTAAAATGTATTGTTGGTGTGTTTCTGGGTGGGAGTGAGCTCTTCACTGTCTGGGCCAAGGTGGAGGTATATTTTGGACTCTTCACTGCCTAGGCAAAGAAAGGCATATTAATGATTAAACATGCCTTTTTTTGCCCTAGGCAGTGAAGAGCCCACCCCCCACCGGGAGGCCACTGCCAGCTGGCATTGCACTGTAACATTAAATTAAAATATTTTATTTGTTTTACATGGACAGCTTGGCTTGCATGTGGTGGTGGCGGTGCGGACTCAGAGGGCACGTGCTCCGTTCCGTATGTGCTGGATCCTATGCCTGCTGGGCTGCAGGGGAGTGCTGTGGGTGGCCGGGGTGAGGGGGTCAAGAGAAGGCTGATGTTGCTCTGGTGGGATGCAGTGGAGGAGCCGCGAAGGCCCGCAACGCTGGCGGGCAGTTGGCAGATTTTCCCCTGCTGCACTGTGGCGGCCGGCGAGCGAGTGAGCAAGCGAGGGGGGGGCAGGCGGGTGCGGCGACATAGTCCAAAGTGAAGATGGTCAGATGTCGTGGGGGTGCAGTGCTGGACTGGCCAGGTCTGGCGATTTCCAGATCAGGAAAGGGGACCCATATTTGGAAGAAGGGTTAGTCTGGTGGGAGGAGGTCTGGAGTGCTGCCGGCTGCACGTCATGGAGGCGCAGCTGAGCCGTGGTGGAGAGGCGCCGGGGTGCACATCCTGTCAGGGCAACTGGGTGGGCCTGAGCTTAGTTTGGATGGGCCTGGTCCCACCCAGGCCCACCCGTAGCTACGCCCCTGATTTAATTCCACTAAACATGCAGCGCTATTTGCACAGGCTCTGGTTGCAGTGTTACAGGTTTAGAGTCGGCTCTTCCCAGCAAAGACCAAGTTATCCAGGTGCCTGTGGACCAACTCACACAATAAATACAGTGCCCACTATTGAGCCCTCGCATGCACGTGAAGGAGGCCAGGAGGGAGTGCAACTTTTCCCAAAAAGAGAGAGACTGGCATTTCTTGTGTTGCAAAACGAATACAGGCTCTTCAGGGAGGGCAGGCCCCAAGTACCGCAGGCATCTCAAGATGGATCTGGGAGGATATCCAGAAGACCTTGGCAAGGTAAGGAACCACGCTGCCCATAAGCCCCAACACCTATCAGAGACCAGGGCAAGCCACTATGCTGTTGACTTCACATGTACCTAACAGCAGACAGCTGAGGTCACAGCACAGTGGCAGGGTGGCCAATACACTCTTACACTGCTCAGATGATGCCTAGCGCATCTCCCATGTGCAAGAAGACAATCCCTGACCCGACAATGCCAAACACCTGTCCAGTGCATCCACCTGCACCAGCATTACCCTGGCAGGACCACCTACAATGAAAGGTCACCCTGCCACACTCCCATCATTCCCCCCAACAACCAAAAATACACCGTGTTGTGACACCTCGCTTTGGGGAGACATTGATAGATGGCCCCAACAATAAACCACAACCCCCTATGTGCCACTCTGAATGTGTCTCTCATACGCAGTATGAACAAGGGAGCATCATCCCGTAATTCACACTGTCCAAAATGGTGTCTGTCTACCACACACACCTGGTGAGATCTGAAAATATGCTTGTGGATTTGTTTTAAACACATCAGATGTGACGTAGGAATAAAGTGTGTGGCATCCCCTCATATCTTACAGAATCTTCAGAGTAGCCTGTGATATTGTGACATTAAAGGGCAGGTTCAGGATGATCCGGAGAACCAACCCCTTCTTGCTGGTGCACATCAGGCAGCAGCTTCAGCAATGGAGCAGTGACTCCTAAAAATCACCCCCCCACAACTGCCTCCTCAATTTGCGCTTAAAATCCCAACCCTCACTCTGTCCATACTGAAATGGTAAAAATGGGTAACATCTGGAAAGCAATGTATACTACTGCCTGTAGTATGGAAATATAAATACCTAATTTTTATATACCATTATATCCAAAAGCTCAAGACAGATTACAGTCAAGTAAAACAAATTAAAATAATATAATATAAAGTAGTTAAGAGCATAATACATATTTTGAAACAACCAAGATTTTAGTAGTTTGTGAAAACACATGTAACATGACTCAAACCTACGCTCCACGTAAGAGAATTCCATAATGTGGACAGTCATGAAAAAATATTTTATTCCAAGATGACACTAAATGATTCACTTAAGAATAAAAGATAACATATTCACATTGGGACTGTCTACCTGTGGAGTATATACATTATGTTCAGAGTCAGTCGGTTTTGGGCAAAATGGTAGAGGACTATTAAAGAATAAAATTACAGAGCATATTCAAAAGCTTGAATTAATGAGATGTGGAGGGGCATAATTGAACGGGGCGCCCAAGTTTTTCCTGAGGACGTCCGTGCAGGACGTCCCCGGTGAAGGGGCAGGGAAACCCGTATTATCGAAACAAGATGGGCGTCCATCTTTCGATAATACGCCGGGGCACCCAAATCTCAACATTTACGTCGACCTTAGAGATGGTTGTCTGTAGAGATGGTCGTCCCCGATTTTCGGCGATAATGGAAACTGAGGACACCCATCTCAGAAATGACCAAATGCAAGCCCTTGGTCATGGGAGGAGCCAGCATTCGTAGTGCACTGGTCCCCTCACATGCCAGGACACCAACCGGGCACCCTTGGGGGCACTGCAGTGGACTTCACAAATTGCTCCCAAGTGCATAGCTCCCTTATCTTGTGTGCTGAGCCTCCCCACCCCCCCTCCCCAAACCCACTCCCCACAACTGTACACCACTACCATAGCCCGAAGGGGTGAATGGGGGCACCTACATGTGGGCACAGTGGGTTTGTGGTGGGTTTGAAGGGCTCACATTTACCACCACAAGTGTAACAGGTAGGGGGGATGGGCCTGGGTCCGCCTGCCTGAAGTGCACTGCGCCCACTAAAACTGCTCCAGGGACCTGCATACTGCTGTGGAGCTGGGTATGACATTTGAGGCTGGCATAGAGGCTGGCAAAAAATATTAAAAAAAATTTTTTTTAGGGTGGGAGGGGGTTGGTGACCACTGGGGGAGTAAAGGGAGGTGATCCCCGATTCTCTCTGGTGGTCATCTGGTTAGTTTGGGCACCTTTTTGAAGCTTGGTCGTAAGAATAAATGGACCAAGTAAAGTCGCTCGTTAGGGACGCCCTTCTTTTTTCCATTATCAGTCGAGGACGCCCATGTGTTAAGCACGCCCCAGTCTTGCCTTCGCTATGCTTCCGACACGCCCCCGTGAACTTTGGTCGTCCCCGCGATGGAAAACAGTTGAAGACGCCCAAAATCGGGTTTCGATTATGCTGATTTGGGTGACCCTGGGAGAAGGATGCCCATCTCCCGATTTGTGTGAAAAGATGGGCGCCCTTCTCTTTCGAAAATAAGCCTGAAAGCCAACGTCGATTTAGTTAAGGGAAATTGTGCCTCACTGATCTGTTTCTTTGAAGGGCTGAACAAATGTTGATAAAGGCGAGCCGGTTGATACTGTGTATCTGGATTTTCTAAAGTTGTTTGACAAAGTACCTCTTGAAACACTCCAGAAGAAATTGGGAGTCATGGGGATAGGAGGTAGTGTCCTGTTGTGGATTAAAACTGGCTAAAGGATAGAAAACAGAGAGTAGGGTTTAAATGGTACATAAGTATTGCCATACTGGAAAGACCAAAGGTCCATCAAGCCCAGCATCCTGTTTCTAACAGTGGCCAATCCAGGTAACAAATACCTGGCAAGGTCCCCCCAAAATACAAAACATTCTATAGTGCTAATCCCAGAAATAGTGGATTCTCCCCAAGTCCATTTAATAGGTCTATGGACTTTTCTTTAGGAAGCCGTCCAAACCTTTTTAAACTCCGCAAAGCTAACCGCCTTTACCACATTCTCTGGCAACGAATTCCAGAGTTTAATTACATGTTGAGTGAAGAAATATTTTCTCCGATTCGTTTTAAATTTACCACATTGTAGCTTCATCGCATGCCCCCTAGTCCTAGTATTTTTGGAAAGCATAAACAGACGCTTCACATCTACCCGTTCAACTGCACTCATTATTTTATAGGCCTTTATCATATCTACTACTACTACTTAACATTTATAAAGCGCTACCAGGGTTACGCAGCGCTGTACAATTTAACACAGAGGACAGTCCCTGCTCGAAGGAGCTTACAATCTAAAGGACAAAAAAGTGCAGTCAATCAAATTGGGGCAGTCTAGATTTCCTGACTAGATGAATAATGGTTAGGTGCCGAAAGCGACATCGAAGAGGTGGGCTTTGAGCAAGGATTTGAAGATGGGCAGGGAGGGGGCTTGGCGTATGGGCTCAGGGAGTTTATTCCAAGCATAGGGTGAGGCGAGGCAGAAAGGGCGGAGCCTGGAGTTGTCGGTGGTGGAGAAGGGTACTGAGAGGAGGGATTTGTCCTGTGAGCGGAGGTTACGGGTAGGAGCGTAAGGGGAGATGAGGGTAGAGAGGTAATGAGGAGGCTGCAGATTGAGTGCATTTGTAGGTTAGTAAGAGAAGCTTGAATTGTATGCGGTACCTGATCGGAAGCCAGTGAAGTGACTTGAGGAGAGGGGTGATATGAGCATATCGGTCTAGGCGGAAGATAAGACGGGCAGCAGAGTTCTGAACGGATTGAAGGGGGGATAGATGGTTAAGTGGGAGGCCCGTGAGGAGTAGGTTGCAGTAATCAAGGTGATAGGTAATGAGAGAGTGGATGAGAGTATGGGTGGTGTGCTCAGACAGGAAAGGGCGAATTTTACTGATGTTATAGAGAAAGAAGCGACAGGTCTTGCTGTCTGCTGGATTATGCGCAGAGAAGGAGAGGGAGGAGTCAAAGATAACTCCGAGAATGAGGGTGTTATCGACTGAAATAGAGAGTGGAGGGAAAGGAGAAGTGGGTTGGGTGGAAAGACAATGAGCTCAGTCTTGGCCATGTTCAGTTTCAGGTGGCGGTTGGACATCCAGGCAGCAATGTCAGATAAGCAGGCTGATACTTTGGCCTGGGTTTCCGCAGTGATGTCAGGTGTGGAGAGATAAAGCTGGGTGTCATCAGCATAAAGATGATATTGGAAACCATGAGTATGAGATCAGCGAGCCCAGGGAAGAGGTGTAGATTGAGAAAAGAAGAGGTCCAAGGACAGATCCCTGAGGAACACCAACAGAGAGTGGGATGGGGGTAGAGGAAGATCCATGAGAATGTACTCTGAAGGTATGGTGGGAGAGATAAGAGGAGAACCAGGAGAGGACAGAGCCCTGGAATCCAAATGAGGATAGTGCCGGCAACGAGTAGATTATGATTGACAGTGTCAAAAGCGGCGGATAGGTCGAGAGGATGAGGATGGAGTAGTGACCTTTGGATTTTGCAAGGAACAGGTTATATCAGACTTAGTGAGTGCCGTTTCTGTCGAGTGTAGAGGTGAAAACCGGATTGCAGCGGTTCGAGGATGGCATGAGAGGAGAGAAAATTAAGGCAGCGGCTGTGAACGGGGCGCGTTCAAGTATCTTGGAGAGGAAGGGTTAGGAGGGAGATGGGACGGTAGTGGAAGGACAGGTAGGGTCTAGTGATGGTCTTTTGAGGAGTGGTGTGACTACAGCATGCTTGAAGGTGTCAGGGACAGTTGCAGCGAAGAGAGAGAGGTTGAGGATATGACAGATGGTGGGGGGGGGGGGGGTGACAGTAGGAGAGATGGTGTTTAGTAAGTTGGTGGGGATGGGATCAGAGGAACAGGTGGTGCATTTCGAGGAGGAAGAAGGTGGGCGGTTTCCTCCTCGGTGATATAAGGAAAGAGGAGGAGGCGGCCTGGTTGGTTGGTTGAGGGAGTGGTTAAAGGGTGAAGAGGAGGAGGTGGCATGGTAGTGAATTCGAGGTTGTTCTTCTGCACCTTGTCGCGGACGTAGTCAGCCAGTGATTGCGGAGAGAGTGAGGGGGGGGGGGTGGGAGCAGAGGGCACTTTGAGGAGGGAGTTGAGGGTGGCGAAGAGACGACGAGGGTTGGAGCCGAGAGAATTAGTCAATTGGGTGTAATAGTCCTGTTTGGCAAGGAATAGGGAGGACTGGAAGGAGGATAGCATGAATTTGTAATGAATGAAGTCGGTATGGGTGCGAGATTTCCTCCAGAGGCGTTCAGCAGATCGGGCACAGGAGCGAAGGTATCGGATACAAGGTGTCAGCCAGGGCTGGGGATTAGTACGCCTTGTGGGACGGGAGATGGATGGTGCAAGGGTGTCCAGAGCAGAGGAGAGAGTGGCGTTGTAAGCAGAGACAGCCTTGTCAACAGACTCGGAGGACATGATGGAAGGGAGGAGATTAGAGATACTAGAGGATAAAGTGGGAGGGTCGACAGCTGGAGATTCCTGAAAGTAGTGGTTAGTGTTGGGCGGGACTGAGGGGGAGGGTGATGAAGTGTGAAGTGATCAGGTGATGATCGGAGAGAGGAAGAGCTCAGCCGCCTTTTCTCCAAGCTGAAGAGCCCTAGTTGCTTTTAGCCTTTCCTCACAGGGAAGTCGTCCCATCCCCTTATCATTTTTGTTGGCCTTCTCTGCACCTTTTCTAATTCCAATATCTTTTTTGAGATACGGTGACCAGAATTGGACACAATATTCGAGGTGCATGGTGTGATACAAAGGCATTATACATCCTCATTTTTGATTTCTATTCCTTTCCTAGTAATACCTACAATCTATTTACTTACTTAGCCACAGCAGCACACTGAGCAGGAGGTTTCAAAGCAAATAAAAAGTCAAAGGAACTCCATTATTCGATAGTTACGCTCATGCACTGAAGACCAGTCATAGTAACATAAACATTCACCGGACTCAAACCAATCACAAACATTTTAAAAAATGCAGAATCAGCTATATTTATCAGTATAAATTAGCAAGTGCATTTTCCTGTTCCCGTTGCAGAAGATTGGTCAGATAAACCGAATAAGCAAAGATAATTTATTGTCCAAAAGCCAAATTGAAAAAATACGTTTTCAATAGTACTCTGAAAGACTGATATGAATCTTCAAGCCTCAGATGCTGAGGAAGCGAGTTCTAGAGGGCCAGGGCAAGGAAGAAAAAAGCAGCCGAGCGTGTTGATTCCCATTGTGCTTTAGAGGAGGGTGGTACGACCAGCCTATTATCAGTTATGGAGCGAAGCATATGAGAAGGTGTATAAGGAACAATATAGGTTGCTAGGTAGGAAGGAATGGCTGTGTACAGAATTTTATCAGTCATTGTTAGGATTTTGTATTTGATCCGATACTCAATACTTAATGGGAAGACAATTCAAGTGCTCTAATAGAAGAGAAATATGATCAGATCTTTTTGCGTTGCATATAATGCGTGCTGCAGTATTCTGTAATGTTTGAAGACGTTTGAGATTAGCCCTTGTGAAACCTGCATAGTTAGTTGCTACTACTACTACTTATCATTTCTATAGTGTTAATAGATGTAAGCAACGCTGTACACTTGAACATGAAGAGACAGCTTATTGAGGTAAGTCCTGTGCAGTTGTGTGCTCTGTGTGTGACAGTAACAGAGCACACAACTGCACAGTACTTGCCTCAATAAGCTACTCTGGATTTGTTTAAGATAAGTCAAGCATTTTCATTATCTCTTAACATTGAATGTTCATATAAAAAAAAAAACCAGCTTGTTTAACAGCACCGAATGAAAGAGGTAGGGAAGGCAGGTGCAGTGCTATGATGGTTTGAAGTTGGCGTGTTACTGTGACTAATGGGGAATAGCACAGCAACACACACTGAGCACTGCATATTAAAAAAACAAAAAAAATGTTTTTGTATAAATTTCCATCATTACATTTTAACTGCCAGACCCTTGACCATCTTCTAAGGTTCGGAGACACGCTTCTCATCGTTTCTACTCCCTCCAGGGTATGCACTCTATTGGCTATTTTCGTGTCATCCGCAAAAAGGCAAACCTTTCCTTCCAACCCTTCAGCAATATAACCCACAAATATATTAAACAGAATAGGTCCCAGCACCAACCCCTGAGGAACTCCACTGCTCACCTTCTTTTCCCATGAGCGGATTCCATTTTCCACCATCCTCTGCCACCTGTCGGTCAACCAGTTTTCTATCCAGTTCACCACTTTCGGTCCTAAGTTCAGCCCTTTCAACTTATTCACAAAATAGCAAAATGCATAGCAAGTTACAAAATTCTGTACACTACCAAAAATATACTATTATTACACCAGTAGATATATGAATATATGAGTAATTACACAATTATAATATATCCTGAGAATAGATTACCAATAGCAGCAGAATTAGACTAATGACTACAGATCCTGGGACAAGCCAGCCCTTCACAGGGAAAACCCAGACTAACTATACCCTGCTATAGGAAGAAAAATCCTGCAAGCTCACCCTTTGAGGTCCCGTAGAAGAGTCCAAGGGGGCTTCTCTTCTAGGAAATACAGAGTCCCTACCCTCAAGCCGGTTACTCAGGTCATGGAAAGCCAAAGAGCTGCTTTTGAACTGTTTTGTTAAGTGCTCAGCACAGAATTCAGTTCACAGGTTTTTAGAAGATCAGTCTCTCTAGCTCCTCTGAGAGAGATGTATACACCAGGGAAATCTTCTCTTCTCTTGTTTGTTTGTTCTTTCTCTTCTGTCCCAACCTTGGCATCCCTCTCGGTCCAGGTGACACATATGGACCAATCACAAACTGTGTACTTCTGTCAAGCAGAATTCACGATCATGACAATGAGAGGCCTTATGATTAGCAAACTCTTATGAACTCCAGAGGGGAGCTATCTTTGGCATGATGCAAGTTCTATGGTGAGTGTTAGCAGTAAATTTGAGAGACTGAGATCACACTCCACATACCTTGGCTTATGAATGAGGTTCATTCCTGTCATTGCATGTGCAAAACTAAATCACACCAGGAAGAAGTAGGGGATGACCAAATGACTTCTAGCTAAACAGATGGTTGCCAGAGGTAGTTTTTTTGAGCAAGCAGTATCAAAAAGGACCCAACACGAGATTGTGTTTTGGCAGATTGAACCGCTTGCCTCAGGGGTCACAATCACTGTTGAAGACCCAGATAGTCATTCCAAACAGCAACAAAGGAAAGCAGTACTTCACTTCAAATTATGAAAGACTCATCTAACTTGGATCAACCGTTAAACAGAAATTTACTGCTAACACTCGCCATAGAACTGGCTGCCAAGCTTGGAAACAGTTCTAGCTGTTGGAGCACTACTACTACTACTATTTAACATTTCTAAAGCGCTACTAGGTTTACGCAGCGCTGTACAATTTAACAAAGAGGGACGATCCCTGCTCAAAGAGCTTACAATCTAAGAGACAAGTTAACAGTCAGTCCATAAGTACATGACAGCGGCCAATCCAGGCCAAGGGCACCTGGCAAGCTTCCCAAACGTACAAACATTCTATACATGTTATTCCTGGAATTTTGGAGTTTTCCAAGTCTGTTTAGTAGCGGTTTATGGACTTGTCCTTTAGGAAACCGTCCAACCCCATTTTAAACTCCCCGATAGGGGCAGTCAAATTGGGGCAGTCTGGAGCAGGGGGGGGGGGGTAGCCATGGGCGGGCCTGGACGGGCCCAGGCCCAGCCACTTTCCTTCTAGGCCCGCCCACCCAACACTGACCTGCCAAGTCTCCCGCGAAACACGTGGCGCCAGCTCCCATTTACGGCCACTGCTGCTTCTCCAGTTGAGCAGCAGCGGCCGCTACAAAAACAAAAAGTGCTACCAAAAATGTTTTTAAAAAGCAAGCGCGGCACAGTAGGCAGCCGTCAGGCATTGGCTGTCGGCTCTGCAGCCGTTCCTCTCGCCTCTCACGTCACTGCCCCTGGAGGACGACCCCGGAAGAGTGCAGCGACGTGAGGGGCGAGAGTAGCGACTGCAGAGCTGACAGCCAGTGCCTGATGGCTGCCTGCTGTGCCACGCTTGCTTTTTAAAAACATTTTGGTAGCACTTTTTGTTTTTGTAGCGGCCGCTGCTGCTCAACAGGAGAAGCAGCAGTGGCCGGAAATGGGAGCTGGCGCCGCGTGTTTCGCTGGAGACTTGGCAGGTCAGTGTTGGGTGGGCGGGCGGGCCTTGATGGAAAGAAGGGGATAGAGAGAGAGAGAGACACTGGATGGAAGAATCGGGAGAGGGGGGTAGACGGATGGAAGGATGGGGAGAGAAAGAGGGAAAACAGATGGAAGGATGGGGAGAGAAAGGGGGAGAGACACTGGATAGAAGGAGGGGGAGAGAGACATTAGATGGAAGGATCAGGAGAGAGGGTAGATGGGTGGAAGGATGGGGAGAGAAAGAGGGAAGATGCTGGATGGAAGGATGCCCAAAGAAAGAGGGGAGACATTGGAAGGATGGGGAGAAAAAGAGGGGAGACACTGGAAGGATGGGGAGAGAAAGAGGAGAGCTGCTGGATGGAAAAGGAGAGTCGAGAAAGACTGGAGAATAAGAGGAAGGGGCATGGGGAGAACAAGGGTGAGAAAAAGATGAAAAACCATAGGTAGATGAAGAAAAAAGAAGGAAATTAAAGAATGGATAGTAAGAATGAATTAAATCTGGACAGAGAGAGAGGCTGAAAAATATTGAAGAAAGCAAAGAAAAAGGAGAGAAAATGACAAATAGCGCAGAAGAGTTAAGCGAAAATGAAGGAAAGCAGAATCTAGAGACTGGGAGCAACACAATGAGAAAAAGTAAATGGCCATACAACAAAGGTAAAATAATTTTATTTTTAATTTAGGATCAAGTAATATGATACCTGTGTTAATAACGTTTCAGAGACCAATACTTCCTTAGGTCAGGAGAGGATAACATAACAGCATTATACTGACCTGAGGCAGGAGGTTTTGGCCTCTGAAAGCTCATTGAAAAGGGTTGTTAGGCTATTAAATAAATTATTTTCTGAAACCTTATGCACTGAAAAGCAGCACTTTACCCCTGTGTGACAAATGCATCTGATTAGTGTGACTAAATTTTGCTGGGGGAGGGGGTTAGAGAGAAAATTTTGTGCCCACCCACTTTGGGTTCAGTCCCACCCAAAATTGGCAGTCTGGCTACACCACTGTGTTGGAGGTCTTCAGCTAATAGGGCTTGGGGATCCCCACCAGCTCATATATCTATATTTTGGGTTGTTGTTGATGTGAGTGGGGATGTACCTCGCCAACCCAACCAGTTAAGAAAGTCTACCTCTATACTTAACCACCTAACTCCCTTCTTTTTTCTCTGACTTAATCTCTGTACTTCACTAATTGTATCTGCTATCCTGGAATGACAATGTCATAACAGGACTCTGTAAGCCACATTGAGCCTGCAAATAGGTGGGAAAATGTGGGATACAAATACAATAAATAAATAAAATTACATGCCCATTCATTTTGGGTTCGGGCCCACCCAAAATTAGCTGTCTATGCCATTGTCTGTTAGGTTAAGAATACTGACAAACCTAAGCAGGTGGGATGTAAAGCAGAACTTATTGAGAAGAAAGAAGAAAACACTAAATAAAAAACATAGTATACCATATAAGCTAAAGACATTTTTATATTAGATTAATATCCTTAATCCCTTAGCAAGTTTTAAGTTATTGAAAAACTAAAAAATACTAAGATGGAGACAGCAGTCCAGCAGCAAGAGGAATGTTATCCAACCTTTTGCATTGAGTGTCACATGTATGATTATCTCCCAGTTGGTGAGCAGTTATATGTGTGTGCCCGATGCAAAGAGCTAGTTCTCAGAGAACGGGTCCGTACTCTTGAGGCTAGAGTAGAAGACTTGGTGGAGCTGAGGGAGACAGATGTATATAAAGGAGACCTACAGAGATGTTGTAGAGAAGTCCCATCTCCAGTCTGGCAGCCCCTGTGCTGCCTTGGAGGAGGAAGGTCTCCTAGAAGGAGAGTATCACCCTGGTGAAGTAGGAAGTACTTCTGTATCCAGGACCTGCCCACCAGGGGATGCACTATCCTCTCGCACCGAGGATATGTCTCCAACAACTTCTGCCCAGGCGGGAAGGGTTAGGACAGCTGTTGTAGTTGGTGATTGGATTATTAGGCATGTAGATAGCTGGGTGGCTGGTGGATATGAGGATCGCCTGGTCACTTGCCTGCCTGATGCGAAGGTGGTGGACCTCGTGCGTCACCTAGACAAGATCTTAGATAGTGCTGGGGAGGAGTCGGCCGGAAAATTTGGGAGGGAGGTTCTGGAAGCCAAATTTAGGCTCTTAGGTAGAAAGCTGAAGTCCAGATCCTCAAGGGTAGCATTTTCAGAGATGCTCCTTGTTTCACGAGCAGGACCCAAAAGGCAGGCAGAGTTCCGAAGTCTCAATGTGTGGTTGAGATGATAGTGCAGGGATGAGGGATTTAGATTTGTTAGGAACTGAACGACATTCTGGAAAAGGGGGAGACTGTTCCAAAAGGATGGGCTCCACATTAACCAGGATGGAACCAGGCTGCTAGAGCTGTCTTTTAAAAAGGAGAGAGAGCACCTTTTAAACTAGAATGGGGGGAAAGCCGACTGTCACTCAGGAGTGCATGGTTCGGTGTGGAGTATCCTTGAAGGATACTATTGAAACAGGACATTTACGGAATCCCAGTAGTGAGGTTTCAACAGTGCTGAAAGAAAGCCAGGTGTGCTTAATGAGAAAGCAGGATAAAGGATGCACATTATCCCCTTCAACTTCTAAGCAGCTTATAGATCAAAGGCAAGAACACAATTTGAAGTGTCTGTATATAAATGCTAGAAGTCGGTCCTCTTAACACTTGAGGCCTTTTTTTAAAGTTATATATATAGAACCATCACGTCACAATTTTGACTACCAGAGATTAAGGTACGATTTTGAAACTTGACTGGCAACAAACTATGGTATAGCAGTACTGAACCTCAGAGATTAGGCATAATGGAGCCTAACCAAACCACTCCCGTTGCAGGTGGAGGGCGGACACCAATCCAGGAGGTGCAGCAGACAATATCGAAGACACAGGGACAACTATATGAAAGAGGACTTGCTGTTGGATTTAGCAACAAGATATATATGCAACGAGACGGTTGTCCTGGTCTTGAGTTTGGGGCCAATTGGAACACCAAACCTCAAACTTGAGAACTTTGACTTTCAGTGATCGAGGAATAATCTTAGATCCTATTCAGGTGTAAATTACAATGCAGCTATACTAAACTCCAGAGAGATGGTTGGGCGCAGATGAGACTTAGCATGAGTATTATTTGGACAAGCTGACGAATATAGACACCCTACCTTGGGAGATATGGTAGATTGTGCCATAGAGGACTGGACTTTTTGAATAACAGCAGACTTGGACTTACAATGTGCTCGCAACAGCATTGATAGCGCAAGCTTGCTTATATGGAAGATAAAAGGGTACATGTGTTTTTGTGTGTGTGTGTTTTGGAGAGGGGGAAGAGAAGAAGATAATGCATTCAGTTAAACACTGTTTACATATTCTTGTGGAGGTAGTTGGAGGGGGAAGAGGGGGAGGGGGAGCACTCTCACAGTGACCTAAGATAGCAATGCCAAGTAATGAAGGCATGACTGCGGTCAGCCTCACTGGAAGGCTTGTAGGGTATCGGGAGAAGGGGGGGGGGTAAAGGAGTTGGGGATGATCTATTTGTTATTTTGTTTGAAACTCTTAGAGGATGGGAGGTTTGAAGGGAATTTTCGACTCTGTGCAATTTTCACTCTGGGTGGGAAGAGGGTATGGTGTACAGAACGATGCAGGATCCTTAAAGCTACTGTTTATATTGCAATAAGTATAGGGGGTGACGGGTAGGCTGGGATGCCCCTCCCTTCCAAAATTTAGATCTTGGACTAGTCTATTTACTATAATGAGGTGGGTGTGGGATGCCACTTAAGTTAATTTCGTGGAATGTGAAGGGGGTAACCTCTCCTATTAAGCCGCAAAAATTATTACAGTGCTTAAATCGTCACAAAGCAGATGTGGCGTTTTTGCAGGAGACTCACCTTTTGACCATAGAGCATGCAAATTTTAAGAAGTGGTGGGTGGGATACATATTAGAAGCCCCTGCAGTAGGGCGTAAGGCTGGGTTATTGATCCTTTTCTGAGAGTGTTGGAAAGCAGACTCTGGTAGATATATCTGGGCCAAGGTAACAATCAATAAACAACCAATGCTTTTATGTAATGTCTATGCTCCTAATGCATATGATAGAAAGTTTTTTTGATCGCTGATCCATGCCCCAGGACAACACCAGGATATTCCAATGATAGTGGAAGGCGACTTCAACATAGTGAATGACCCAACTTTAGATAGGAGTACGGGACAGGGGGGGAGAGGGAGGGCTAACGTCTAAAGGGATTTCTATTCTTTGTTCTGCGTTGGAACATATGGATGTATGGCGGATTTTACATCCCGCGGAAAAGGACTTTACCCATATATCCAGGGCTCACTCCTCGCAATCTAGAATAGATTATTGGCTGTTATCCAAATCACTGTTTGCTAGGGTTCAGGAAACTGGGATTGGCCCCTATGGGGTTTCTGATCACGTTATGATCTGGTGGTCAATGGATATGGGCCCCCCGATGGGGACAGACTACCAGTGTGGCGATTTCCTACACATTTATATTGGGACACTGAATTCAAAGAATACTTAGCGAGTCAGTGGGGGGAGTATCAAGAGATGAACGAAGCACATCGTGATGATCCGGTGCTATTCTGGGAGCCAGCCAAAGCGGTACTTAGGGGTACAAACATAGCATACACTAGTTACAAGAAAAAGGCTTCAGACAAGGAGATACTCCATCTCGAATGTCAAGTGCGGGAGGTAAGGAGGAATTTTGGTCAATTTTCCAATCCCCCAAAAAAGGAGCAGTTGATGGCAGCACAGGCAGTTCTTAATACCTTGCTTCACGCATGTACGGTTAAATCTCTGCAGTACTATAAATACAAACTCTTTGTGCATGGTAACAAGCAAGGAAAGTTGTTGGCCAATTTAATTAGACAAAAGTCGGGTGCGCAAATGATGATGCAGATAGATAGAGGAGATGGAGTTAGGGTACACAATGATAAAGAAATTGTAGAAGTGTTTCGATCTTACTATCAACAATTGTATGCTAAGCCCAAGAGGGAGGATTTAGAAAGCCAAATTTATTTGGAGGGCAGGTCCTTACCGGTGATAACAGCACACGCTAGATCTAAACTAAATGCACCGATATCGGAAGAGGAGGTGAACCGAACAATTCAGCAAGAGTCCCTTTACAAGGCTCCAGGGCCGGATGGATTTTGTTATGAGTTCTACAAAATTTTGAACCCAATAATTGTACCGACTTTGCAGAGGTTATTTACTTCTTTTGTAGAGAAAGGGCAGATGTCTGATTTGTTGAACACCGCGCAAATGGTGGTGGTGTTAAAACTGGGGCGGAATCCAGAGTTGCCTTCATCGTACAGGCCCATATCTTTATTGAATGTGGTAGCTAAGATTCTGGCGAAACTCTTGGCGAATAGAATGGCAGCTTATATTACCAACAGTAATAGATGAAAGCCAGGTGGGCTTTGTACAAGGCCGTACAATCGCTAGGAATATTCGCAAAGTGTTAGCATCAATGGAGTGTGTGGAGCGGATGGGGGTTCCCTCTTTGCTTATAGAGTAAGATCCTGTTCCTGTTTGCAACATTGGAAGCATATGGGTTTGATGGGATTTTTATTGCAGCTGTTCGGACATTATACAGTGCACCTAGAGTGGCATTGTGGTACAATGGGGTAGCTTCCACTCTTTTTGAGATTCAGAGGGGGACTCGCCAAGGATGCCCTCTGTCACCACTCCTATTTGTTTTATCGCTAGACCCGTTAATTAGGGAAATCATAAGTAACCCAGACATACAGGGGGTCCGTAATGGTATACAAGAATTTAAGGTATCTGCCTTTGCGGATGATATATTAGTGCGTTTGACCAACCCAGAGGCCTCCCTGACTGCTCTTACAGATAGCTTTGCTGAATATGGGGACTTCACTGGATTCAAATTAAATCTTTGGCCCTGCCCATGCAGCCCAGGGTGAGGCGTAAATGGAGAGGTGCTTTTCCCCTAAAATAGGCATCTCGCTTCTTTACATATTTGAGTATAAAACTTCCTTACAAGACATTCTTGATACATGATTTAAATGTTTCCTCTCTCCTAGATTTTTCTAAAGAACAATTTGCAAAATGAATGTCATTTCCAATCTCGGTGTACGGTAGGATTCAGCTTTTCCATATGGTTCTCTTCCCCCCAATGGCTCTACACCTTGCAGGTTTTGCCTCTCAAGTTGGTGGGTAGAGATTTACTTGCTCTTCGGAAAATTTTGCTAAACTTTTGTTGGCAGGGGAGGAAGCCTCGAGTCTCCTTTAGGTATCTGTAAGGTTCTTGGCAGGGTGGAGGCCTGGGACTACCAGATATCCAGAAGTATAATATGGCATGTTTGCTTAGATACCTGGGATATTGGTTTTTGGACGAACACCCTGGATTTATGAAATGGCGTCATATCATCCCTGGAATATTTTCTCTCTCCTGCAAAGCCCAACACGATCTATACCCGAAGGCGTTAGAAATAGTATATTACTTAAATCCTTGCGAATGTCCTGGAGGTATTTGGTTCCCATGTTGGGAGGTGATTACCAGGTCTCTGACCAATTGCCAATATTAGGCAACGTGCAATTCGTTCCAGGGAAGGAGAATGCCAGTTTTCGACGGTGGGCGGTTAGAGGGATCGCCCAAACGTATTCCATCTTTTGGAGAATGAGAGGAGAATGCTCTCTTGGGAGACCTTATTAGAGAGGCAGTGGGTAGAACCACGTAATCTGTTTGCTTATAGGCAGGTGAGCCACTACATCAGCAGCTTAAATTCTTCAGATCCTAGGTTTCATTTGAGACAGCAATTGTTAGCATTTTTCAAACCTTTTAAAGAAGGAGACATGTCAGTGTCTAATCTGCACAAGGCTTTAGGAGAATTGCTGCCGAGCCCAGACCGGACGGAGATTGAGGCCCGTTGGAGTTGAGACCTGGGTGCAAGTCCGGAGTCCCTAGATATACTCCTATTAATATGGAGAATCCCTACCATATTGGTAAATGCGGATATACGGGAATGCCAATTTAGAGTATTGCATAGGGCCTATTTTACACAAGAAAGAATTTTCAAGGCAGGGGGGATAGAGTCTCCGATCTGTCAGAAATGTCATCAAGAAATTAACTCCCTTTTTCATGCATTATGGAAGTGTACGGTCATAAGAAATTTCTGGAATAAGGTGATTCATTATTTAGAGACATTGGGAGGAACGGTAATCCGGATGTCACCGGGGGGCATTCTTTTAGATAGATATGAGGACTTTGGGGTGCGAGATAGGCATTTTAAGCTACTGATCCGTAAAGCAGGAATGTTGGGCAAACGTACTATCTTGGGAGTATGGGTCAGCGATCAAGCACCCTCTTATTGGCAATGGAGGAGTAAATTACATAATCTGATGTTAATGGAGCAGCAATATGCACACTCCTCGTACAAACGAAAGCAAATGTTCTTGGCCACTTGGGATAAATATCTCCAATCTTTGCCCCATAGAGCCTGCAGTCTAGTCTTGAACTCCTTTTAACTGATAGAGGGACTATATATATGGAGGGGTAAAGAAGATGGGGAGGTCTAGGGGTTAGGGAGGAGGACCGGATCGTATGGAACCTATGAAGACAGGTTGTGATTGGGACGCTTTAAAACTGGGTTTTTCATTTTTTTTTCTTTCTTTCTGTTCTCTCTTCATCATGGGAGGGGCACAGAGTCGAGAAGGTGGGAGGGTTGGGTGGGAGACGAAGGGGTGCACGATGGGAAGGGAGGTGGATGATTCTTTATCCTACCATCTGTCCTTGACAAGTAACCGGTAATGTCATCAGAGTTAAGACATCCCTTAGAAGATATGTCAAGGTATGTATTGCCGGGGATAGATGGAAATGTCTTCTAGTTGGGCACATCAAAGAAGGCAACTTGGAGCTATATGGGTCTCAGTAATATAAGGAGGGGGATAGATTGGGATGGGATTTTGGGTTTTTTGGACAATAAATAGGATAGAAGAGGATGTTTTGGTTAAAGTTTTATTAGAGTGATAGTTTTTCTCTGTGTACAATGAAGAAGGGGAGGGATTACATGAGAGGAGGAAATAAAAAAGACACTATTGACGCATACAAATGTCAGTTGAATGTTCTGACATCATGGTTTATTTTATGTACATATCGATAATGGTTGTGTTGATATTATCGTCAGTAAAACAGATTTAAACACAAAAATGGAATAAAAGTTTTAAAAAATGAGAAAACAGATGGCAAAAATAAAGAATGGAAAAACATTAGGAGGAGAGGTCCCTATAGAACTGTGGTTTGTGGCTTCTGGCCGAGGACTGCAGCTGATATATTCAGGCTGAATGAGGAAGGTGATATGAAAATAGGAGTGAGGAAGGAGGATATAAAAATAGTTGGAAAAAATTGCCTGGGTAGTTGCAAATGGAATGGTCATAGTGACATAGGCCAGTAAGGGCCTAGTTCCAATTGAGCTGGAAGCCCAAAGGAACAAGAGAAAATTGTTGGCAAAGAAAGAGGAAATAATGAAAAAAAAAGTCTGACACACAAGACAAATCTAAATTTATTTTGTTTTGGTAAGTAAAGTTATAAAAATAGGATTATCAGCAAAAGTGCAATAAATATATTAATACACATCTATGTAAGTGTGCAGTTATATTGCTGCAGTGTTTTCCAACTCTAGGGATCTTAAGGTATATGCATAAGTGTATACTTTCCAAAGGAGGAGAAAACTTGTAAATTAACTTGTGTGATTCAGGAAGTGGAGGCGTAGTCTAATGGTTAGAACAGTGGTCTGAGAAATAGAGAAGCCAGCTTTTATATCCTCCTTATTGTACATATGTTCCTTGTGAAATTGGTAAGTCACTCCATTGTCTCAGGTACAGGCTAAGAGCTAGCTTTACTAACCTGTGTTATTGTGTTAATCCATGTTTCTGCTATTTTACTTGTGTTACTGGTAAATAGGTCCCGTCGACAATAAATAATGTGTTATTGTATTAACACTGGTCAGTAAAGCTAGTGGTCAGTATTTCTTTGATCTTGGATCCATTGTTGTGGTCTATAATTTAGGAAAAGTTTTTTTTTCTACTTTTTCAGAGTTCTAATATTGAAAAATTATCCTTTTCCGTATTTCCAATTTTATGTATATGCATAAATGATAATGAAAAATTGATAAATAAAAAATAATTAAAAAAAAAAGCTAGTGGTCAGTAAACCTAGTGCTCAAATTGTAAGCCCATTTAAAATAATCTTTTGTACTTTAATGCAGTTTGCCTTGAGCAAAGGTTTGAAAAAGCAAGCAGGTAATGTCTGTATTGTCTCTCCTGCCCTCTAGGGTAGACATATTTAGGATTTAGTCTTTTCTCATACATCTTCTGGTGCAATCCCTATACCATTTTTGTCGCCCTAAATGAGGCTTCACTATCAGCTTGTACGGGGCATTATCACCGCCTCCCATCAGCTAGTTATGCCTCCCTATATGCTGTCTTGCATCCTTCTGGCTTTCGCCACCACTTTGTCACATTTTTGCCACCTTGAAATCTTCAGACAGTTATCATTGTCACACTGAGATACCTCTCCTAGAGTGGAGGAGTAGCCTAATGGATAGTGAGTGCTGTTGGCTGAAAGCCTGGGGAACTGGGATCAATTCCCAATGTACCTGTACTTTATCTTTTTCACCTGTCATCCCCTTCCTCAAGTTTAACTCCTGTCCACGTAGTTTAGTTTGGTATACCAAATAGAAATAAACCAGCTTTTGTGGCGCAAATATCTAAGTGGTTTACAATAAAATAATTAAAATTGTAATTGGAAAAGAACTACAATATCAAGTAGGAAAAGGTGTCCATTCATACAAACAAGAGGCATAATAGGAAGAACAAAGAGGGACAGAAAAGGTATGAAACAAGCAGGCATCCAACCATCCTATGGCTCTAGTAAAAACAAAAACCCCTCACCTTTTAAAAGGCCAAGTGAAACAGTTGTATCTTAAGAAATTTCTTGAAGTTCTTGATAGACATCTCTGCCCTAAGATGGGAAGGAAGATTCTTGCAATTCATTTAAACCAAAAAGAAAAATGTGCTATGCCTTGTAGATTCCAAATAGACATTGGCAGGTGAGGGCAGAACTACATGGTGATTATTAAAAGATCTTAAACAGGAAGGAGCATAAGCAATAACAGCTGATGTTCTTATGTTCTTGATGCCCAATAAGTGGGAGAACCATCACAAAGAGCCCTAAAAGCTACTAGAATAATCTTAAACTGAACATGAAATGCAACAGTAAGTCAATGAAGTCAAAATTGTAAAGGAGTGACTCGATCAAACCTATAAGCATGGCATAGAAAATGGGCTGCTGTCTGAAAATGCAGTAGTCTAACTGAGAAAAAAGGAATGAGTGTAAAAATGTGCAAGGAGTATTATTGGAAAAATAGCTATGAACTGTGCTGATACAAAATAGGGAATCACAAAAACGTGCAGACAAAAACTGAAATGGAGACCCCCCATGAAAACCAGACTTTTTAATAATACAAAAATAGAAAAGATGTACATTTCCCAAAGCAGAAATATCACAGTCCTTTAAAAGTATTACATAAAATATTTTTTTTTCTTTTCTATCTTTGTCTGGGCATTTTATTTTTCTAATCGGGCTGGGCCCAGTTTCTCTTCCACTCGTATCAGTCTTCTCCCAGAATTTTTTTTCCAAATTGGCTTTTCCATTTTGTCTCGCTTCTCATGTCATGGGAGACTGGGCGTTTAAATGGCAGATGACGTTTAATGTGAGCAAATGCAAAGTGATGCATGTGGGAAAGAGGAACCCAAACTATAGCTATGTCATGCAAGGTTCCACGTTAGGGGTCACGTACCAAGAAAGGGATCTAGGTGTCGTCGTTGATGATACAATGAAACCTTCTGCTCAGTGTGCTGCTGCGGCTAAGGAAGCAAATAGAATGTTAGGTATTATTAGGAAAGGAATGGAAAACAAAAATGAGGATGTTATAATGCCATTGTATCACTCCATGGTGCAACTGCACCACGAATATTGTGTTCAATTCTGGTTGCCGCATCTCAAAAAAGATATAGTGGAATTAGAAAAGGTGCAGAGAAGGGCGACGAAAATGATTAAGAGGATGGGACGACTTCCCTATGAGGAAAGGCTAAAGCAGCTAGGGCTCTTCAGCTTAGAGAAAAGGCAGCTGAGGGGAGATATGATAGAGGTCTATAAAATAATGAGTGGAGTTGAACGGGTAGATGTGAAGCTTCTGTTCACGCTTTCCAAAAATACTAGGACTAAGGGGCATGCGAAGAAGCTACAATGTAGTAAATTTAAAACGAATCGGAGAAAATGTTTCTTCACTCAACGTGTAATTAAACTCTGGAATTCGTTGCCAGAGAATGTGGTAAAGGCGGTTAACTTAGCAGAGTTTTAAAAAGGTTTGAACGGCTTCCTAAAGAAAAGTCCATAGACCGTTATTAAATGGACTTGGGGAAAATCCACTATTTCTGGGATAAGCAGTATAAAATGTTTTGTACAGTTTTGGGATCTTGCCGGGTATCTGTGACCTGAATTGGCGGCCACTGTTGGAAACAGGATGCTGGGGTTTGATGGACCTTTGGTCTTTCCCAGTATGACAATACTTATGTCTCTTTCCTTTCCATCTCTACGTCTGTCTGACACTAATCTCTCAGTGGAGGGGTGGCCTAGTGGTTAGGGTGGTGGACTTTGGTCCTGGGGAACTGAGGAACTGAGTTCGATTCCCGGCACAGGCAGCTCCTTGTGACTCTGGGCAAGTCACTTAACCCTCCATTGCCCGCCACATTAAGCCTGCCATGAGTTGGAAAGCGCGGGGTACAAATGTAACAAAAATAAAATAAAAAATTTTATGTTTTTTTTCATGTACTTTTTTTCTTCTCTACATTTGTATCCGCCTATTTGATTGTACACTCATTTTCTCTCACCCTTAAGTCCAGGGCTCGACAAACCCCAGACGCCATGGTGACTAAAACTTTTTTCTTCTCTACATTTATATCCGCCTATTTGTACACTCATTTTCTCTCATCCTCAAGTCCAGGGCTTGAAAAACCCCAGGCACCAGGTTGCCAAGGTGACTAAAAAATGGGAACTGGTTCTACAGCCCTGCGCAAATGGGCACTTTGCTGGGGCTGGGAGATGGAAAGAAAGCAGTTCCAGTACCTCTAAATCTGCATGTCGACGCAGGTACGCACACATGCAGCCCCACTCCCCACCCCTCTGTGGCACTGATAGGAAATAAAGGAATGAGCAGCTCATGTCAGGTCACAGCTTCCTCCTCTGCCACTTCGGCACTAAATGTAAAATTTAGTTCAAAAGCGGCAGAGGAGGCGGCTGTTACCTGACAATCGTTCTTTCCTTCTGTTTTCAATCAGAGCTGGGGAAGGGCAATTAGCGAGGGATCAAGATGTGAGTGTGCCATGGAGGGAATGTCTGTGCCATGAGATGAATGTCTGTTTGCCGGGGTGGGTGGGGGGGGGGGGGCAGAGGAAAGCAAAAGGTAGGTGTGTGTTTGGGGTGAGGGAGAAGGAGGGAGCACTGGGTGTCTGTTTTTGGGGGAGGGAAGGAGGGAGAGAGTGCTGGCTGTCTGTGCTTTGGGGGAAGGGAGAGAGAGAACGCTGATTGTCTGTGCTCTTTGTGGGGAAGGGGCCCTGAGTGTGTGTGCTTTGGGGTGGGAAGGAGAACTGAATGTCTGTGTGCTTTTGGGGAGGGACAGAAGGTGTATGTGTTGCAGGAGCTGGGGAAGGATGTGCAGAATAGAGAAGAGAAAAATCTGGAGAGAGGTATGGAGAAATTTATTTATAGGGGTGATCATTAGGAGACAGCTATGGGGGTTTGTGGAAGGCAGAGCGAGATACAGAGTGCTACAGGGGAGAGAGAGAGTGCTGTGGGTGTGGCAGAGAGAAGGGAGGGATATCCACCCTGGAAAAGCAGCCTACATGGGCCCTGATGGTCAAAACTCTAGCACTGTATGGAACAGCGCTGGAAAATTACCACCAGAATATCGTGGCAAAAGTACTTCCTATTGCTCAATACTAATTATATGCAAATGTAGGCACATTGTTAGTGTTGAGTATTAGGGAGTTCAGAGGGAGGATTGTGCGTCAAGCACAGCTCTTGTGCACATACCCCATGGGGACTGCTCCCAGGAAGGGGAGATCAGCAGAAAGGAGAGGAAAAGCCACTACCCCTCTATGTACAAGTTTGTGCAGTTACTCTCTATTATGTTTCACATGTAGGTGCTCTGTGCAAGCACTGTGGATTGTTTCAACAAGTTGTAAAATTCCATTCTTCTCCTCATGAATCCAACTTTAACATTAGCTCTGAGCTGGTTTTCAGCTTTAAGGGTGCCCTTGCTGACTGTGCTGTTGTCTGAGCATCGGGGGGGGGGGGGGGGGGGGGGGGTTAGGAAATGGCTGCATTTGCATGGTGTTTGCATTGTTGTCAGGCGAGCTTTCTGTTTTCCACGGTATGGCCTTTTGAGCATTGTGCGCCAGTAAACATGGGATCTAGAATGACGCTAATGGCATCTAGTACCCACATTTACTTTTGAGCATTGGGGTCATGGAGCCTTTTTAATCAGGAGGATATTTGAAGACCTAGCAACTACAGAAGTGGCCCATAAGGGGCGTTGTTACTAAGGAGAAGATACTCCAGCAGCCTTGATGGTATAATCAACTTAAATTTTTAAAGAATTCGTTTTTCTTTTTTAGGGGGGTGGGGAGGGGAAGAGGGATTCAGAGGCTCCTGCTGGGGATACGGATGTGACAAGGCTGCTGCTGGGGTGGCTGGATAAGTGATGGAGAGAGGTTTTAGGTTGTGGTTGCTGGGAGTGGGTGGACTAGGGTTTAAAACTGCAGCTACTTGGGGGCAGGTGGGCAATGGAGAAAGGATAGGGCTGCAGCTTCTGGCAGTAGGTGGGTGGGTGCACAATCACACCCACCTACCCATTAGTAGTTTTAGCTTCTCCCCTATTGCCCCACCAACCACAACGTACAGCATCTCTCTGTTGCCAGATATGCTCTTTTCCTGCTAGTTGTACTCCTGGGGAATTTTGTGCAAAAAGTTTGAAAATTCTGCACACAGTATTTCAAAATTCTACATTAATAGTAGTGTTTTTGCACAGAGTTTCCCTATCCTAAGGCCTGAAATCCCCTCTTGCCTTTTCCCTCCTCAGTCTCTAACCTCCATAGTTCCATTTCTCACTCCAACTCCAGTTCTCTTTTTCTCTAACTCCCTAATGCCCAGCAAAACCCCTAATTCTGTCTGCCCCCAAAGTCTTCTGCATTTAATACCCCAACCTATCGTTCTCACTCTGCCCCTCCCCCAGCATACACCAATGTTTTTAATTAAAATAAGGCTGCTTGTATCACCTCCCAAATTAGTACTCACCAACCACCCGCAATTTAGAGAGAGAGAGAAAAGAGTATGAGGGCCAGCATATGAGAAAGGCAATTATTCTGCTTACCAATTACAAATACATTTCTCAGGAGAGAATCTACAGTAACATAACTGGATGTTATTCTGTTCTCATCTCCCAAAATATTCTAATGCTAAAACAAAGGTAAAAACAAGAGTCCAATCACAGTGAGTTTAATATTGTGTGGTTCCAGACACTGCTGGATCAGTGATATGGCGTTCTAAGTCTGCAGCCGTGGGTCTGTTGGAAGCATCAGGACATTGATAGATGCAAATGTCTTTCAAATGGACCCAGGAAGTATGGTCCTGTAATTTTGCTGCTGTGGCTGACAAGTCCTCCAAGTTTTGTGGGTGTAGTGTTTGCGGTGTACTAGATCTCCTATTTTCAAGGCCTTGGGATTTACTATACCATCCCCCCTTTTGTCTGGCGTTTCCTCTGAAAAGCAAGACAAAATGTGATTAGAAAGTTATAGTGCAGTGCAGAGATTTTGCCATGGGGAGGCTCACACAGGCAGGCATCATGGTGCATCTAGAAGACTTCCATTTAGAGGGCCGCATGGTGTCCAAGAAGGGAAAGTGTCCTTAAGGATGTGCTCAGATTTCATTCTTTACACAGGTCAAGGTATATGTAAAATATAATAAAAATCGTATTATGTAAACAGAAGCATTATCAAACATGAAACAAATCAATTGGTTTAATAATATTAAAACGAATTGTGTTAACATATGAGTTTACACCTAGTAGGCAGAAAGGATTTAGAGTCAAAAGAAGAGAACCAAAGAAAGAAATAATTATAACTCAAAATGTAAGTTAAGTAATGAAAGATTATGCAAAAAGTGTAATATTCCATCAAGTCAAACCAAAAGTTTAAATGCTACATTTTAACAGTTCACCCAATAAATAGAGTATGTCTTTAAAGCACATAAATGAGTCCAACTAAAAGTGCTCTTCCAACAATGCAGCTGTAGGGGTCACTATTTGGATACTATACAATCCTTATACAATTCTGATGATAGGGAATTTAGAATAAAATCAATTTACTTGTCTGGTCTTAACTAAAAGAATATATCATAATTCATATACATACCCCTGTTCAAAAACTTCCGTACATCTTCACTTACACAAACCTTCTGACCATCTTAGTGTACCATCTATATGTACTCCTGCCATGTGACTATTCACAATACATACTGGTAAACAGTTCACACAACTTGCCTATTTTCAGCTCATTACAAATAGACCTTCTCATTTGTCCCAACATTTCTGTAACTTTCTACATAAAATTATTCCAAAACTGATTGAGAAATTGCTTCCAACTTCTGCACAAGGTTTCTCCATTCAATGCAAAATATAATTTTAAATCTTTACCATTGTGGTGTGCTGGGTAATCAGGTCTGCTTACTGACAAACCTGTACTTTAAAATCATTAGACAGACACGTCATTAATAAAAAAAAAAAAAATTAGGGAAAAAGAGGAAAATAGTTTAAAAAGTTGTATGGAAAGGGAAATGGGACTTGATATACCGCCTTTCTGAGTTTTTTGCAACTACATTCAAAGCAGTTTACATATATTCAGGTACTTATTTTGTACCAGGGGCAATGGAGGGTTAAGTGACTTGCTGTCTTTTTGGATTCAGGATTGGACTTAATCTGCAAATAAACACAATGTTATACAAAGTAAAAATTATGTATGGTATCCATGTGGATTACCAGCAGTGTCTTTGAGCTAGAAGTAGTTCATATGTGCACAAATGAAGAACACAGCATAGCCATTCCAGAAGTAGAAAAGCCACAAGCATTACTTTTTAAATGCTCCTTAGAGAGTCTTTTATCTCTGCAGCTGGTAAAAGAGGTTCTTTGGAGCGCATTCAAATAAAATTAAAAGACAGAAAAATTGTTTTATATTAAAATTACCTGGATGGCATGTATGAATGAAACCCTGATTTCATAAAAATCCTAAATTTGTAATTTGAAGTCTGAAAGAGAAAAAAGACACTCAGAAATTAATTCACAAGGTCACATATCTCCACTGTTCTGGTTATTTTATTCTCAAGACACTCATTCACAGATTCCTTCATATTTTCTCTGAGCAAGCAGGGAAAACCACCATTTCTTCCAAAATTGGTATATGAAAAGCAGTATGCAAAATCCCTGTGAACCAGAAATAAAAACAAGCCGCACAAGTCTGGTGACTGAGCAACAAATCATGTAATTGGTTCCCCTTAGTTTTCCCTAAAGTACCTCTATCTGCAGGCAGAAAGTTTTTATCATAGAATACCAGATGGCTCTGAACAAGCAGAGGAAGGTAAACCACAAATAATAAATTGTAACAAGGTAAAGTTACCAGTAAAAGGTACAAACTAGCCTGACAAAGAGGCAACAATAAATACAAAATGAACTGAAAGGCAGCATGAACTTTTCTGGGTCCTAGTTCTGTGGGCATTAATACTTTGTTTTAACATATAAGTGTCAAGGCTTCTTGCTGCTACCCTGTTTCCCCGAAAATAAGACATGGGGAACGGAGCTACCGTAAAAAATTTTTTTAAATGTTTGTAATACGGTAGGGATGATCCTGCGCCCTAAGACCTCTCACAACCTCCTGAGACCCCCCAGCCAGAGCAGCCCGGCCCCACATTCCATTACCTTCCCTAGTTCATACCCCTCCTCCATTCCCAGCCAGGCCAGGGTGGCTCTGTTCTGCTCGAGTCCTGCGGTCACTGTGGGCAGATAGGCGAGCCACAGCCTACTCCTGCAGGATACCGCCCCCCCCCCCCCACTTCAATACTGTTCCCCCTACTACTCCCGAATAAGACATCCCCCGAAAATAAGACCTAGCGCATCTTTGGGAGCAAAAATTAATATAAGACACTGTCTTATTTTCGGGGAAATACGGTATTGGTAGAAATCTACAGAACTCAATTTGTTTTTAGGAAAGCACTGAGTGTCAATTAATTCTTTTATCCTGTTAGTCTAATTTTAAAACTAAAAGCGCCCTATAAAAGGGATGGTGGGGAACTACATATTTTGCTATCAATCTTGTAAAAACAAACTTAATCATGCTGGAATGTGGACCAATTAATTTCTTAATAGCTTAAACACATTCTGAAAGTAACACTTAAGAATTTTTAGCAAGCTTATCATGAAACAAAATTTTATCTAGAAACCGTATACACAAAGGACAAAGTGTCAAGGAAGTGTATCAAATAAAAGCGTAGATAAAAAACAACAAAGCAGTGGAATCAAATGCATTTATTGGAACAATAAATGCATTTGATTCCACTGCTTTGTTGTTTTTTATCTACTGTTTTGTAAGCAGTTGTGTGCCTTTTTGTTTTTTTTGTTCAAATAAAAGCGTTACAACTGGGAATACAAGGGCAAACTGTTGAACTTTTCGGGGGGGGGGGGGGGGGGCAGAGCAAACCCTGGCCCTGTCAGTAATAAAAGAAACTGTTGTATAGGTTTCATTAGCAGTGGCAGTTCAGCTCACTGGCATTCATTAAATTATGTCAGTGTAGAAGAAAAGATAATTTAATCTTATATCAGTATGGCTGAAAGAGGAGCAGAAAATTCACAGACACAGGAAATACAGTGGAAAAGGCAGGGAGAGAAGGCAAGTCAACATTTCCTTTTTGTAAGAGGGACCTGCCTCCGAGACCAGCTCTAGAGGAGTTTGCATGGTTAGAAGTAAACAGAAAAAACACTGGAACATAAGTGGATACAAAAGAAGAAGTTGAAATAAAATGGCAGCCAGTAAAATTAAAACTGAAAAGATTAGGGTAAACTTAGCAAACTGGTTGTCCTGAAAGTAAAACTGTAGAATTCTTTGCAAGCCTACAAAACTGGTCTGTGACTGGGTGTGGGTTTTTTTTTTGTGATGAGGCAAAAATAGTGCCAGACCAGCAATTTTAACTGCTTCAGGCTAAGAACAAAAGGCAAGCCAAGCCTTATCAGCAAGGCAGGATCTCCAGACTGTGAAAGGCTAGTAAACATAACAGAGGCACTTTCTAGCATTGAGTTAAAAACAAAGGGAAAAAAAAGGTGTTTTAGTTACAGGGCTTTTGGAACCATAAAACCAAACAGGAAGGTATCCCATGCCTCATGGTGGATGAGCGGCTACGGGAATGTGGATACCGAGGAATCATGAGAGCATACATGACCGGGCAACAACTAGCACATTTGGACACTAGACATACCGGTAGATGTGTTAAATGCAAATATGCACCCCATACTTTATACCATGCGTTTTGGGGGTGTGCTAAGGTTAAAGGCTTCTGGGGCCGAATACGGAGATATATGTATATAGGGGGTGCAACAGGGGGCACTTGGGATCACTATATCTTAGACACGCAAACCGCTTTTCGAAAACAAGAGAAAGGAACCAGGGTCTGGTGTCGCAAACTTTGCTTAGTGGCTAGGAAAACTATATTACAAACCTGGGTCTCCCTGGACCCGCCAGCCTACTGGCACTGGAGGAACCAAGTGCACTTACTGGCATCTTGGGAGGCCAGGGATACGCGGGGATCCCTAAAGAGGAAAAATAATTTTTTACAAACTTGGAATAAATACATATACAGTCTTAGCCCAAGGGGCCGCAGCTTGCTCCTGAACCTACTATGGCAGGATAGGGGATGACGCGGGAGCTCCGGTAACCTTCCTGAGTAAAGTACTACTGAAACTCCATGAGAGGCAAAAAAAGGGGAGGGGGGGAATGGTTGATGGAAGTTACTTATCCTTCTATTGTTAGGCGGCCTGGTATATCTTTCCATTAGTAAATGTGTGATGTCAAATATATATGCCTGCACCGGTTACCAATCAATAGGAACAATAGAGCATATGTGGGGGTGGGGGTGGGGGGGAGAAAATGATTAAAATAAGTTGATGACGGACGCTATCAGTTAAATATGTTATGAATGTTATGCTGTTGGCATTCTGTTCCTGCCAGATGCTGTATGTTTTTCAGATGCTTTGTCATCAATAAAAATGTTGAAACATAAAACCAAACAGAAAAAAAACAAGAATATAGAAGAGCTTCCTGTGGCCACAGAAAAAGAAAGAAAGAAGAAAAAGAAACATGATTAAGAATAAAGAAAATGCAAAGAATAAAATTTGAACAGAAGTCAAGCTACATAAAAATATATTGAGCAAGAATAATTACAGTAAATATCAGAGTTAGTCGATGTTGGCTCAGGGATATCAAAATTAATTTAAAAGTTAAATTGTGTCAAGTCTCTGCCTAGAAGGTTTACAGGGCACAGTAGGGCAGACAATAAAAAGAACTTATGACTTCTTATCTAGAGAAATGAATTTTAACAAACCCCTTTTGGTAAGATGCTCATGGGATAACTTTAATTATTTTTAGTAATTTCATAGGGGCATTGGCCAAAACTAAACTGTACGAGGCTGAGAATAATTATTATGGGAACTCCCTCGTGTCTGGGGGCCGCTCCTACACTCAGAAGCATAATGACCAACAGTATTACAATTCCAACATTGAATATTGGGTCAGCGGGATGAACTAGGTCATCCAGCTCTGCCACGGCCAGAGAGACCAAAGCCTCTCTGTCTCACACGAAAATTATTTTTAGGTGCTGGCGAAGCTGTAGCTTCAGATGGAGGAGGTGAGAATTTACCGACCAAAACCCATGTATCTCTGCATTCAGAGGCAAAATGTCCAAAGTTGCCACAGTGGTAACACTGAATATTATGGTGACGGGATGGACTGGGTCCATCTGTGCCATACATATAAAAAACAAAATTGTGATCTTTTTCGCCCTCTCCCTTCTTATGTTTTTCATTATAATCAATTAATGCTTTTAAAGATTAAAAGATCCGTGCACTGGCCCACAAAAATCAGTTTGTTTTTGATTCCATTTATGCAATTTAGTACAGGTCTTAGGAAAATCTGTTTTTGCTAGTGGAAAGCATTTAATTAATTTCTCAGAAGACATGGCTGTCTTACACTCAATACTTGTAAAACACTTTTTCTAACACGTAAACCTTCACATAAGGAGTGCAATGGGGCAGTAACCCCCCCCTTCACTCTCAAATTTGAAAGTCTACTTACCACTCTCTGTGTGACACGCACCTGGACGTCCTGTCCACTGCTGGCACTAGTGGTGTAACCGGTCCTCTGTATTGGCATGCTAATGTGGAAGCGCGTTACCACTCCTGTGGAAACGATCGCTGGCCGGTGTAGCCGGTCCTCTGTATTGGCGAGCTAATGTGGAAGCGCGTTACTACTCCTGTGGAAACGATTGCTGGCCGGCCCATCTAATACTCCCTGGATTCAGTCCTTTTCATCTTCCTGAGTCGGCTCAGGCGTCCCTGAATTGATGACTCCTTCTGGAGTGCTCCCAGTATTTCACTTATATATTTCTCCCCTCCTAGGATTATCACTGTCTTTCCACTCTCACTCCAGTGTCCCAAATATCCACTACTCAGTATTGTGGAGTGTTGAAAGACTAGTGGTATTTAGTATTTTTAACACCTCTCTAAACTATAACATATAATCTAACAGCTTTAGAGAGATAAAATACAAGGCTACACTTATGAGAAAGTAATGTTAAAAGATTTATGACTTACCACTGAGAAATCCTGACCTCTCCTTCACAGTCGGAGCGCACCAAATGTTTTTAATTAAAATAAGGCTGCTTGTATCACCTCCCAAATTAGTACTCACCAACCACCTGCAATTTAGAGAGAGATAAAAGACTATGAGGGCCAGCATATGAGAAAGGCAATTCTTTATTATTCTGCTTACCAATTATAAATACATTTCTCAGGAGAGAATCATACAGTAACATAACTGGATGTTATTCTGTTCTCATCTCCCAAAATATTCTTCTGAGAGGATAGTTTAAATACTTGTTTCAGACAATAGTTTCTTCTCTGCAAGACTGTCTTTCTCAGGGCTTATCTGATTTCCAAGGTCTGGCAACATCTTATTGTTTACACTAGTCTCTTCCCAGGCCTGTTTGTAGGAGTACCATAAATTGTAGGGATCTCTGACAGACTCCAGAGTTTACAGACTTTATCAATCTCTAACCTTTTAACCCATTCCACAATGCATAACTTGTGCTCATAATTTCTTCAACCTCTTCTCCTTTCTCCAGCTATCAGTGTATCTCTCTCCCCCCACACCAGTGGCATACTGATTTTTCTCTGCTGCCTCTCCAATCCCCATGGTACACCCTTAGCTTTCTCTGCCCCCTCCCCAAAATCCCAATGGCATACACTTACCTTGCTCTGTTGCTCTTCTCGCACACCCCTCTCCATGGAACACTCACGTTGTTCTGCCACCCCTCCCACCCTCCCCATTGCAAACTGTGACCTTCTGCTTCTTTCCCTGTACAACGCACAGTTGCCTTGCTCTACATCTTCCCGCTCCCCATGGCACATCCCCCTTGGTCTGCCCATCTTCCACCCTATGGCACATTCTCCCTTCTTCTGCCTACTGTCCATCCCCCTTGGTCTGCCCACCTTCCACCCTATGGCACATTCTCCCTTCTTCTGCCTACTGTCCATCCCGTGGTGCACTGTGAGCAGATGATGCTGGTTCTCCCTCTCCCCCACAGAGATCTCATGACAAAAGAGGAAGAGGATGTGAACCGCTATACCTCATGTCACTTCCTTTTCCTCTTCCTCCTGTCATGCGATCTCTGTGGAGTGGGGGGGGGGGGGGGGGAGACCAAATGGTGGCTGCTTTGCAGAATTCTGCACAAATTCTGTGCAGCGTAGTTGCACAAAATTCTCCCAGGAGTATACTTTAATAAATAACTTGCTGTGCATCGCTTGAGTACATTATGAATGTGCAATTTATAAATTTGCATAAATGAAAATTAGTCATTCCAAATCTGGCTTCTAGATCCTAAGAAACTTTGTCAAGTCCTGCTCTAGTCCTTACTCTCCTTTTCACTTCTTATCTACTTACTGACTTTTCCCATGTCCTCCTTATCCCGTTCCAGTACTCCCATTGCCCCCTTAGCCTCTCTTTTTTCCCAGTATCCTATACCCCCTCCCATTTTCACCCACATCCTAGTATCCCATTTCCATCCTCTGTACTCACCCTCATAGCCCTCATCTACCCTCCACTACATCTCATCCCCCTATCACCTGAAATCCATCCCTGTCTCTTGTTCCTTCCCTTGACTCCAGGACATCCTTCTATCTGTTATCCTATACTCATACTCTATTACCTTTCTTTCACCATTTTTAAACCCCATTTCCACCCTCACTCAACCCCTTGAGAGATACATACCATTCCTCTCATATTCCTTTCTAGTACCCCCATCCTTTTTCAATGCCTCTCATCCTCTCCATTCTTCCAGTTCATTTACATTGTCTCAACCTTTCACCACACTTCATCCTCATTCTCTTATCCCTCTTTTCACACCCTCACTCATTTTCCCAAACTATCAGTGTACCCCTAAACATACCCACCAATTGCCAAGTACTCGCTATTCCCTTGAAATTTCTTCTTCATCTCTCCCATTCATAATTCCTTGCTCTACTCCTCAACACACTCCCATTCAGTCACCAAGTCCCAGTCATCTGCTTTGTTCCCCTTCTCTCCCACCTACTGCTAGTCCCATCCATCTATTCTGTTCACCTTCTCCCCTCCCTAGTCACATCCATCTTCTACTTTAATCCTCTTCTCCCCCACCCTCAATGTCCCATCCATCTTCTGCTCTTTCCAGGGCCTCCTGTCTATTTGACAGAATATTTCTCTACTAAGTTTAAACATTCAGATCTAGTTATGGTTATCATGGTTTGGAAAAATGTCTCAAGTTAAAATGCTGATGAGCTCTCATTATTTTGTTGAGAATAGACTGAGGTGTCTGTCAGTTTAGAGACTAGGTGGAAAAGAACTTCACTATTGGAAACCTCTGTTCTAACTTGATTTAAACACCATAGTTTTCTCTTCTTACTAATCTGATTTTTATATTCATTGATAGCCTGTCTCCATTCGTTTCTCAACTTGGGGGCAATTTCATTCAGAGTTTGGCCACTGTAATCAGACCATTCAGTTCCACAATTCTCCCAATGTTCAGCCAGATGCAAATGTTTGAACTGATCCCAGAGTTGATCAGAATCAATTTTGCCCCTCGTCTCCACTTGTACCACAGGCCTAGTGGCATTTTTCGTCTCTCATCTCATCTTAATATGAAATTAAACATATAGTGATCTGACCATATGATTGGATCCTTCCCAAGATAATGAAACAATGTTAAACCTGTATAGCCAGGTTTCCGTGAGAAAGCCACAACCTGGTTGAGATTCAGTTAAGCAATCATATAAGAGGTGAGCCTTGTTGCATACCGAGCGGGCATTGACAAAGAAACATGGGATAGGGAAAGTGTCTCTGTTAATCTGGGTCGGTTTAATCTTCAGCAAGTTCAGTGTCTTCTTAATCTTTAATTTGTTATTTGTTCTCCCTTGTTTTCTGAATTCTGAAACAATTTCTATCTGTTCTATCTGTCTCAGTGATAAATTTGCACTTTTAATAATATTGATGAGACTGACCTCTCTCCCATTGTGGTAGTTTGACAAAGCTTGTATGGGCCCTAACTCTAGACTCTCACATACTTGAGGCTGAAACCAAACTGACCAGCATAAATGGAATAAACACGAGTACAGAGCAATTTTAGTCCCAGCCATTGTGACACAGAACAAAGGTGTGTGCATTGCGTTAAGTGATTTTTCTGAATGGACTAGACCAAGTAGGCCAGAATACTGTGCCAGAGTGCACTAGATGCGCACAATGGAGCTGCGTGAAGCCTCAGGAGTTGGCGTTAATTTAAAGGGCTCTCATGTGATATTAGGTGGTGGCTGCTGCTGCATGCCCTCTCTCCATGCACAGCTGACCTGATGGAAGGTGCAGGCAGTCCATTGGGACACACCTCAAGATGGAGAAGTCTGGCACAAATCTCCCTTCCCCAAATCCAGCATTGCTTGCTACCTTCCTTCCCGCAGGTCCAAGATTGCTGTGTGGGGAATGGATGTGTAGGGTCGCATGTATCCAGAAGCAATGGATGCACGTGCTCAAATCCATCATGCTTAAAGAAGATTCGATGAACAATAGCAGCCATGATAAAAATGAAGGCATTGAGCATATTTGTAGGTATCAATTAGTCGGAGACAATGTTGATAGAAGTAATTTTTCAGATTGCATTATCAGAGATTGAGGGAAGGAACTTTTGTAAGTCTTCAGGGTTGGCGTAATGTTTGGTGGTGGTCTGGTATGTGACACGCATAATGGTAGGGTATAGTAGCCTGTGCTGTGCCCCGATGGGTTGCATGTCTAAAAATAACTTTCTCTTTTGTGCAGTCAGTTTCGAAAAGTCTGGAGCCACATACAGTTTTGAACCAGCATGCAGTAAAGGTGACGTAGTGCGAGCGGCATATAGGATTAACATGGCTTGAGTGTGTGTTAAAAATTTCACAATTATAGGGCGTGGGTAGGATTTCCTTGTCGCTGATCGGGCTGATCCTGTGGGCACGCTCTATGTCAGGAGTTGTATCTGCCAGGAGAGCCAGTAAATTTAAGATGTGGAGGGGCATAATCGAAAGGGATGTCCTCGCTTCAATTTGGACATCCTCACAAAATGTCCCCATCCAGAGGCGGGGAAACTCGTATTTTCGAGACAAGATGGACGTCCATCTTTCATTTCGATAATACGGTCAGGGATGTCCAAATCCTGAAATTTGGTCGTCCTTAAAGATTGTCGTCCCTAGACTTGGTCATTTCTGATTTTAGGCGATAATGGAAACCAAGGACATCCATCTCAGAAACGACCAAATGCAAGCCATTTGGTCGTGAGAGAAGCCAGCATTTGTAGTGCACTGGTCCCCCTGACATGTCAGAACACCAACCAGGCACCCTAGGGGGCACTGCAGTGGACTTCATAAATTGCTCCCAGGTACATAGCTCCTGTACCTTGTGTGCTGAGCCCCCCCCCCCCCCCAAACCTACTACCCACAACTGTACACCATTACAATAGCCCTTATGGATGAAGGGGGGCACCTAGATGTGGGTTTGTGGTGGGTTTTGGAGGGCTCGCTATTTCCTTCACAAACGTAACAGGTAGGGGGGGATGGGCCTGGGTCCACCTGCCTGAAGTGCACTGCACTCACTAAAGCTGCTCCGGGTACCTGCATACTGCTGTAATGGACCTCAGTATGACATCTGAGGCTGGCAATCAATATTTTTAAAGATGTTTTTTGAGAGTGGGAGGGGGTTAGTGACCATTGGGGGAGTAAGGGGAGGTCATCCCCGATTCTCTCCGGTGGTCATCTGGTCATTTCGGTCACCTTTTTTGTGTCTTGGTAGTAAGAAAAACCACGAACAGGTAAATTCATCCAAGTGTTTGTCAGGGACGTCCTTGTTTCTTTTGATTATGGGTGTAGGACATCCTAGTATTAGTCATGCCCAAGTCCCGCCTTCGCTACACCTCCGATACGCCCCCTTGAACTTTGGCCGTCCCTGCGACGAAAAGCAGTAGAGGATGTCCAAATTCGGCTTTCGATTATACCGATTTGGACGACCCTGTGAGAAGGACGTCCATGTTCCGATTTATGTCGAAAGATGGACGTCCTTCTCTTTTGAAAATGAGCCCAATTACGTCTCAAGAAGCTTGCCATGTCTTTGCCTTCAGGTTGTTCAGGGACCCCATTATTCATACATTGTTGTGTCTCATTCTGTTAGAAAGGTCTTCGATTTCATACTGAAGTGCTGAGGTACTGCTCATCATATACAAATATCTGCTCTTCTGATAGCTCTAGTCTTGCACTGAATTGAGTTATTTGTGTCGACATTGATGTCAGATTGTTTTTAATTTCCGAAGTAGTTTGTAAATTGCATTGTATAAGATCATTAAACTACTTAATGCCTTCAACAATTGAATTGAAAGAATCATGCCTTTCTGGTGGTGGCGCCTGGAGGTCTTTTTCCAGTGTGTGAAGTTAATGTTTACTTCACTTGGAAGTGGATTGTATTGAGTAGGAGTCATCATTTTTATTAGATTTGTGAGCCATGGATGTTAGTAGGCAGTATTGTAAAAAAATGAAGAAAAATGTACATGGAAAGGTTCTATATTAATGATTTAGAGAAGTGCTGGTGGGAGATCGAGTCTTACGTATCCATGCTGGATAAGGTCACATGATTTCTCCCTCTCTGATTGATTTTAATTGGGGTTCGAGTGCAAGGAAGCATTTCCTTTGGTGTGTAGTAGTCTTCACCAAATCAGGTACTATTAGCAATTTTTTGCCATTGATGCTCACTCGAAAAGCTGTCAATATCTGTATAGTTCGGAGGGTGAGCAGTAAGCTCTATCGATCTCTAGAGGATGGTCAAATTTAAGCTGTAACAGCTCCGGTAAGAGAGTAGTAAGGTCATTTACCATGATCAATATTTATCCGTTGGATAAATCTATATTTTCTTGAAGTGCTACTGAGATTGAATTTGTATTTGAGAGACTGAGGGCCAGATGCACAAAGCTTAACGAGCCATTAACGAGCAAGTAGTAAACCCTGGCATGCACTAAAGACTTTTTTCCAACGACCATAGCAGCTAACGAAAACGGAATGCAGATGAGCAAATTGTGTAGAAACCCTATTGTAATGAGATGCACTAACCTTTTCCGATTGCCTTAACGCTAGAAAATCTAATGAGAGGTCTGTACCTCTCGTTGGGGCTGCGCGGGATTGAAAAACTGCAACAAAAGTAACAAAAAAAAAAATAGTGCTTCGCTTTAAAAAAAAAGTCAATTTTGGCCGTCATTCCCCCTTGCAATAATAAAAACGTCTTTTTTGGCAGTGCTTCACTCAGCTGAGAGACCAGGAAGTCTCTGCGCCAATCACAGCACGCTTAGCTCGGCTAAATGCGCTGTGATTGGCTCAGGGACTTCCTGGTCTCTCAGCTGAGTGAAGCACTGCCAAAAAAGACGTTTTTATTATTGCAGAGGGGAGTGACGTCCAAACTGGATGTTTTTTTTGGATGGGCGTCCATTTTGGCCGTCATTCCCCCTTGCAATAATAAAAACGTCTTTTTTGGCAGTGCTTCACTCAGCTGAGAGACCAGGAAGTCTCTGCGCCAATCACAGCGCGCTTAGCTCGGCTAAATGCGCTGTGATTGGCTCAGGGACTTCCTGGTCTCTCAGCTGAGTGAAGCACTGCCAAAAAAAGACGTTTTTATTATTGCAGAGGGGAGTGACGTCCAAACTGGATGTTTTTTTTGGATGGGCGTCCATTTTGGCCGTCATTCCCCCCTGCAATAATAAAAACGTCTTTTTTGGCAGTGCTTCACTCAGCTGAGAGACCAGGAAGTCTCTGAGCCAATCACAGCGCATTTAGCTCAGTTGAACACGTTGTGATTGGCTCAGGGACTTCCTGGTCTCTCAGCTGAGTGAAGCACTGCCAAAAAAGACGTTTTTATTATTGCAGGGGGGAATGACGGCCAAAATGGACGTTTTTTTTTGGATGGGCGTCCTCAACTGCACTGTCCTCTGGATCGAGCCGCATCGGAGGGGGTGAGCAGTGCGGCGTCTTCGGGCGGCACAGGGAGGGTATTTAGCATGCGCAGAGCAGCCAGCATAACGCTTGGCTGCTCTGCGCATGCTCGACCGGCCGATTGGCCGACTGTTTAACGATGGAATAGAGAATGCAAGTGAGCTATAACGAGCAGCTCATTTGCATTCCCTTTCCTTAATGCATGCCCATTCCTTACCGATTCGCTAAGGGAATCGGTAATGGAAGGGCTCTAAGGATTGTTTATTGCATCTGCCCCTGAAAAAGAAAGATTTTCCGATTTGGGATTCTAGTGTTTCAAGCCTTGACTGAAATGCTGAAAATGAGGTGTGCAGCACAGCTAGTTAAGCGTTTAGCACACATGTTGTTTCAAAGTGTGTTAGCTGAGCGTTCTGAGGGACTGTAGTTCTTTAGTCATAGCATTGGATATGGACAGAGGGCCTTGTCTTACGGACATCATTTTTTCTAGTGTCAGGGGATTGTATTTTTTCCCTTCTCCCCCTCCCTTCGTAGATATTGTCAAATTTGAATCAGTTTTTGCCATTTTGCTTGATGACATGTTCTCAAAGGAAGTAAATAAGACGAAAATAATTGGAGAAATAAATCAAATAGATGGTATAAAACAGGATTTTCTAAAATACAGGAGAGAGTGAAAGCTCTATGTAGCCATCTTCCTCAGCAGCTCTCTTATCATCCTCAAACTTTTTTTTTAAGCTGCTACATTAACCGTTCCTGCTAGTGTATTTGTTTACCTGAAAAAACTTGCTTTAAATAAACAGTTGGTTCAGTACAATAACCTTGAAATTGCTTGACTTACTGATGGAATGGGAATTAAGGAGAAAGAATAAACCTGCTTATGGCCTCCCGGGAGATTCTGGTTCCAGTCCCTATCTCAACTTAAATATTGTTTAGGTACAGAGATTACTCTGATCCCAGGTACATACTAGGCAGCTGCCTATCAAATCAAACAACCCCCCCTCCCCCCCCCCCCCCGGAATGTAAAAGCGTTTGCTGTGTTTCAGCAGTGCATAGTTTTAGGCATGTATACCCACAAACAATTTTATAAATACCTAATTTTGTGCTTATAACGATATTCTAAAAAAAAAAAAAAAAATAGCTCATAAAATTATCCTCTCGTGTGTTGATAAAAGTACAATATGCATATTTTTACCTGATTTCATCAGAAGGGTTACTAAGGAATTATAACAGCACAGATATTTTTGTATCTTCAAAAGTACACAACATTGTTTTTGTTCAAAAAAGTCTCTGCAGGAAAATAAAAAAGGTGCAAGAGTGCAAATATTCCCCCCCCCCTCACCCCCCCGGTGGCAATTTGTTGCAAAGCCTGTGGGTAAAAACATATTCATGGACTTCATAACTGTGTAGGCAGTACAAAAATTGCACCTTACATATATATTTGAAAAGGTTCTCTGAAAAATAGGCAGTACCTGTTGCTAGGGAAGTTTAACTGTATGGTTGATTTATTAATTGACATGGAATTTATTCTCTGCCGACCCTATGATCTAGCTCTGTTTATTCTATTCAGCTTAGTAACCTTTTCTCAATGAATGGTACAGAATTTGGTTGCTAGATTCAAACACTGAACTACTACATAGTATGACTCAATCTTGGGGTCTGTCCAAGCTTTTGTATTTTTGGTGCCCAAACATGGCCGTGTATATGTCATTAGTCTAATGAATTAATGTTATTAGTTTGAGCAGTTCCCAGTTTTAAGCCATTATTCCCCCCTTTATGAGTTTTGGGAGCAAGTAGTTTTGACATTGAGAAATCATGCCTGGAATGAGGCGTTATTTTGGCTGTGTTTCTGGGAAACATTTTTGCATTCCCAAGAGAAGCTTTTATAAAACAGGCATTGTTCCAGATGTGTCAGTGGGAAGTTAAGATGGTTGGCAGAGAATCCCACATTGGTTCTCAGCTTGATGTACCTACTGTGTGAGACTATAAGCTGCTTCTTAATTTATTGCACTGATGCTATATTTCTTTGGGTTAAGATTTTAACAGCAAATGGAGAAAATAAAAAATCTTCCAGTTATTACCTTGAATTCAAAAAGTTTCTGGAGTTGTGAAGTAAGCAGAAAAGACATATGATACCCTTAGGGGAGTTTTGAACTACTACAGATTGCAGAATTGTACAATTGTTTCCCTGCAAAATTTCGAATTTTTATACAGAATTTGACTGGCTACCATGCCATTGGTGGGTCCTAGTCTAGTACCCTGACAGGAGAGACAGCAAGGGTAGAGGGACAGTGACCACAACATGGACTCATGGGGCTAGAAGTAGACTGTAACATTATTGGCTTATCTAATTTAATGGAGATGGTAGTGAATATGGTTGTAACCCTTGGCAAATAGGGGGAGGGCAGCAAGGACGTTGTCTTACAACAGCAGCATCCTGATGAGGGCCAGGATACCCACCATTTATATAACAGTGGCAACTGTGACTGGAATGATGCAGTTCTTATGATTTGGAGGGAGAAAGGAAAGAGAGGCTAGGGAAGGGGGCAGTGGGAGAAAGCACTGGGGCTGAGAGAAGACGACTGGGGAGAGAATGGGGATGGGGGAGTTGAGAGCAAGTGGCTGTAGGGGAGTAGCACAAAGAGGGTTGGATGGTGGAAGGGAGTTGATGGAGAGACTGCCAAGGAGATTGGAGTAAGAAGCTGAGAATACAAAAAGTTTCTTGGAAGGGGAGAGGTGGAGAGAGAACCTGTGAGGATAGAGGAATAAAATTAGATGGGGACTTATTTGAAGCAAGAATGGTGAGACTATAATAGTACTCTTGGAGGAATTTTTACTAAAAAAGAATCCTGCCACCTTGATTAATGATGGTCTTCTGAATTAGAACGTAAGAACATAAAAATTGCAATACTGGGTCAGACCAAAGGTCCATCAAGCCAGGTATCCTGATCCAAGTATAGCCAATCCAATAGCAGAAAACATATACAGTTAAAATAATTCTTATGTGTTTTCTGTTATAAGATTGAACAATTTTGGAAAACGTTTTTGCAGTAATGGTTTGCGCCTCCCTGAAGAAGCTTGTAAGTGAATCATGGCCCATGTCGGGGGCGCTGATCAATGGGGATTGAGAAGTGAAAATAAATATATTTTTTTCTTTTTTGATATAAGTACTTTTCTATTTTTTTTTATTTAATTATGCTTTTATATAATTACACAAGTAATAAACTTGTTTCATGTGACACAGGAAGCAAAGAAAAAAAGAAACAATAATAATATTATCACTTATGGTTAATTAAGCAAACATCTTTCCCTTTGCCCTCTTCCTTAGACCACAATTAAAGGGGGGAAGGGGTAAAAAATTGGGAAATCACCATAGGAAAAAAAAAGGAATTAACAAAAAGGCATCGCCCTATCCCACATATTCTTAAATCTTGCCGAACTTTTCCCTTACACATTCTACAGATCTATAAATGATCTCAATTGCTCTGGGGTATAAAAAACATTTAACTCCTAAGAATTTCACTATACATTTGCAGGGATATGCTAATAAAAAACTTGCTCCCATTTTCTTCGTTTCATCTTTCATATTCAAGAATTTTTTCCTCCTTTCCTGAGTGATTTTAGTTACATCAGGAAATATCCATAATTTTTGACCACAAAAGTTTTGATATGCATTCTTAAAGTATAGTTTTAATATAGCATTAAAGTCTTGTTCAAATACGAATGAGATCAAAAGTGTGGCCCTATTTTTGACTTCATATAAGGAGTTCTCCAAAATCAAGGAAATGCCTCTTAGGTCATCATCTTGTTTCTCATCATTTTGAATTTGTTCCATCTCGTCAGAAATTCTCGCCTGATCCTTTTTCATAGGAAGAAAATATATCTTGTTTATTGGAGGAATATTATGAGTTGGTATCTTTACGATTTCAACCAGGTATTTCTTAAATAGCTCCAAGGGAAGAATCCCAACTAGCTTTGGAAAATTCAATATTCTCATATTCAAGCGTCTGTTGTAGTTTTCAATTTGTTCTATTTTTCATCGTATATTTGTATTATCTTTCATGACCATCGTGACATTTTCTTTAATATTTAAAATATTATTTTGAAAAGTTTGTACCTTATCTTTCAAGTCATTCTTTAGTCTGTCCATTGATTTAGAGAGCAAGTCCACTGTTGAAACCAAATTAATGATTTCAGATGTTGATTTTTTTTTATAGAGGCATTGATGTTCTCTATAGCCTGCCAGAGGGTGTTGAGCGTTACCACCATGGGGGGATTCAAAGATCCCTTCTTCTCCAAGTTTATATCAATTGCCATTGACTGCTTTGGGGGAGAACCATCTCGATAGGCCCCAACATGCACGACTTCCGTGTTTTCTGAGCCCATTTTCTCCTCCCGAGTCATGGCGGGACATGGTGGAATTTTGGCTTCCGGGGGAGAAAGGGTGGTATCCTGCTCCAAGAGCGTCGGATTCCCTTCTCCAGCGTTCATAGCAGAGCCTCCCCTGGTCTCATCCCGTGGATGTCGGAGAGCGAAGCCGTCTAAGGTCTGCTGTTTTGGGGAAGAAGTCAAGGCTGGAGATGGTACAGTCCTTATTACCCCTTTCCTTTTCGTATGGGGCATAATGTCACTGTAGAAAACTTATATTATAAAGAAAGAAAAGACTCCAGCAAGCTTCCGACGGGTCTCACTCCTTACGGCGTGTCAGCGCCATCTTGGCCACTTCCCCCATGATTCATCATCTGCGCCAATGTATGTTTCTGATCGATATAAGTACTTTTCAAAGGGTGTGATGATCAGATACTAGACAAAGATTTGTCTATATTTATGAAGTATGAGACAAGTCAATTATGGGCTCAATATTTTTAATAAAAATACTTTGATAAGAGTGAAAACATTGATTTTGTTGTGTATTTTATGGTAGAAGGATCTATATATTGTTGATGCACTAATTTTCCTTTGGTGGGAATTTTTTTTTTTTTGTGTACCCCATTTTTTGTGGTGGTTTCATACTTAGGGCCATGTCTCTGGAACTTCCTTGCACTTCACATGCACCTTGAACCTTCTCTTCCCAAATTTAAACAAGCTGTGAAGTTATAGCTTTCCAATCTGGACTACAGGTGAAGTTGCCCTGGTGCAACTTCTAGACCTTCTCTACTCTTCCCTGCCTTTCTTCTTCCCTTCTTCCTCTATCTGCTCTTTTCCCTCTCTCTGCCCTTTCTTAACCCTCTGTCCTTCTCCCATTCCTTTCTCTCTTCTTCATCCTCCAATTTCTCGTATTAAATTTTCTTTTAATTATTGTAAACCAGTATGCTGTGCCATAGTGTTAATGGAAGTATATCAAGTATTTGTAATGTAAATTAAGGGGATGGGATAGAGAGAGATGGAATGATGTGAAATGTAATGGTTGAGATAGGATGAGTGTAAAGGGAAATGGTTGGGGGAAAGGAGGGAGTCAATGTGGGCATGATGGAAAGTACTAAGAAGGACAGACAGGATTACTGTTGGAAGAAGGAGGCCAAGTAATTGATCCAATGCAGAGGAGATGGAGGGGAGGTGAAATGCTTGCACATGGAGAGCTGGAGGTTGAGAAGAAAGAAAGAGGAGGGGAGGAAAAGAAATAAGATTCAGGTATAGAGGGAGGAAAAGAAATAAGATTCAGGTATAGGGGGAATCCAAGATGGCTGCATGCATCTAGGCGTGCTGCGGATCCTTGTTTACTTGTGAGCATAATGCAGAAAAGAAGAGGCAAGGCAGCGGTTTGGGCTCTCCCAACTCCTGCCCCTTTTCCTGCAGGTCCTATGGATCGATATACGAGGACGCCAGGGCAGGGCAGAGTAGTTGGGAGCGGATCCCTAGGAGACGCCGGTACAGTGGAAGATCTCTCGGCGTCTCCGGGAGTGGATACAACGCTGAGCCCCGATGTTAGAGTCCCTCCCCCACAGCCTATGCGAGCAAGCTCTCCCACTGAGGGAACAAGTGCACAGATGCCGGAAGGCGGAACAGGAGCAATCTCGAGAGAAGCCCAGGGAGAACAGACTCAGAGGGAGCTAAGGGGATATTCTTTATCCCCAGAAGATAGCAGCCCGTTGATAGAAGGTGTGGGTCAAGAAACCACAGGTAAAGAAATGAAAACAGAACAATTGAATATATCTTTGATACTGCAGAAACCATCAGAAGTAACCCTGGACTCTTTGTGGGGCCTGGTAGCTCAAATGGTTCAATATCAAATGAAGCAAACTAACGAATTATCTCAAAAAGTTAACAAGATTGAAAAAGCTATTGATAAAAATGAATCTGAAATAAAACTTTGTTCTGAAAAGATTGATACGATAAAAGAAAATGTTTTGAATATGGGAAAAGTTCAAACTGTTATTATGAATGATATCTCTAACTTAAGGAACAAAATGGAAATCTATGATAATTATATGAGAAGATACAATTTAAGATTCATAAATTTTCCTAAAGTTAAAATGATAAGTCCGTTGGTAATGATAAAAAGATATTTTAAAGAAATTCTGGAGATTCCTGAAGAAAGTTTACCACCTTTTATCTCAGGTTTATTGTGTACCCCAAAAAATACAAGAACCAGTATTGTAACAACAAACTTCTTTGGGCATTACAAATCTTCTAGAGACATCAGATACTGAACAAGCCACCTTGGCAACGTTAGTAGCCACAGTGGCTTTATTCCCAGACAAGCAATGGCTGTTTAAAATGTTTTTTAAACATAAGGACAAATTATTTTTGGGCCTAAAGATACTTCTGTTTCCAGACGTTTCAAAGGAAACACACAAGAAACGCAAACAATTTTTGATATTGAAACCTGAAGTATTGCAACTAGGTGCATCATTTTACCTTCGGTTTCCTTGCAAATGCAAAATATTTTATAAAGACAATAGATATGTTTTCATGAATCCATCCCATTTAACAGCATTTGTGGCTTCTAAGAAAGTTGAAAGAACGAAATAATAATAAACCTTGCTAAATTTCTCCTAGATGTTAAATATCCTTAAAATTAATTTTCCTCTAAATCCTCTTGTTTAATGGATATCTCTGCAATGATGATGTGGACTTGAGTGTTTTGATATATCTTGTATGTGTTTTTTAAAAATTTTATTTTAATAATCCTTAAAGTAACACTTTCCGAATCAAGTGTAACTCCTTGAAATAATTGTATATGTAAAAATGTAAATAAATTTAAAAAAAAGATTCAGGTATAAAGGGATGTTTTGAACAAATGGTGAGGGAGAGAAAAATGGAGCAAAATAAGGTTAAACATTTATGCCAGATGTAGACAAGCAATCAATAGAGAGAAGCAATGGAAAATGGAAAAGAAACCTTGGAAAAAGAAAAGACAGTAGGAAAAAATAAAATAGATTGGGTTGATGCAGTTCGAGGGGGGGGGGGGGGGGAGAATACCCAGAGAATAAACTTGCATTTTGAAGTAACTTTTTATGACGTTCCCATAGGCCTTGTGGGTCTGCAGACTGATTTTTCAAAGGGAAGCTCCTCATGCCACATACAAGATTATTTGAGGAGCAGATGCAAAGTAAGTGCATGCCATAAAATAAACATAAATTTACAAATATAATCTAATATGAGTATTTCTATTTCACTTAACCAAAATTAAACTGAAGGTGGATTATGATACAAAGAAAACTGGGCTATAATCCCATAGGACACTGAAAAAAAATATTGAAAATACAGTAAGGTCCATTACATCAGTTTCTAAAAGCATAGTAACAGTCAATTCCTCAGAGTACACGGTAACCTGTTCCATAACTCAGGGCCTCTACCTACGATTGATCGTAGTCTCGTAGTAGTTTTACGACATAAAGAATTTGATGGATTAGTTAAGCGGATTTTCTGACATGAATGTAAAGATTTGAGGAATACAGTCATGCACAAAGATATTCTGGAGCTAGGCCATGTCAGATTTAAAAAACAAATGATAGACTCTTCAGTTTAGTGACCATAGGTAGGGGATATTATTAATAAGGGTAACAATTTTGCAGCATTTAGGGGTCCTTTTACTAAGGTGCGCTGAAAAATGGCCTGTGGTAGTGTAGGCGCGTGTTTTGGGTGCGCGCAGATCCATTTTTCAGCGCGCCAGCAAAAAATGCCTTTTTAAAAATTTTTGCCAAAAATAGACTTGTGGCAAAATCAAAATTGGTGCGCATTCATTTTGGATCTGAGACCTTACCTTCAGCCATTGACCTAGCGGTAAAGTCTCATGTGGTAACCAGGCAGTAATGACCTACGTCCGTCAAATGCCACTTGGCACACATCCAAAAATAAAAATTGTTTTTTGGACGCGTGTATCGTACGTGCACCAAAAATGAAATTACCGCAAGAGCCATGTGGTAGCCAGACAGTAACTCCATTTTAGCACAAGTTGAGCGCACGTAGACACGTGGTTTAGTAAAAGGGCCCCTTAAGTAGTTAAAGATGTATTTTGGGTCTGAGACCTTACCTCCAGCCATTGACCTAGTGGTAAATTCTCACGCGGTAACCGGGCAGTAATGACCTACGTCCATCAAATGCCAGTTGGCTCGCATCTGAAAATAAAAATTATATTTTTGACGCACGCCAAAAATGAAATCGCAAGGGCCACATCGTAGCCGGACGGTATCTCTATTTTTGCGCACGTTGGGCGCGCATAGACACGCAGCTTAGTAAAAGGGCCCCTTAAGTAGTTAACCATGTATTTTGGATTAAGCACCATGTGCTTCCAATGATGTAGGCTTGTTTTTGGTCTATATTTTCTTTCATAGATTTTGCTCTGTGATATGTGATTTCATTGTTTCAGTTTTTTTATTTTTTTGAAGTTCAATAAAAAAGTTTTTTTTTTTTAAACCCAACAAAAACAACAAAAGATAGGAGATCAAACTCAGTTCTTGCTTTTATAGGTAGCCAATGCAGCTTTAAAAGGAATAGGGTAGCATGATCAGTTGATTTAACCTCCACCCCCCCTCCAAACCCCCCCCCAAAAAAACAATTTAGCCACAGCATTCTGCACCATATGAAGTCTGCATAACGGGAGACCTAATAGGACTATGTTACAATAATCCAATTGCATCAGGATATTGGCCTGCAATACTAATTGCAGATAAAATGGATCAAAAACTGGTTTTATCTGATACAATAATTTTAGATTAACAAATGTCTTCATAATAATTCCATGATCGATATTCAGCCTGTGGTGGTCACTGTTTTTTTTTTTTTTTAACTTACTGCCACAAGTAGAATTAGACCCAGATATTCAATGTCTGGCCATGTTCGGCTACCGGCATTGAATATCTGAGCCTAATTCCTGAGATGCTAGCCACCAGAGCTTATGTGGTCCCAACAGGCCGGGACCTGTATAAGAGCATCTGCCCCCATGAGATGTCCTTACCCCCCTCCAGCCTCCAGGAATGGGGATTTGCTGTTCCAGGGAGTGGGAGAGGTAGGTGGAGGAGGGGAATCCGCTGAAGGTCTTGCCTTGGTTCCAGGATGGGTGGGAAGGGGGAGTAGACATGATTGGTGGCCTTTACCATCATTCGGGGGTTGGTGGGAGGGAGGTGTGCCTTACTGTGCTTCTGGGAGTGGGGGTGTGGGGGGTGAAAACAGAATGGCTGCCAGTAATGTCATGTCCTGAAAGCTAACCGGGCACCAGCTGATATTCAGACTGGTGCCTGGTTGACTTTACCACATAAAGCTAGGATTGTGAAATACGAGGGACTGAGACATAGGAATTCTTGTTAAAACTGGTGGGCAGAGTATAAGCTACTTTGGAGAGCTGAGTAGACCGCAGCAGGGGCATGAGGGGGAGTTGGAGAACAGAAAATATTAGGATTGTTGCAGGGAGTTGGGTTCACATCAGAAAATCAAGGTCCAAAGTCTTAATTGGACCTGATTTGGCTCAAGTAACACAAACACAAACTAGAATGATGAATGATTAAGCTCTGGCAAAGGAGACGGATTAGATCTTAGAGAGTGTGTGTGTAATATATAATATAAAATAAAACATCAGAACTGGGTGTGATGTCAAGCAAATGGTTACTAAATAGAAGTGGAAATCATAGAACAGGTAGGAGTGACCAAACCTGCTGCTGGGAGGGCAAAAGTTCAGTTCATCATAAAGTCCTCAACAGTGAACACACTGGGAAGGGGAGGGCGAGGAACTGGAAGAGAGAGTACATCTGCAGGGGTGATGGTGAATTTGTAAAGAGGAACCCTTGAGGATGATGTTGAGACTGAGATACCTTGGCTATCTACATAACAGGGTTGTGGATCTCTATATATCTTTGATAAATAAAAAGCCAGTTAAATGGAGTTTCTGCTTGAAAAGATTGCAGACCCCTGGGCTAGATTGACTTCTACTCATTTATTCAGAAATCAGTCCTGTGTGATGCAAACCTGATGCTATTTAGAGTTATGCTGAAGAGGGTTTCCTGAGCTCAATGTATAGTGAACAGAAAAATAAAGGCCTTACTTGATCTGAACTGTCTTATACTACACTTTGCACAATGGACTTTGCAGAACAAAAACAAGACACTTTGGTTTTGGACAAATTTGATAGAAAGCTTATCAAAGATGGCCAAAGTTTCCATTTCACTAGAAATCATCCCAACTGTCAGCATACTATGTATCAAAAAATGCAGAAAATTATTGAAGAAATATCCACAGGCATTTTATTGTCTGTCACCAGCTTAGAGGAGATGAGAACTATTATGTTTGAGATTCTTGAAATACTGCCTTTCTGTGGTACAGCCAAAGTGGTTTACATATTACATACAGATATGGTAGGTATTACCATCTAGACTGTTCCCTGATGGGTTCACTGCTAGCAAGTCTCATTCAGAACAATATGAACCTTTGTAACACAAACAGATAAACAAGCTCTTACGGACAGGAGTAGTCCATCGCGGTAGGTTATCAGCTGGCAGTAAACACCTCCAGCGTCGCCTGCCGGTTGCCAGACTGCGACCACCCCCTGCATCGCCGGCCACCAACCGCCGGCGGCCTCTGCCTGCGCCGCCGACCACCCCTCCACCAGAGCCCAGCTCCTGCATTGCTGGCCACCTGTTGAGCCCAACCCCAGCATCGCCGACCAGGCAAAGTGCATGGGGTGCTGGCCGACAGGGGAGGGAGCGGAGCGCCGCGCGATTGGTGCTGCGGGTTGGAGAGAGGCGGACGCGAGGAGCGGGTGTTGGAGACGGTCAGTGAGGCGTGAGGTGAGTGATGCGAGGCTTGGAGCGACTCGTAGTCGGACGGCATTGCCCCATGCGACATGTGGACGATGGCAGACGGGAACAGCTCGGCACTCATCCTATCTCAGCATCCTACCTCCAACCACTGCAGCAGCAGCAGATAATATGGCGATTGTGGCTGTGGAACCCCCGAGCGACTTCAGCCTGCCCAACTGCCTAATTACATCTGCAGCACAGTTGTCTCTCCTCAGCTTCCTACCTACAACCACTAATATAGCTCTCAGAACTATGGAGCCTCTGTTCCCTGCAAACTCCAACACAACACTCAGATCTATGGGAAACACATCTGAACAACCAACTGTGAGTAAACTACCTATATTGAATCCATAAATCCACCTCTCCTGTGCATCAACATTACGAAGGACCCAGAGCCACTACTGATCTCAACTGCCCAAAGCCAAGACGAAAATACACAAAACACACAAGACACAAGAACATGGCCTACTAGCAGCACTAAGCGAATTGATACCATAACAAACACCGGCAAACTGCTTCTAACAATCTACTCCTTATCCCTGATCCACCTAACACTAACCACCCCACTCGCTGAAAGCAACATCATACCCGTACTACATAACCATCAAAGTCTGACCAGATACACCACACCTCACCAAACTGACAACAACCAAAGCAAAGGAAGAACACCAACTTGCGGAGAACCTCAATATAAGGGAAAGAAAGGTCATAACAAACCCACACCAACAAAGAAATGACAACTGACAAAAATCCACATAACACCGAACATAGATGACCCTTACCAAAATATTCAAGTGGGTTACATCAATGCCAGATACATAGTAAATGAAGCAGCAATAATAACAGACTGGATCATGTCAGAAAACCTCGACCTGCTTTTCATCAATGAAACCCGGATCCACAATCAAAAAGACCATATAATCCTAAACCTATGCCCCCTGGGATACAAAATCACTCACTGGACCAGAAAGGAAAAGAGAGGCGAGGCATAGCACTAATCCATCGAGCCCACTTCACCACCATAACCACTGCCGAGTCCATAACATCCCAACTTGAATTCGCCTCAATTAGAATCCACCACACTACCCTGCTTGACCACCTAAACTGTGTCTTGTTTTATAGACCACCAGGTAATTGGAACAAATGCCAATCACACTTCATGGACTTTATATCAAACACCTGTGTAACCAACCCCCCAATATACTAGTATTGGGAGACATCAACCTTCACCTAGAAGACCCAAACTCTGCAAATGCACGTGAATGCAAGGCATTCCTCCATTTATGGGACCTTAAATGGCCACACATTCAAACAACCCATATCAAAGGGCACACACTCGACCTTATCTCACACAAACTGTCCACAGACCAGAACCTTAATAATATCAGATATTAAATGGACAAACACACCATGGTCAGACCACTACAAACTAAACTTATCCCTACTCTGGCAGAAAAAGGGTTCACACCATATACAAGAATACACAACCTACACCACAAGAGGCCAAATAGACTCGGAACATTCTGGCAACAGATGTACAATAATGAATGGTCAGCACAAATGGACACTACATACTATCTTTTAGATTGGGATAAAAGATGCAAAAACATATTAGACGAAATAGCACCCTTACAAACAAGTACCTCATGTAGGCATAACTCGATACCATGGTTCAACGAAGAACTGAAAAAAATTAAAAACACAATCCAGGAAACTCGAACGAGCATGGAAAAAAATAAAAGATGCACAAACACTCAACGCATGGAAACAAACTCAAGGAAAATACAAATACGCAATACGACAAGCCAAAAAGCTATACTACAAAACCAAAATAGGGCCTGAATACAAAGACACGAAAAAATTATACCAACTCGTGAACAAACTACTAGACATCAACTTGGTCACCACAACCAACACAGACATCCCATCAGCAGACAAACCTGCCAAATACTTCAACGAAAAATTTGTAAACCTACGCAACACACTACCTTAGAACATCACCGACATCGAAAACTTCATTGAGTGTATGGACCCAATCCTTGGTGAATACCCAACAGACAGATTCTGGACAAGATTCGCTCTCCTCACCACTGAAACAGTCAGCCAAGCGACTAACAGGTTCTCCAAGACTCACTGTAAACTGGATACCTGCCCCAGTTACCTAATAAAATCCGCCCTCCCATCGCTTCATAGCAGACCTCACATCCCACATAAACTACATGCTTCAACATAGTCTCTTCCCTAAGGACAACGGCAACATCCTCACCCCGATACCAAAAGACACCAAGAAAAAAACAAACGATATCACTAACTACCGCCCAGTAGCATTTATCCCACTGGTAGTCAAACTGATGGAAAGCATGGTAACCACACAACTTACTGACTACATAAACAAATTCTCAATACTACACGAATCACAGTCAGGATTTCGCTCCAACCACAGCACCGAAACAGTACTAATTTCTCTCTTAGCCAAATTCAAATAAGAAATTGCAATAGGCAAAAGCGTACTTCTCCTACAATTAGTCATGTCTAGTGCTTTCAACATGGTAAACCACAATATACTACTAAGCATCCTAGAATACTTCGGGATTGGCAGAAGTGTACTTAGTTGGATCAAGGGTTTCATAACTACTAGAACATATCAAGTGACATCAAATTCAAACATATCATCACCATGGAAAGCAGACTGTGGAGTACCCCAAGGATCACCACTATCACTACTCCTTTTCAACCTAATGATGACCCCACTAGCCAAGTCCTTATCCAATCAGCCTTAACCCTTTCATTTACGCAGACAGTGTCATAATATACATCCCTTACAAACATGATCTAGCAGAAATCAATGAAATCAAACTCAGCCTAAACATCATGAACTCATGGGTGAATGCATTTCAACTAAAACTTAACACAGAAAAAACACACTGTCTCATCCTCTCTTCCCAATACAACACGAACAAACCCACCAACATAACCACCCCAGATTACAACCTCCCTATCTCAGACAGCCTGAAAATTCTCAGAGTTACAATTGACCGAAATCTCAAGCTAGAGAGCCAAGTGAAAGCTATTAACAAAGAAAATGTTCCACTCAATGTGGAAGCTCAAACGAGTGAAATCTTTTTTCCCCGAGGGAAATATTTCGCAACTTGGTACAATCCATGGTACTAAGCCATCTAGACTACTGCAGTGGAATCTACGTGGGATGCAAAGATCAAATCATAAAGAAACTCCAAACTGCTCAAAACACAGCAGCCAGGCTTATATTTGGAAAAACGAGATTCGAAAGCGCCAAACCCCTACAAGAAAAACTGCACTGGCTGCCAATCAAAGAACGCATTGCATTCAAAATCTGCACCCTGGTTCATAAAATCATCTACGGAGATGCCCCGGGATACATGACAGACCTCATAGGCCTACCAACCAGAAACACATCAAGATCAACAGGAACATATCTAAATCTCCACCACCCAAGCTGCAAAGGTCTCAAATACAAATCAACCTATTTATTTATTTAACACATTTATACCCCACATTTTGCCCACTAGTTGCAGGCTCAATGTGGCTTACACAATAACAAGGGTATACTACAATAAACAATGTCATAGTAAACAATGTCGTAGTAAAAATTGTGATTGTCAACGTATCGTCTAAAACAACAAGATAATAAAATATAAAAGAAAATTATTAAGGTCCATATATTTGCTGTAACAGATATTAAGTAAACTAAGTAACGTCTAAGTACACAACTATGGAACACATTACCAAGCACCGTGAAAACAACAAACAACCACCTAGAATTCCAGAAATTACTAAAAACTAACCTGTTCAAAAAGGCATACCCTAACGATCCAACTTAAATGCCTTAACCCTGCAACACAACAAAACCAAAGCTCGTACTGGACATAACTCCTTACGATTCCCTAAGGTGTCTGTCAGACATGAACTGTACTCTACCACAACTTCACTCTGTATTTGTTAATACCAGTATTGGCGATCGCCTTTACGGTACTATGAGGCTTATTTTCAAAGCACTTAGCCTCCCAAAGTTCCATAGAAACATATGGAACTTAGCCTCCCAAAGTGCTTTGAAAATATGCCTCTATGTAAGCCACATTGAGCCTGCAAATAGGTGGGAAAATGTGGGATACAAATGTAACAAATAAATAAAAGATTCCCATTATATTCTGTGGGCCAGCTGATTTCTACTGTGAGCTAAAAATGCTATTGCGGCTTAGTAAAAGACCCCCTTAAATTGTTATCCAATTTGAAACCTGATCTAGGGATAAAGTGGGTGATAAATACTTGACGTAACATCAGATTATACCAGGAAAAAGAATTGTACTTTTATCAATTGCACAAACCTCTTGAATGTTTTTGAAGGTTTATAATATTATCAGTGTAATGTTTGAAATTTATCGTACATTTTAAAATGTTTTTTTTTTTTTTATTATTTTTGATCTGGTAGCTTAAGTTTTTATGAATATGAAATTCAGTTACAGCCAGTATTATATAATATGACCTTTTTATAAAATATATTATAAATAATTAAAACAAGCGTTTTTAACATATAATATTAATATATGGAAAAACTTTTTTTGTCCAAAAGTAAGGAATAATATATTGTAGAGGAATATTTTTGAGTTATTCCCCGAGTTTTCCACATCATCACTGTGGTGAGTTACCATTTTTGTTTTGACTAATTATCCATTTATTTTTCAATTGCTATATAATAATATATGAGAATGTTCAAAATATTAAATGCTTTATGTGTTTATATAGGCTTATATATGTATGCTTGATGAGTCTAAATATTAATCTTTGGTTTTATTCATTATATGTTAAAAAATTGTTCTTAAAAATATATTATTTCTGTGTTTTGTATTCTATGTAGACCCCTGAAGCAGGTGCTAGTCACCGAAACATGGCCCGTGTCGGGTCTTTTGTCAAGGCTTATTCATTAAAGAACTGTGTTCCATTTTTAAAGGCCCGTGGTGCTGTTTTTTTGTTTGGACTTTAGTTTGTACTTCGTTCCCTCTCTTTTGCTATATCCACACCAAAACAGAAACCATAACAAAAAATGTCAACAGTTGGTGAGATGATTGCAGTGGTGCCCATAAGCGATCAAATTGCTGTTCCCTTTTATGTTTGATTGCTGTTGATCTTTCTATCAATAACAAGTATCGCAAGTGAGACCTCCATTCTACCAGAGTGGGAGAGTGAGGTGATTTCCACACCTGAGCAATGACACACCTAGCAGCTGATAGTAAAAGAGGACTCTTTTTGATAATTTGTCTAGAGAAGCAGAAGCACAGTTAGAGATACACCTCATGAAGGAACATATTCAGAGGTCTCACCTGTAAATACTGTTGGAATATAAATAAGGGAATAATACACAGAGTAAAACACGAGACATAATTATTGGAGTATAATATAAAAGTTTATTGGTTATAGTTATGCAATTGACTTGTAATTGTACAGGAACACATTCATGAATATTTAAGAAGAAAAGAAGGAAGGAAAAGGGGTGAAAAGATTGGGGGGGGGGAAATTGGATGATAGAAGTTTCAGGTTCATTAATATATGACAGAATTATTTGTTATCTGATTTATATTGATATGGAATTGTCTACCATGTGATCTCATCAATAACAATCGTTGAAACATTAAAAGTTAAACATAGAACACGGTAAAGGGGGGGGGGGGGGATAAAAGTTATAAAAATTTGATGGCTGTACGTAATGCTGTATTTTTGAAGTGTTGCTCCACTGAGCTCTGTAAAATTGCATTGACGCCGCTATGTTAAGGTGGATTTGTATTTTTTGACATCATCAATAAAAACCGTTGAAACATAAAGAGATACACCTCAGGGGTAAAAGATCAGGAGGAAATATGAAAGTTAGAGAGAATCTCCTCTCAAACCGAGGACCAAAATGGGCATTTGGCAATGCACTCCCACCAGACGTGTAGATAAATTCCAGTTACACTGCAATGTCTCCAACACATATTGGGCAAATTACTATTCAAAAGATGCAGGCGGGTAGGAGTGAGAACAGCACATCAGCACTTTATAATTATTTTCTTTAAGCTGTACTGAGATAGACATCTTATAATTATTTTGCAAGGTACTCTCCCACTCTGATAATGTCCAAGTGAAGCTGGCATCATGCTCCCAAGATTCCATATAGCAGAGTTTCCTAAATGTTGAAGGTTGCAGTATATTATACAACTTTGACAATGAACCCTTTGGAAGAATGTGTGCCAAGTTGTTCAATTGGACGCCAGTCTGTAGTAATAGTACGCTTCTAGGCAGGCACCGAAAGACCGTACCTAACCTTTAGGTATAGACTTCAACTTATATTATAGTTGGTTAAAGACCTTCAAGGTCCACCTACCAAACAGTTGAAAAACATTAACCAGATCTTTATGATCCCAACCTTTGAAGCCTACCTGATGCTGCCCTGTCGCACCTCCAAAAATTAAGCTGATAAGTGATAACCAAGAAGTCCAGTTTGGACCCCATAATCAAGATAAATATTTTAGAAACCTACTTTAATATTACAGTCATTATTTTAACTGGTTTAAAGTTAAAGCAGGAAACCACAACACACAATATGTCAAATGCAATTATTGTAATCAACTAAATCATACAACATCAGTGTGGAGTGGCCTAGTGGTTAGGGTGGTGGACTTTGGTCCTGGGGAACTGAGTTCGATTCCCACTTCAGGCACAGGCAGCTCCTTGTGACTCTGGGCAAGTCACTTAACCCTCCAGTGCCCCATGTAAGCCGCATTGAGCCTGCCATGAGTGGGAAAGCGCGGGGTACAAATGTAACAAAAAAAACAACAGCTGACTCAGACACCCTACTCAAAAACAAAACATAACCCTTTCTTAACAAGAAAATATCTCATAAATGTTAAATGCAACACTCATAATTCACTCATTTACACCAGTCCCAATTGGATATGTTAATGCCAGATCTATAATAAACAAAACACAGATAATCATAGAATGGCTAGAAGAAGAACAATTAGACCTCCTATTGATTACTGAAACCTGGTTACATGCGCAAGGCGATCCAAAATTAAATGACCTATGTCCCCCAAGTTACATAATTCTTCACCAAGCTAGAAAAGGGAAAGGAGGCATTGCCATAATATATAAATCCTTTTTGAAAGTAGAACTGATATCTTGTATTAACTCCCCTACTCTAGAAACAATTGCTTGCAAAATCAACAATGACACTTTATGTGATCCTATCTGCATCATCCTTTTTTACCGCCCACCAGGGAGGTGGCAATCAACAGAAAACATCTTCACTGAATTTGTATCTAACGTGCACTAAATTTGATAATGTCCCACTAATAGGGGACATCAATTTACACCTAGATAATCAGAATGACAGTAATACAAAAACTTTACTTGACTTTTTAAACTACTGGCAACTCGCACAACCAATCAGCCATACCTCTCACAATAAAGGTCACTTACTTGACCTATTAGCCTATAAATTTGCAAACAACAAGTTTCATCTAAGTAACCATAATTGGACTCAAGTTTACTGTGATCTCACCAGGGAGTTCGAGTTTTCCCTCTATTGGAGAGAAAATACAAAATCAGTGAAAAATAAAAGTACTATGATTCCTCACAAAACTAGAGGAAAAATAAATACAACGTTCTGGTCTAACATCTTGAATAATCCTGCTCTTCCTCCAGCAGATGACCTATGTGAAAATGTCTTAAATAACATAGCTCCCTTCAAATCTACATCCAAACCAACCCAGAAAATTTCACCTTGGTTTAATCAATAATCTATCCTTCTTTTGAAAGAAAATGTAGAAAACTGGAAAGAAAATGGGGTAAAGACAAATCAAACGAAAACAAATTAACTTGGAAAATTGTCATCAAAACCTATAAAAATTAGATCAAAATTGCAAAAGCTCAATACTATAACAAAATAATTGGTGGTAATTTCCTTAGTACCAGTAAACTTTTCAATCTGATAAAAAGCCTATTATCCACAAAAGAAATAACCACAACCACAGAGTCTCCACCAGCAACAGAGCAACTGGCTACTTTTTTCAAACAAAATAATAGTTAAAATCAGAGAAGGAGTCCTCAAATTAAAAGTCAACCATCTAGATATTTACGAAAAACAGTCAGACACACATATAGGAATAGCCACCAACAGAATCTGGTCTTCCTTCCAACTACCAACCCAAGACACAGTAAAACATTACCTCCTAAAATATTAAAACTCACAATGCATACTAGATCCTTGTCCTAGTTACATTATGAAAGAAGCTCCTAATATATTCATCAATCTATTTCAGCAGCATATCTCCTTCCTACTATTCCACGGCACTTTCCCTGATAATAAAGGTTCTATTATCCTAACACCAATACCAAAAAAACAATTCAATCACCATAACTGATGTAACAAACTACAGACCAGTAGCCTCCATTCCTTTGATTAAAAAGGTGATGGAAGGAATAGTAGCAGCACAAACTATGGACTATCTTTCACATTTCTCCCTACTACACAAATCACAATCAGGTTTCAGACCATGCTATAGCACCGAGACTGTCTTTACTACCCTAGTATCAAATCTCAGAAAAGAAATTAGCATAGGGTCTAAGATCTTTAATAATGCAGTTTGATATGTCTAGCGCATTCGATGTAGTAGATCATAATATCCTATTAAACATACCAGACAACTTTGGTATATGTGGCATAGTCCACAAATGGTTTCAAGGATTTCTGAGATCAAGATCTTACATAGTGAAATGAATGGAACCTTATTCTCTCCTTGGTCACCGGACTGTGGCGTCCCTCAGGGTTCTCCATTACCACCCATTCTGTTTAATGTAATGATGCCACCACTAGGCAACAGACTAGAAAAGCAGGATTCAAAACATTCATCTATGCTAACGATGTTACCATATACATAACCTTCAAAAAGAACATTAAAGACATCTTGCAAAAGGCAAAACTTGGCTTAAATTTGATGGAAACCTGGGCCTCAGAATGCAAGCGAAAGCTAAATAAAGAAAAAAAACTAAATCCATGGTCATTACCAGCCTATTTGACCAAAACAACTACAACAGTTTCACAATTGACAACACTTCATTCCCCATTGACAATAATCTGACAATTCTAAGTATAATTATAGACAAACATTTGATACTCAAGTGTCCAAAGTAATCACAAAATCTTTCATGTCTCTTTGGAAACTAAAAAGGATCAGACCCTATTTCTCATCAGAAATATTCAGACTATTGGTACAATCATTAACATTATCCCAGTTTGATTATTGTAATGCTGGCTGTATGGGGAGTGCCTGTTGAAAAAACTCCAAACAGCTCAAAACACTGCAGCCAGGTTCATATTTAAAATCTCTCGTTTTGAAAGTGCCTCCCCTTTATTAATCAAATTACACTGGCTTCCCATCAAAGCGAGAATCACCTTCAAATGATGTACTTTTATCTTTCAAATACTAAATGGCACAGCTCTAGACTATATGGTACCATTAATAAACTTACCTCAAAGAAACACTAAATATGAGGCAAGAAACTGTCTCAGACTACACGTCCCAAATTGCAAAAAAGTGATCTACAGAACTGTCCATTCTGCAGACTTCACTTACCTAGGAACTCCTTACCACCCAAAATAAGAAATATACAGGAATATACTAGGTTCCGCAAAATCCTCAAATCATTCCTATTCAAACAAACCCTCACAAAGAACGACCATATCTCAAACAATTATTACCTGAATTGGTTATTACTCTATTTACCATTAACTTTCTCTTTGCTTCATGTACAATTTCTCATTCATAATCGATTTTCTAAATGTTAAACTTCCATAGTTATCCCAGTATGTTTATGATATTGTAAAATCGGATTCTTACAACAAATTACTTTATGCATTATTCTTTATGTATACTATACTGTTTATTGTAAGCCAAATTGAACTCAAACTTGTTTGGGATAATGTGGGATATAAATGCCACAAATAAATAAATAAATACCACATGTGCAGGGTGTTCTTAAAATATGGGTTAGCCACCAGTGCTTCAAAGTTAATGACATCCAAGGGAGATGATGTAATGGGATATCAGGAGAAAAGGACTGCTCAATTTGCACATATAGGTTTGGCTGTGTAGACGGCCTTCAGTCCCACAAGTGTTTGAGTTGAGCAGCTACATAGTAATTATATTTATTAGGGACTCCGAGATCGCCCAACTCCCATCTGAGAAGCAGAGTTGAATGTAGTACAGCTGTCTACAGTTCCCCCATATAAAATTAAACAACATTCTTTGCCAACCTCATTAGGGTGATTGAAAGAGATATAAGAATTTGTGTAGCACATTCATTTTGATAATGGCTATTCGGCCCAGCCATGAAAACGTTCCTCGAGACCACTTCTGAAGATTAGATTTAATTTTATTCACCAAGGGAACATAATTCACCTCATATAGGTTTTGAGTGTCCTGAGGAAAGTAATATACACATTTAAAAGAGAATTTTTCTTTTATTCTCTGCCATTCTGTCCTCTGTATTGATATTCATAGCTTCTGTTTTGTCAAGGTTAGCCTTAAATCCAGAAACTTGACCATAAAGGGACATCTCCCTTAGATTAATTGGCAAATAAATATGGTGTTGAATTACAGATAAATAACATCATCCACAAACATGGATATTTTATAGCGGATCCCATTGACCATAATGCCTGCTATATCTGCCACATCTCGTATTCTTTGTGCAAAGGGCTCCATGACCAGGGCAAACAACAATGGGGACATAGGGCACCAATGTTTGGTGCCTCTACCTAACGGAAATGGTGCCGTAAATTCCCCTAGGGTCGGTGCCGTATATTCCCCTAGGGTCGATGTACAGCAATTCCAATTTTTGAAACCTTGGACCTATCCCAATCTTCCTCAACACTACAAACATGCATTGCCAGTGAACACGGTCGAAGGCCTTCTCGGCATCCACTGCTGAAAGCAGAGCCAGTTGAGCCTCCAACCACGCCAACCAAGTGAGATGAAGAACCTGTTTAATATTGCCCATAGTTTGTCTCCCAGGGATAAATCCAGCCTGGTCTGGATGTATAAGATGTGGCAAGATAGGGCTCAAGCGATCAGCTAATATTTTAGATAACATTTTTTAATCAATGTTAATAATATAGGTCAATAAGGAACCATAGGAAGTGGGATCGTGTCCTGGTTTGCACAAAATCGTAATGCCTGCTGTATTCATCCCCAGTGGTGATGATCCACACTCTTTCACAAAATTAAACACCCAAGTCAAAATGAGAGCTAAATATCCCCTAAAGGTTTTGTAAAAAGTATTAATATAGCCATCCAATCTTGGAGCTTTACCTGTTGGAAGATTCTTTATAGTGGATAATAACTCGTCCACTGTAATTTTCTGGTCTAATGCTGACACCCACTCCTCCCACAAAAATGGCAACTGTACCTTAGAAAGATATTGAGAAATGCGGGTGGAGTCGATAGACTCATCTTTAGCATACAATTGCTGGTAAAAATCCAGAAAACACTGTTGTATCAAATGTTTCTGAAATACTAGTTCCCCCTTAGCAGTAAGAATTTTTACAATATGATTATGGGATTGCAGCTTTTTAAATTTAGAGGCTATGAATCTTCCTGCCTTATTTGCCCATTCTTAATGATGCCATTTTCACCTGGTGAGCTATATCTGCCAACCAAATTTCCTGTAAAGTTGTCCTATCTGCTTCTCTCTTATAGGCCCTAGCCTTAGTAGAACTGTACATGTCATCCTTTATATAACGCAGAAGTTTGCTCTTCAGCCATTTTCTCTTTTTTTGGTTCAGGTTCCTCACTTAATATCCCTCTAAGTACAGATTTCAGCCTCTTCCATAGTGTAAGGTTACTAACCTCACCTGTATCATTAAATTCTATATATTCCTTTATATTCTGCTCTATATCTTGTTGCACAAATTATTCATCAACAGAGATTCATTCAGCCTCCAAAACCTCTTGGATGGGCTAGCCCCCTGTGCCAAGAGACCCACCCAAATGGGAGTGTGGTCCGACACGTAATAGGCTCAGTTGAGCTTAGAGGTCAGTTTAGGAAGCCAATATGGATCACCAAAGAACATATCTATTAGCAAGCGAAGGTCATGTACATCAGAGTAAAATGAATAATCCCTGGCACTGGGATATAGCACATGCCACTAATCTGTTAAATTATATTCCTTCAGTAAACTGCCCCACACTTTATAATACTTTTTGTATGAGAGGGCCTAGAGAGGTGATGGCGAACCTATGGCACGCGTGCCAGAGAGGGCATGCAGAGCCCTCTCCCTTGGCACACGCGCCAGTCGCTGGTCCGCTCCGCCCACTCTCCCTCCGAGTACCAGGCCGGCCTCCCTCCCTCCCACCAAGCACCACGCCGCTTGCCCTCGCTTCCTCCCTCTTCCAAACAAGCATCAGCCCGCCCGTCCTCCCTCTCTCCCAGCACCACCCCCCCCTCCTCTTCCTCCTCCTCTGCAATTGAAAAAACGTACCGGGTTAAGGCAGCGTTGGCAGCGACAACAAAAAGCGTAGTCTTCACTCGGCGCGCTTCCCTTCTGTCTCGCTGTCAAGCTCTGGTCCTGCCCTCGGGACCAGAGCTTGAGAGCGAGACAGAAGGGAAGCGCGCCGAGTGAAGACTACGCTTTTCATTGATGCTGCCTTAACCCAATACATTTTTTCAATTGCGGAGGGGGAGGGGGGCCGTGGTGCTGGGAGGGAGGAAGGACGAGCAGGCTGATGCTTGTTTGGAAGAGGGAGGGAGCGAGGGCAAGCGGCGTGATGCTTGGTGGGAAGGAGAGAGGTCGGCCTGGTGCTGGGTGGGAGGGAGGTAGGCCTGACGCTGGGTGCTGCTGGGTGGGTGGGAGGCCTAATGCTTAGTGGAGGGAGGGAGGGAGGGGGGGCCTGGTGGTGAGTGCCGCTGGGTGCTGGGTGGGAGGGAGGGAGGCTTGATGCTGGGTGGTGCTGGGTGGGTGGGTGGTTGGGAGGGAGGCCTGATGCTGGGTGGGTGGGTGGTTGGGAGGGAGGGAGGCCTGATGCTGGGTGCTGCTGAGTGGGTGGGTGGGAGGGAGGCCTGGTGCTGGGTGGGAGGCCTGATGCTGGGTGGGAGGGCTGGCGGCCTGATGCTGGGTACTGGGTGGGAGGGCGGGCAGGGGGGAGAGGAGGGTGGCTGGACATTTGTGGCTGGAGGGGAGAGGAGGGTTGCTGGACATGGATGGAGGGCAAGAAATGAAAAAAGGAGGAAAGTAAATAAATAAATGGAGGCAAGAAATGAAGAAGAAGAAAGGAGGAAAGTAAAGAAATAAATGGAAAGGAAGCCCTGGAAACGGAGTTAAGAAAACAGATAGAGAGCAGCGGAATCAGCGACTAGGACCAATATGGATAGAAAAACAAAATCACCAGACAACAAAGGTAGAAAATATCATTTTATTTTCATCTTAGTGTTTGGAATATGTCCAATTTGAGAATTTACATCTGCTGTCTTATTTTGCACTGGGTATACTGGAGCTGTAACAACTTACAGAAATGATTTATAATGAAAGAAAATCATGTTGTTTTTTTCTCCTATACTAGTATAATATTTTCAATGATGTCTGTTTATATGCGCCATGGCTGGTGTGTGTAGCTATCATAGGGTGGAGTCATATGTGGTGACCCCACCCATAATGAGTACCGGCACTTCGCAATAAATAATTAGATTTTGGGTTGCTGTTTGGGCACTCGGTCTCTGAAAGGTTCGCCATCACTGGCCTAGAGGGTGAGGCATCTATCAGGGGTTACACACTAGATTAAAGTCTCCCCCCCCCCCCCCCCCCCAATAGCAGATGGGCCCTAGCCACGATCCTGAATAAATTGCAATAGTTGTCCTAAAAAAAAACCACCAAATTTTTGTTCGGGGCATAGATTTTTTATTTTTATTTATTTATTGCATTTGTATCCCACATTTTCCCACCTCTTTGCAGGCTCAATGTGGCTTACAATAAATTGTGAATAATGGAAATATTTTAGAAAATAGACATTTAGTGTACAGATGATCTTGGGCAGCATGATAATGATGAGACATAGTAGTAGAATAAACAGCAGATATTGTAAGACATCCTATATAATAATTCTCACCTCCAATGTTCTGTGCCTTGGACCGTAGCTCCCTAGGCTGGAAGTGGTCTAGGCAGACACGCACTGACGTCATGACAGCTGATTCCAAGGCAAGGGGAGGAGTAGGGAAACGCGCAGCGTGTTTCCCTACTCCTCCCCCTGCCTCGGAATCATCTGTCACCCCCCGCACTAGGGCCCCCTCAATCCCCCCCTCCGCGAACCTGTCGCCCCCCCGAACCGCTGAAAACCGCCCCCCGCCGCCGTTATGTACTACCTGTGCTGATGGGGGACCCAAACCCCCGACAGCCGGTGTTGTTGTGCCCTTCGCGTTCCTTCCTCATCTTCTCTGGAAGTTCCTCTCCTTGCGTCTGACGTCAGACGCACGACGCACGCAGAGGAACTTCCAGAGAAGATGAGGAAGGAACGCGAAGGGCATGACAACACTTAGGCTGACGGGGGTTTGGGTCCCCCGTCAGCATAGGTAGTACACAATGGTGGTGGGGGGGCGGTTTTTGGCGTTACGAGGGGGCGACAGTTTCGCCGATGGGGGGGCGAGGGGGCCATGGGGGGGGGGGAGGAATTGCCTGCCTAGGGCCCGTTTCCTTGGCTTCAGAAATGGGCCTTTTTTACTAGTTTTCAATAAAGTGATCTGCACTCCATTGAAGCTCTCCATTAACCAGAAGACATCTACCCCTCCTCATCTTTAGCGCTATTCAAGAATTGCCATGGTAAACTGCTGTGAATTAGAATTGCTACCCCCCCCTTTTCTTTTGGCCCCCCTTGGCAGAACTGAAATACTGAAAACAATAAGGACAGTTCAATAGAGATTCTGACCTAACAGTCAGATGGGATTCCTGTATAAAAGCTATATCCAGGTGTAATCTTTGGAGGTCCCTGTAAAGCAACGTCGTGTAATCTTTGGAGGTCCCTGTAAAGCAACGTCATTTAGTAGGTGAGTTAAAACCCTTTACATTGAGAGAACCCACCCTGGCCCTAGGACCAGGTTTCACAGGCACAATATTGTGACGAACTAGAAACCACCACCACCACTCCCCAAAATCTTTCACATTCTATTAACAGCTTTAATAAAATAATTAAAGAACCCCTCCAGTATAATAAATCCAAACCCCTCAAACCAGACACCTCCCTCTACTACCCTACCCCTCCCTCTCCTTTCCCCCAGAACGGATGCACACAACCCAAAATGTGTGCTGGAGAAAGGACCAATAGGCTTGCTATTGGGACAGGGTCCCTAAAGTAGCTTTAATGAATTTCCCCAGCGATGACTATCGATACAATTCTATGATGTATTAAAGAGTTGAGATAAGGCTCTTCACTTGATATTGTTTTTCATTATATATATTTTTTGATTATATTGTGTGTTGTTATATTCTAGCATGTATTAGCCATTCCCAATCCTATAATTCTAATTTAAACTTTTTCACCTTTATTATTATAGAAAATAGATGTGCAGCAAGTTTGCAAATATTACTAAATTCCTGAAGAAGGCCTAAATGCTCTGTAAATATTGATAAGAGACACATCATATATAAGGGCAGATGACCAAAATAAGCATTACTCTACTATTCTAACATATAAATCCAGCTTGTAGAAGCAGAGTAACATAGTAAATGACGGCAGATAAAGACCTGTATGGTCCATCCAGTCTGCCCAACAAGATAAACTTAATTACATGGTATGTGATACTTTATATGTATACCCGAGTTTGATTTGTCCTTGCCTTTCTCAGGGCAGAGACAGTAGAAGTCTACCCAGCACTGTTCTTGTACAGAGTTCTGGAGCTAACGTCAGAGCCCCTTAAAATTTACACTCCAGCCCATCCTCAGACACCAACACCCCAAGGTCTCTCTCCTGAGTCGAGCTTACTAATCTCTCCCCTCCTATTCGGTATCTCTCTTTTGGGTTTCTGCACCCCAACTGTATCACTCTAAACTTCTTGGCATTAAGTTTTAACTAATAATTCACTCAAGCTAAAGTAATAATTGAAAATGCATTTATTGCATTTGTATCCCACATTTTCCCACCTATTTGCAGGCTCAATGTGGCTTACATTATTCAGTCCTGGCGATCGCCATTTCCGGAGTGAGAGATACACATGGTATTACATTAGAACATGATTGGCATAGTAGATTAAACAGTCAGTTATAAAGAGTTCATTATCGGAATTAGAGATAAGGTGGTATTGCGTTAAAGTTCATTTGTGGTAGAATAGTCTATAGTAGTCCAGTATAGTGAGTTGGGTTTTATCTAGTTCAGGCTTGAGTTTCGTTGACTGGTAGTTAGGCTGTATCATTGTGGTATGCCTTTTTGAACAGGTTGGTCTTCAGTAGTCTCCGAAAGTTAGTTAGGTCATGGATTTTTCTCACGGCTAGTGGTAAGGCATTCCATAGCTGCGTGCTTATGTAGGGGAAGCTGGATGTATGTGCTAATTTATATTTTAGACCTTTGCAGTTAGGATAGTGGAGATTCAGGAATGTGCATGCTGATCTATTAGTGTTCCTGGATGGTAAGTCTATGAGGTCTGACGTGTAGACTGGAGCCTCTCTGTAAATGATTTTATGAACCAGGGTGCAGATTTTGAACATAATACGTTCTTTTATTGGGAGCCAGTGTAATTTTTCTCTTAGGGGTTTGACACTTCCGTATTTTGTTTTTCCAAATATGAGTATGGCTGCTGTGTTTTGGGCTGTTTGGAGCTTCTTGATGATTTGTTCTTTACATCCAGCATATAGTGAATTGCAGTAATCAAGATGATTTAGCACCATTGATTGTACCAGGTTGCGAAATATTTCCCTTGGGAAGAAAGGTTTTAGATAGAGCAGCTTTTAAACTAGAAATGGGGGGAAGGCCGACAGTCGCTCAAAAGCGCATGGTTCGGGATAAGGTTTCTTGCAAAGATACCTCACAAACAGGGAAGATAGGGTTTCTGGATAGTGAGATTGCACAACAGACCGTGGTAGGCCAGGTGCCCTTAAATACAACTAAAGATCAGACAAAAGATGGCAAATCGGTAGTGTCCAGTACTAAGCATCATGCAAATAGGAACAACAAACATACTCTGAAATGTCTATATGTAAATGCTAGGAGACTAAGAAATAAGATGGGAGAGTTGCAATATATTGGACTAAATGAAAAACTGGATATAATAGGCATTACTGAGACCTGGTGGAAGGAGGATAACCAGTGGGACACTGTCATACCGGGGTACAAAGTATATCGTAGTGATAGGGTGGACCGGACTGGTGGAGGGGTAGCATTGTATATTAACGAGAGCCTTGACTCAGATAGATTACAAATTCAGCAGGACACAAATCACACCCTTGAATCATCGTGGGTTGAAATTCCATGTATAAAAGGGAAAAGGACGGTGATAGGAGTGTACTACCGTCCACCTCACCAGGATGAGCAGGTAGACGCAGAAGTGATAAAAGTAATCAGAGACGCAAACAAAATGGGCAATGTGATAATAATGGGTGACTTCAATTATCCAAATATAGACTGGGTAAATGTAACATCGGGACACGGTAGAGAGGTACAATTCCTTGATGAAATCAAGGACAGCTTTATGGAGCAGCTGGTGCAGGAGCCGACGAGAGAAGGAAAAATTCTAGACTTGGTCCTTGGTGGAGCACATGATCTGGTGAGGGACGTTATGGTACTGGGGCCGCTTGATAACAGTGATCATAATATGATCAGTTTTAATATCAACCTTGAAGTAACTATACACAGGAAGTCAAATACAAGTTTAACTTTAAAAAAGGAGACTATGATAAAATGAGAAGAACGGTGGAAAAAAAACTTAGGGGGACAACTGAGAGGGTAAAAACTGTACAACAGGCATGGACGCTGTTCAAAAATACCATCCTGGAGGCCCAGGCCAAACATATTCCTCTAATTAGAAAAGAAAGACGGAACTCCAAAAGACAGCCGGCCTGGTTGAAAAGTGAGGTGAAGGAAGCTATTAGGGCTAAAAGAAATGCCTTCAGAAAATGGAAGAAGGAACCGTCTGAAAATAACAAGAAGGAGTGTCCAAGCAAATGCAAGGCGTAGATAAAGAAGGCCAAGAGGGATTACGAAAAAAAGATAGCATTAGAGGCAAAAAAAACATAGTAAAATTTTTTTCGGTATATTAAAAGTAGCAAGACGGCAAAAGAATCGGTTGGGCCGCTGGATGACCGAGGGGTAAAAGGGGCGATCAAGGAAGACAAAGACGTAGCGAAGAGATTGAATGAATTCTTTGCTTCGGTCTTCACTGAGGAAGATTTGGGTGGGATACCGGTGTCGGAAATGATATTTCAAGCGGACGAGTCAGAGAAACTTACTGACTTCACGGTAAACCTGGAGGACTTAATGGGGCAGTTCAGTAAACTGAAGAGTAGCAAATCTCCTGGACCGGATGGTATTCATCCTAGAGTACTGATAGAACTGAAAAATGAGCTTGCGGAGCTACTGCTAGTGATATGCAATTTATCCTTAAAATCGAGCGTGGTACCGGAAGATTGGAGGGTGGCCAATGTAACGCCCATTTTTTAAAAAAGGTTCCAGGGGAGATCCGGGAAATTATAGACCAGTGAGTCTGACATCGGTGCCGGGGAAAATGGTAGAGGCTATTATTAAAAACAAAATTACAGAGCACATCCAAGGACATGGATTACTGAAACCGAATCAGCACGGCTTTTGTGTGGGGAAATCTTGCCTGACCAATTTACTTCAATTCTTTGAAGGAGTAAACAAACATGTGGACAAAGGGGAGCCGGTTGATATTGTGTATCTGGATTTTCAAAAGGCGTTTGACAAGGTACCTCATGAAAGGCTACAGAGGAAATTGGAGGGTCATGGGATAGGAGGAAAAATCCTATTGTGGATTAAAAACTGGTTGAAGGATAGGAAACAGAGAGTGGGGTTAAATGGGCAGTATTCACAATGGAGAAGGGTAGTTAGTGGGATTCCTCAGGGGTCTGTGGTAGGACCGCTACTTTTTTTGAGAAAAATTACAGAAGGATCTTATGAGACTGGGAGACTGGGCAGCTAGATGGCAGATGACGTTTAATGTGAGCAAGTGCAAGGTGATGCATGTGGGAAAAAAGAACCCGAATTATAGCTATGTCATGCAAGGTTCCACGTTAGGAGTTACAGACCAAGAAAGGGATCTGGGTGTCGTCGTCGTCGATAATACTCTGAAACCTTCTCAGTGTGCTGCTGTGGCTCGGAAAGCAAATAGAATGTTGGGTATTATTAGGAAAGGTATGGAAAACAGGTGTGAGGATGTTATAATGCCGTTATATCGCTCCATGGTGCGACCGCACCTTGAGTATTGTGTTCAGTTCTGGTCGCCGCATCTCAAGAAAGATATAGTGGAATTGGAAAAGGTGCAGCGAAGGGTGACTAAAATTATAGCGGGGATGGGACGACTTCCCTATGAAGAAAGACTAAGGAGGCTAGGGCTTTTCAGCTTAGAGAAGAGACGGCTGAGGGGAGACATGATAGAGGTATATAAAATAATGAGTGGAGTGGAACAGGTGGATGTGAAGTGTCTGTTCACGCTTTCCAAAAATACTAGGACTAGGGTGCATGCGATGAAACTACAGTGTAGTAAATTTAAAACTAATCGGAGAAATGTTTCTTCACCCAACGCGTAATTAAACTCTGGAATTCGTTGCCGGAGAATGTGGTGGAGGCAGTTAGCTTGGCAGAGTTTAAAAAGGGCTTAGATGGTTTCCTAAAGGACAAGTCCATAAACCGCTACTAAATGGACTTGGGAAAAGTCTACAATTTCAGGAATAACATGTATAGAATGTTTGTACGTTTGGGAAGCTTGCCAGGTGCCCTTGGCCTGAATTGGCCGCTGTCGTGGACAGGATGCTGGGCTTGATGGACCCTTGGTCTTTTCTCAGTGTGGCATTATTTATGTACTTATGTACATAGCCGGTGTGAGGTTGTGTTGTGATTTTCTGATATTACCAAGTGATAATGCCTATTCCTATTCCTTGCCTATTCTTGTCTCTCACCATTTTCTCTTATTGGATTGTCATTTTTAATTCTCCTAATAATACCCAACATTCTATTCGCTTTCCGAGCCACAGCAACACAATGAGCAGAAGGTTTCAGAGTATTATCGACGACGACACCCAGATCCCTTTCTTGGTCCATAACTCCTAACGTGGAACCTTGCATGACATAGCTATAATTCGGGTCCTTTTTTCCCACATGCATCACCTTGCACTTGCTCACATTAAACGTCATCTGCCATCTAGCTGCCCAGTCTCCTAGTCTCATAAGGTCCTTCTGTAATTTTTCACATCCACCTATAGAAATACTAGTTAGTCTAATGAGTTTTAATTAGATGGAGAAAAAAGCTTCAGTGTCGCTACCCAGCCAGCCCAACATAGGCTATAAGGCGTAGGCTCGGCGTGCCATCATATAGCTTCAAAAAAAACTCCATCGATTACTATTAATTCAATCCACTCAGAAGATTTATTTTAGCTCTTCTTGCTAACTAGCAATTGTGTGTGCCTACACAATTCTGTAGATCAGTTATTTATATACTGTTGATACACTTATAAAGTTCTATTGAATGAGATCAAACAAGGAACACCGCTAGAAATCACTTAGCTTCATCAGACCGCTGTAGTGTTCTGCTCATTTCGGTGCTTTCCGTTCCTCAACCCAACAGGGAGCCCCCGTTTCGCTAGTGCTGCGTCAGGGGTTTTACTTCTATCTCTTGTTGTATTAACTGCCAGACCCTCAACCATTCTTCTAAGGTTCAGAGATCCCTTCTCATCATTTCTACTCCCTCCAGGGCATCCACTCTATTGGCTATTTTCGTGTCATCCGCAAAAAGGCATACCTTTCCTTCCAACCCTTCAGCAATATCTCCCACAAATATATTAAACAAAATAGGCCCCAGCACCGACCCCTGAGGAATTCCACTGCTTACCTTTCTTTCCTCCGAGCGGATTCCATTTACCACCACCCTCTGCCACCTGTCAGTCAACCAGTTTCTTATCCAGTTCACCACTTTTGGTCCTAAGTTCAACCCTTTCAGCTTATTCACGAATCTTCTGTGGGGGACCGTATCAAAGGCTTTGATGAAGTCCAAGTAGATTACATCTAGCGCACGGAAAAAACTCAAAAAACACTAAGATGGAGTCAGCAGTCCAGCAGCGAGAGGGGTGCTATCCAGTCTTTTGCATTGAGTGTCACATGTATGATTATCTCCCAATTGGTGAGGTGTCATATGTGTGTGCCCGATGCAAAGAGCTCCTAGCTCTCAGAGAACGTGTACGTTCTCTTGAGGCTAGAGTAGCAGACTTGATGGAGCTGAGAGAGACAGAGAGGTACATAGAGGAGACCTACAGGGATGTTGTAGAGAAGTCCCACCTCCAGTCAGGTAGCCCCTGTGCTACCTTGGAGGAGGGAGGTCTCCTAGAAGGAGAGCATCACCCTGGTGAAGTAGGAAGTACTCCTGTAGCCAGGACCTGCCCACCAGGGGATGTATTATCCTTTCGCACCGAGGATATATCTCCAAATGTTGCCCGGGAGGGAAAGGTTAGGACAGCTGTTGTACTGGGTGATTCGATCATTAGGCATATAGATAGCTGGGTGGCTGGTGGACGTGAGGATCGCCTGGTGACTTGCCTGCCTGGTGCGAAGGTGGCGGACCTCACGCGTCACCTAGATAGGATTTTATATAGTGCTGGGGAGGAGACGGCTGTCTTGGTACATGTGGGTACTAATGACATAGGAAAATGTGGGAGAGAGGTTCTGGAAGCAAAATTTAGGCTCTTAGGTAGAAAGCTGAAATCCAGATCCTCCAGGGTAGCATTTTCTGAAATGCTACCTGTGCCACGCGCAGGGCCCAAGAGACAGGCAGAGCTCCAGAGTCTCAATGCATGGATGAGACGATGGTGCAGGGAGGAGGGCTTTAGATTTGTTAGGAACTGGGCAACATTCTGGGGAAGGGGGAGCCTATTCCGAAAGGATGGGCTCCATCTTAACCAGAGTGGGACCAGGCTGCTGGCATCGGCGTTTAAGAAGGAGATAGAGCAGCTTTTAAACTAGAAATGGGGGGAAGGCCGACAGTCGCTCAAAAGAGCATGGTTCGGGATAAGGTATCTTTCAAAGATATCATCATAACAGGGAAGATAGAGTATCCTGATAGTGAGGTTGCAAAAGAGATTGTAATAGATCGGGTATCTTTAAATAACAATAAAAATCAGACAAAAGATTGCCAATTAATACTGTCAAGTACTAAGCATGATGTACTTAGGAACAACAAACATAGTTTGAAATGTCTATATGCGAATGCCAGGAGCCTAAGAAATAAGATGGGGGAGTTGGAATATATTGCACTAAATGAAAAATTAGATATAATAGGCATCTCTGAGACCTGGTGGAAGGAGGATAACCAGTGGGACACTGTCATACCGGGGTACAAATTATATCGTAGTGATAGGGTGAATCGGATTGGTGGAGGGGTAGCATTGTATATTAACGAGAGCCTTGAACCAAATAGATTGAAAATTCTGCAGGAAACAAAACACTCCTTGGAATCACTGTGGATTGAAATTCCATGTGCAAAGGGGAAAAGGATAGTGATAGGAGTGTACTACCGTCCGCCTGGCCAGGACGAACAGACGGATGCGGAAATGTTAAAGGAAATCAGGGACGCAAACAAACTGGGCAACACAATAATAATGGGGGATTTCAATTACCCGCATATAGACTGGGTTAATGTAACATCTGTACACGCAAGGGACATAAGATTTCTTGATGAAATCAAGGACAGCTTCATGGAACAGCTAGTTCAGGAGCCGACAAGAGAAGGAAAAATACTAGACTTAGTCCTTAGTGGTGCTCATGATCTAGTGCAGGGGGTAACGATACGAGGGCCGCTTGATAACAGTGATCATAATATGATCGGTTTTGATATTGGCATTGAAGGAAGTGAAACTAGGAAATCAAGTACGCTAGCGTTTAACTATAGAAAAGGTGATTACGACAAAATGAGAAAAATGGTGAAAAAAAGACTGAAAGGAGCAGCTCGCAGAGTAAAAAACTTGCATCAGGCGTGGATGCTGTTTAAAAACACCATCCTGGAGGTTCAGGACAAATATATTCCACATATTAGAAAAAGGGAAAAAAGACTAAACGTCAGCCGGCGTGGCTAAACAGTAAGATAAAGGAAATCATTAGAGCCAAAAAACAATCCGTCAGAAAGTGGAGAAGAGAACCAACTGAAAGTAACAGGATAGATCATAAGGAATGCCAAGCCAAATGCAAAGCGGAGATAAGGAGGGCAAAAAAGGACTTTGAGAAGAAATTAGCGTTGCAAGCAAAAATACATAGTAAAATTTTTTTAGATACATTAAAAGCAGGAAACCGGCCAAAGAGTCGGTTGGGCCGCTGGACGAAAATGGTGTTAAAGGGGCGATCAAGGAGGACAAAGCCGTAGCGGAGAAATTAAATGAATTCTTTGCTTCGGTCTTCACCGAGGAGGATTTGGGGGGGACACCGGTGCCGGAAAGAATATTTGAAGCGGGGGAGTCGGAGAAACTAAACAAATTCTCTGTAACCTTGGAGGATGTAATGGGTCAGTTCAGCAAGCTGAAGAGTAGTAAATCACCGGGACCTGATGGTATTCATCCCAGAGTATTAATAGAACTAAAAATGAACTTGCGGAGCTACTGTTAGAAATATGCAATCTGTCCCTAAAATCGAGTGTAGTACCGGAAGACTGGAGGGTAGCCAATGTTACTCCGATTTTTAAGAAGGGTTCCAGAGGAGATCCGGGAAATTATAGACCGGTGAGTCTGACGTCGGTGCCGGGCAAGATGGTGGAGGCTATTATTAAGAATAAAATTGCAGAGCATATACAAAAACATGGACTGATGAGACAAAGTCAGCACGGATTTAGTGAAGGGAAGTCTTGCCTCACCAATCTAATGCATTTTTTTGAGGGGGTAAGCAAACATGTGGACAATGGGGAGCCGGTTGATATTGTATATCTGGATTTTCAGAAGGCGTTTGACAAAGTGCCGCACGAAAGACTCCTGAAGAAATTGCAGAGTCATGGAATCGGAGGTAGGGTATTATTATGGATTAAGAACTGGTTGAAAGATAGGAAGCAGAGAGTAGGATTGCGTGGCCAGTATTCTCAGTGGAGGAGGGTAGTTAGTGGGGTCCCGCAGGGGTCTGTGCTGGGTCCGTTGCTTTTTAATGTATTTATAAATGACCTAGAGATGGGAATAACTAGTGAGGTAATTAAATTCGCCGATGACACAAATTATTCAGGGTCGTCAAGTCGCAGGAGGAATGTGAACGATTACAGGAGGACCTTGCGAGACTGGGAGAATGGGCGTGCAAGTGGCAGATGAAGTTCAATGTTGACAAGTGCAAAGTGATGCATGTGGGTAAGAGGAACCCGAATTATAGCTACGTCTTGCAAGGTTCCGCGTTAGGAGTTACGGATCAAGAAAGGGATCTGGGTGTCGTCGTCGATGATACGCTGAAACCTTCTGCTCAGTGTGCTGCTGCGGCTAGGAAAGCGAATAGAATGTTGGGTGTTATAGGAAGGGTATGGAGTCCAGGTGTGCGGATGTTATAATGCCGTTGTATCGCTCCATGGTGCGACCGCACCTGGAGTATTGTGCTCAGTACTGGTCTCCGTATCTCAAAAAAGATATAGTAGAATTGGAAAAGGTACAGCGAAGGGCGACGAAATGATAGTGGGGATGGGACGACTTTCCTATGAAGAGAGGCTGAGAAGGCTAGGGCTTTTCAGCTTGGAGAAGAGACGGCTGAGGGGAGATATGATAGAAGTGTATAAATAATGAGTGGAATGGATCGGGTGGATGTGAAGCGACTGTTCACGCTATCCAAAAATACTAGGACTAGAGGGCATGAGTTGAAGCTACAGTGGGGTAAATTTAAAACGAATCGGAGAAAATTTTTCTTCACCCAACGTGTAATTAGACTCTGGAATTCGTTGCCGGAGAACGTGGTACGGGCGGTTAGCTTGACGGAGTTTAAAAAGGGGTTAGATAGATTCCTAAAGGACAAGTCCATAGACCGCTATTAAATGGACTTGGAAAAATTCCGCATTTTTAGGTATAACTTGTCTGGAATGTTTTTACGTTTGGGGAGCGTGCCAGGTGCCCTTGACCTGGATTGGCCACTGTCGGTGACAGGATGCTGGGCTAGATGGACCTTTGGTCTTTCCCAGTATGGCACTACTTATGTACTTATGTCCTTCATCCAGTTCTTTGGTCACCCAGTCAAAGAAGTCAATAAGATTCATTTGGCAGGATTTTCCTTTGGTAAAGCCATGTTGCCTCGAGTCCTGTAACCCCTAGGCTTCTAGAAAGCTAACTATCCTTTCATTCAGCAGCGACTTCATTGTTTTCCTACCACTGACGTGAGACTTACTGGTCTGTAGTTTCCAGTGCGTTTTTTCTAGCAAAAAAGGTGCCAGTACTCAAATGCAAGGCCACTGTTCAGGGGTGGGTTGGTCACTGAGAGGGACTCATCCCACAATAGCCAGGTCCCCTGCGACCAGTCACAGAATCTATGACAAGGCAGAATTGGTGTGTAGAGCATAAGCTCTTTCATTAAAACTTGGAGTCCAAGGGTCAATTTTAGCAGACAATGGAAAAGGTGCCAGTACTCAGTACCCCCAAGTACCCCCTCAAAAAAAGCACTGGTAGTTTCCCACTTTTTCCCCTGTCTCCACTTTTGTAAAGAGGGACCACACCCGCCCATCTCCAATCTCGCAGAACCTCTCCCGTCTCTAAAGATCTGTTAAATCTTTAAGAGGTCCCCCGCCAGGACCTTCCTGAGCTCCTTCAGTATCCTGGGATGTATCCCATCCGGCCCCATAGCTTTGTCCACCTTCAGATTCTCAAGCTGTTTATAAACTCTTTCTTCCGTAAACAGCGCAGTATCCACTCCATTCCCAGACGTTCCCTCGGAAGCCGTCCGCGGTCCTCCAGGATTTTCCTCCATGAACACTGAAGAGAAATAATTGTTTAGCATGTTCGCTTTATCTTCTTCACTCTCCACATAGCCATTTTCATTATCTTTCAGTCTTACAATTCCATTCCTATCTCTTCTCCCTTCTCCAATATATCTGAAAAAAGTCTTGTCACCTCTCTTTACATCTTTAGCCGTTTTTTTCTTCCACTCGCGCTTTCGCTAGCCGTATTTTCCTCTTCACTTCTTTGAGTTTAATCCAATAATCTTTTCCGTGATCCTCTCGTTGCGTTCTTTCGTGTTTCTTGAACAAAGCCTCTTTTGCTCTTATTTTTTCAGCTAGTTGTTTGGAGAACCATATAACCTTCCTACCTTGTTTTTGTTTACTTTCCTCATAAAAAGATCAGTTGTCATATTTAGAGCAGCCTTTAGCTTGGACTACTGTTTTTCCACATCTTCTGTGCCTTCCCACACCAACAGCTCCTCTTACAGGTATTCCCCCATTTTATCAAAATTAGTATGTTTGAAATCCAGTACTTTGAGTTTTGTGCGTCCGCACTCCGCCTTTGCCCTTATTTCAAACTATACAGTGTGCTGATCACTATTACATAGGTGGGCACCCACCTGGATATTGGAAACACTACCCCCATTCGTGAGCACTAGATCCAGCGTCGACCCTTCCCTCGTGGGTTCCATCACCATTTGTCTGAGCAAGGCACTTTGACAGGCATCCTCAATCTCCCTACTTCTTTCCGATTCCACAGACAGGACGTTCCAATCTATGTTAGACAAATTGAAATCTTCCAACAGTAGCACCGCCCCTTTCATACCAATCTTTTGAATATCTTCTATCAGATCCTTGTCTAACTTCTCCGTTTGCATAGGAGGTCTGTAGAAAACCCCCCTGTGGATACAGGTTCCATTTTCTCTTTCCAGGACGATCCATAAAGCTTCTTCCTTTCCCCAGGTTCCCCGCATTTGAGCCGCTCTGATATAGTCTCTCGCACTAGCCACTCACAATAGCCACTCCTCCATCTCTTCGGCCCTCTCTATCCTTCCTAAAAGGATTATAGCCCGGTATGGTCACATCCCATTCATGGGAATCGTTGAACCATGTCTCCGTAATAGCAACAATATCCAAGTTTTCTTCAAACATCAGGGCTTGCAAGTCTTGAACCTTTTTACTTACACTACGAGTATTTGTGCACATAGCTTTCCATGTGCTTAGTGAGTTTAGGTGGTTTACTATATTTACATGACCTCTCCCTCTGCCATCAAGTTTATTCTGGGGGTGGCTTTCCGAAATCCCTCGTTTCCTTTTGCCACCCCCACCCTGTAGTTTAAATGTCTAGAAACTTATTGTCTGAATTTCTCCCCAATGATCCTTTTTCCCATCACAGAAAGATGTAACCCATCATTACAGTACAGCTTGTTATTTTTCCACTTATTACCCCATCCTTCTTTGTATCTAAAACCTTCTTTTTTACACCAAGACTTAAGCCACTTATTGAATTCCTCTGTTTTGAGTAGTCTTTCCTCTCCCCTCCCCCATGTGGGAATCAAACATATAAATGGCGAGTGACCGAACTCACTTGCAAATGCGCAGTAGAGACTTCCCTCTCTGTCCCGCCCCTGCGTCACTACGTGATGACGGGGGCGGGACAGAGAGGGAAACTGCGCTCCCCCCGAGATCGCCGCTACCCGTACCCCCCCCCCCCCCGAGTCGCCACCGCCACCCCTCTACCCGGCCCGGGCCCTCTGATCGCAATTATTTCCACTTACATCACCGCAGATCAGCTGAGCTCCGGTCGGCCTTCCTTCCCTGCCTGTGTCCTGCCCTTGCCGACGGTACGTCACATGAGGGCGGGACAAAGGCAGAGAAGGAAGGCCAGGCCGACGGGAGCTCAGCTGATCTGCATGCTGTGGCGATGTAAGTTGAATTAATAGCGAACAGAGGGGCCGGGTGGAGGGGTGGCAGCGGCGGCGGCGACTCCGGGGGGGGGGGGGGTACCGGTAGCGGTGACCTCAGGTGGGAGGAGGGGGCAACGGAGACCTCGGGGGGGGGGGGGGCCTTGGAAAACCCCCATTCCAATAGTAGCCCGTTTTAACGGGCTCAATGACTAGTTATTTCAGAAAAGCCACAGTCCGAACCAAAGATTTCAGTCCAACCCCAAGCTTCTGGAATGCTCTCTGTGCTGTAATAGAAAAGAGCAGTAGTGAAACAGTATCCAATACATATGTTGCTCATCTCGCTTCTGCAATGGTGTCCAGCATTTAATGAAGCCCTGCGGTGGTCAGAAAATCGATCTAGTCGGGTTGCACTCCCCTTTCCATGCCAGTCTAAGGAGGATGTAGGTGGTGATAGTTTCCTCTGCAGCTGAGTAACCTTTTCCGGAAGAATCGGCACTTCAGCAGATGATCGTGCTCACCGGGTGTTCCCATTTATCTCAAATACCAATGCGAGAGGATAGGCCCATTTATACTTGATGTTTTCCGTCCTCAGGAATGCAGTGACCACACTTAGTTCTCTGCGCTTCTAGAGAGTCAGAGCAGAGATAGCCTGATAAATTTCCACTGTAAGGTCTTTCCACATAATGAGACTTTGCTTCCGGACTGCAGCCAGGATCTGCTGTTTCATATTAAAGTCTGTAAGGCAAAAGATAGTGTCCCTGGTCAAATTATCCCTACGTGGGCCAGCCTTCTATGAACCCTATCTATTTTTAAGTACACGTGTGGTCAGGAAAATCAGGAGTGGATTGAAGTAGCTGTTAAGCAATTTGCATTACTATGCAGCACAGTCGGAGTGGAGGAGTAGCCTAGTGGTTAGAGCAGTGGACTTTGATCCTGGGGAACTGGGTTCGGTTCCCATTGCAGCTCCTTGTGACTCTGGGCAAGTCACATAACCCTCCATTGCCCCAAGTACAAATAAAGTACCTGTATATACTATGTAAACCACTTTGAATGTAGTTGCAAAAACCACAGAAAGGTGGCATAACAAGTCCCATTCCCTTTCTCTTTCATATGGAGATGCTTCAGGCACTCCTCGTACCTTCAAATTATGGCAATGTGGTCTGTTTTCTAGGTCTTCTGCTTTATCCCAGAGAGCTTGTGAGTCAGTATTATGAGAATTCAGCGAGGAGTGTATATCTATGATGTCACCTTTGCATTGAGCAACCCGAGCTTCACATACTGTTTGGCAGTCTCCCTATGCTTTAATCTCTGTCTTTAAATCTTCCACTGCTCCTCTAATATCCTGGTGAATCAGACATAATTCACTTTTAATATCAGCCAACCAATATAAGGCCTTCACTGAGCAGCCCTCTCGCACTTCCTACTTGGAGCTGAGTTCAATCTTCGAATCCTGCAGCGCCATTTTCTCAGACTGCACGTCAGCACTCAGTTTTTGTGAACTTGATTGGTCTTCGATGGACTCGGACTTCTTAGGCATTCGGTAGTCTAACGATTGATATGACTGAAGAAACAAATAATGCTCTGCAAACTGGGGAATTAGATTATAGTATAAAGCTTTAGTCAGAGGCCTAGCCTGATGCCGCCATCTCTGTTGATGACATCACTTCCTCCTCCCACCTCTTTTTTTTTTTCCCCCTGCTAGCTATTCCTTTTCCTATGCAGAAAACCTTCTCTTGGCTTTTGCTCTACCTTCCTAGATGTTTGGCAACCCTAAGATCATCGGATATTGTCACACACATATCTCCCTCTTTTGTGCTTAAAAAAAAAGTACTTAACTCCCTATACAGAAACTGCCCCTTTGGGGTTTTGCCACCGAAAGGTATGATTTTTGTATTTTTTAAAATTAAATCTGAGCTTCCAAATTGTAGACCATTCTGCAAGCTTCACTAGATCCTTTTTCATGATATTCATACTTTGCATGGTGTCTACCCTGTTATCTTCTTCACAGCCTTTCCAGAACATCATTTACAAAATTGTTGTAAAGAATGGGGCCAAGGACACATCCCACTCATTCAGTCACTATAGAATCCATATCAAAGGCACTGTGTACATCTATAAGTGAGCCTTGGAAAACCTTGCTGAAATCTGAGTACACAATATGTAGCTTCTCCCCTTATCCAGTTGTCACCTATTGAAAGAAATTTATCAGATTTGTCTGATGAGATCTACCTCTAGTAAAATCATGCTGCCTCAGATCCTGTAATCTCTTAGATCCAAAAACCTGCAGTTCTCTGTTTTAGCAGAGTTTTTTTTAATTTACCACAGAAGTCAGACTAACCAGCCTGTGGTGCCTAGCTGCCTTTTTGCTTCTGCTTTTGTGAAGAGGAACTACATGTCGCCAGTGTCCAGTTCTCCAAAACTAGTCTGTGCTCTGATGAGGTGTTGCAAATGTCAGGTAGCAGAACATCCAGAACTTTCCTAAGTTCCTTCAGTACCCTTGGGATATGTCCCATCCAGATCCATTGCTTGGTTTTAATTTAACTAGTTTCTTAAACTGTCTTCTAAAAATGATTTGATATCTATCTCATTTCCATTCCTGTTAATTTTCTCTGGTCCTATTCCCAGTCCTTCATCTGTGAACATAGAATAGAAATATTTGTTGAATAGTTCTGCTTCATTCTTATCAGCCTCTATAAATTTTTTCCTTTCACTTTTGAGTTTGATAATGTTTCCACATTTTGCCGCATTGGCTATATTTTCTTCAATTTGCATTCTTGTTTTCGTGACTACTGTTCCAGCTTCTCTTAGTTTTCCTAGATAATGTTTGTCTTCCTCTTTCTAGACTCTTTTTATAGTTTGTGAATATTAACTTCTTTTTTCCCTTAATTTTTCAGCTACTACTTTCCAATACCATAACTTTATTTCCTTTTTTGTTTTTAATAATTTTACTAATAAGCTTCATAATCCATTAAAATATCTGCTTTTATTTTTGCCCACTAGTTTTCTACTTCCCCTAGATGCCCCCATTAAGCTAATGAAGCCTTGAGATATTCTGCTATATTGACAAAGTTAGTTTTCCTGAAGTCTAGGACCCTTGTTTTTGAATGAACTATCCATACGTGTGGCTTAATAAAAAATACTAAGACTAGGGGTCATGCAATGAAGCTACAAAGTAGTAAATTTAACACAAATCAGAGAAAATGTGTTTTCACTCAACGTGTAATTAAACTCTGGAATTTGTTGCTAGAGAATGTGGTAAAGGCGGTTAGCTTAGCAGAGTTTAAAAAAGGTTTGGATGGCTTCCTAAAGGAAAAGTCCATAGGCCATTATTAAATTGGACTTGGGGAAAATCCACTATTCTTCGAGGACAAGCAGGCTGGACATCATCACGCATGGGTTGTTGTCCGCGACAGCCTAGGAGCTCCGGATTTAAAAATCAAAATTTTAAAACTTCTAGAAGCGACGAGAGCGGGCGCGGGGACAACACACCATGCATGCGCGAGTGACTTCCCTCCCGTGACGCCTGCGCGCTTCCCTCAGTTTTTTTTTCCGCTTCGCGAGTGAGTGTTTTTGTTTTGGCGCTTCTCGTGATTTCGGCCCAGGGGACTTTTTGTTGCGTTTACGCTCTCCGTTTTTTTTTTAAGGTTTCCTTTCTTTTTCGTTGCGGCCGCCTTTAGGCTGCTCGGTCACGTTCCTTTTTTCCCTTTTTGTGCCTTTCTCATTGGCACCATCGAGTCGTTTGACTTTTCGATCGCTATTTTTCCTCCCATGTCCATCGAGGACTCCCAGCGGCTTCAAGCGCTGTTCCCACTGCAACCGGACCATCTCGTCTACCGACCCTCACACTTGGTGTCTCAGTGCCTGGGGCCCAACCATCTGCCAGCTTCCTGTAAGCTGTGTAAATTAATGAAAAAGAGGACCAAGGTGGCTCGAGAGGCTCAGCGTGAGAAACTTTTTTCAGATCGGTCCAGTCCTTCGACGTCAGCATCGACATCGGTACCGAGGTCGGCGGCATCGACATCGAGGGAAGCAGTATCGAGAGGTCAGGTAATGGCTGCCGAGAGACCATTCAGAGCTGGGAGCAGCGAGGCATCGAGTGGGTCTCCACCCGTCTGGACACCTACTGCTATGCAGGCCCCCCGGGACTGCCCTGAGTTGGACCCGGCCCGAGGAGGCGTGAGGATTCCACGTCCTCATCGGTACCGAGGAGTTGTCGATGTCGGGCGAAGGCTAAGAGCTCTGGGGAGCCGAACGGTGTTGGCCCCCGAGAAGCGTCGGCGCTGGAGGACTTCTCACCCTCCATTCAGGAAGTGCCGATGCGTCAGTCGTCTGGCAGCCAGGTACCGGCTCTCGAACCTCCTCAGATTCTGGCACTGACTCCTGCACCGGCCCCACAGCTTTGTTCCGATGGCAGCACTCAATGAGTGTCTCTGGGCCATGCTTCCAGGCCTTCTGGAAGGAATGATGAGTCCATCTGCCTCGGTACCGGAGGTGCTTGCGCCTCGGGTACCCACTGCTGAGACAGCGTCTGGCCTATCTCCTGCGCGGAGGTCTCCTCCCTCGGTGCCGCTTGCGGTGCCTGAGCCGGTTGCCACCCAGATCGACTCTTCCTCGACGTCAGTGGAGGAAGCTTCGCCGGAGTCCAGGCAAGGGTCCCACTTCTCGACGCCCCTCACGAGGACATCGATCCTCGAGGTTGAGGCAGGTTCGGGCTGCTCTTCAGGAGCTCCTGTCCGATACCGAAGAGGAGCACTCATGGGGAGAGGAGGAAGACCCCAGATATTTTTTGGAGGAAGATTCTCAGGGGCTTCCATCTGATCCTACTCCACCTATGAGGTTAGACAATCTTCACCTGAGTGTCTTTCCTTTTCATCTTTTGTGCGGGAAATGTCTAGGGACATTCTATTTCCTATGGAGGTTGTGGATGTAGCCCAGGGCCGAGATGATCGAGGTCCTGGATTATCCTTCTCCACCAAAAGAGGTTGCAACGGCCCCCTTGCACAATACACTCGGGAAGTGATGTTGCGAAATTGATCTTGCCCTCTATCTAATTCAGTTGTGAACAAGAAGTCTGAGTCCCAGTACAGAGTCCACGGTGAGCCTGTGATGGTGAAGGCCCAACTTCCTCACGATTCCATGGTGGTGGACTCTGCACTCAGAAGATCCAAGAGTATAGGGACTATGCGTCGGAGCCCCCGGGCAGAGAGTCTAGGTCTTTGGATTCTTTTGGGATGCGTATCAGGCTGGAATGCTCAGGGGCCAAGATTCAAACATACCAGTGTACACCAGCATTCACTTACGGAACTCGATAAAGCAACTGTTCCAGTTTAGTTGAAGCTCTCCCTCCGGAGATTGCTGAACCTTTTCACCAGGTGGTCAGGCAGCAGAAGGCATGTCGTAAATTCCTGGCCAGAGGAGCTTTGATACTTTTGATGCTGCATTCCAGGTGGCTGCTCAGGGTATCGTGATGCGCAGACTCTCCTGGCTGCGTGTCTCGGACCTGGATCAGAAGACCCAGCACCGAATGGCGGATGTTCCTTGCTGGGGGGATAATCTTTTTGGAGAGAAGGTTGAGGATATGGTTGATTCCCTCAAGAAGCATCATGATGCTATGGATTCTCTCGGCCCGCCGGACGCTTCTGCTACTACCTCCCTCTTCTAGGAGGTTTTTTGGAAGGGAGGAGGAGTGCTCCCTATTCCTCTGGCAGGCGTAGGTACACTCCTGCTTCCCGACAGCCTGTTCGAGCTCTCTCCCAGCAGCTTCGCTCTCGTCAGCGGCGTGCACCACAGGTCCCTCCGGCTCCACAGCAAAAGCAAGGGACGGGCTTTTGACTGGCTCCAGAGCAGCATAGCCGACATCAAAGTGTCTGTACTGGACGATCTACCTGTTGGAGGGAGGCTGATATTTTTCACCAATGGTGGCCTCTTATAACCTCCGACAGGTGGGTTCTTCAAATAGTCCGGTTTGGATACGCTCTCAATCTGGAATCAATACCTCCAAATTGCCCACTGGGAGCTCAATCCTTCAGTTCCCAGCACAAGCAGGTACTTGCAGAGGAACTCTCCGCCCTTCTCACCGCCAATGCGGTTGAGCCCGTTCCACCAGGGCAAGAAGGGCTGGGATTCTATTCCAGGTACTTCCTTGTGCAAAAGAAAACAGGGGGGATGCGTCCCATCCTAGACCTCAGGGGCCTGAACAAATTCCTGGTCCGAGAAAAGTTCAGGATGCTTTCCCTGGGCACCCTTCTTCCCATGATTCAGGAAAACGATTGGCTATGCTTTCTGGACTTATACTCACATCTCAGTGCTTCTAGATCACAGGCAGTACCTTCGATTTCGCCTGGGAACTCAGCATTTTCAGTACTGCGTGTGCTGCCCTTTGGTCTCGCATCTGTGCCCAGAGTGTTCACAAAGTGCTTGGCAGTTGTCGCATCATCGCTACGAAGACTAGGAGTGCATGTGTTCCCTTATCTCGATGATTGGCTGGTGAAGAACACCTCGGAGGCAGGAGTTCTACGATCCATGCAGATTACTATTCAACTGCTCGAGCTACTGGGGTTTGTCATCAATTATCCCATCTGATTCCCGTACAGAAATTGGAATTCATAGGAGCTCTGTTGAACACACGGACATCTCGAGCTTATCTTCCCCAGGCAAGGGCAGACAACCTTCTGGCCCTAGTGTCCTCAGCTCAAGCATCCCAACAGTTCACAGCTCGGCAGATGTTGAGGACTTCTGGGCCACATGGCCTCTACAGTTCATGTGACTCCCATGGCACGTCTACACATGAGATCAGATCAGTGGACTCTAGCTTCCCAGTGGTGTCAGGCTATGGGGATCTAGAGGATGTAATCCATCTCTCCACCGATTTTTACAATTCCCTTCAATGGTGGACCATTTCGTTCCAATCTGACCTTGGGACGACCATTCCAAATTCCTCAGCCGCAAAAAGTGCTGACGACGGATGCATTCCTTCTGGGGTGGGGAGCTCATGTAGATGGGTTCTCTACACTCAAGGAGTTTGGTCCTTCCAGGAAACGCATCTGCAGATCAACCTCTTGGAATTGCGAGCGATTGGAATGCGCTGAAGGCTTTCAGAGATCGGCTGTCCAATCAAATTATCCTAATTTAGACAGACAATCAGGTTGCGATGTATTATACAAACAAGCAGGGGGAACCGGATCTCGCCCTCTGTGTCAGGAAACCATCAGAATGTGGCTTTGGCGCGGCCAGCACGGCATGCTTCGCCAGGCTACATATCGGCAGGCGTAAACAACAGTCTGGCCGACAGGTTGAGCAGGATAATGCAACCTCACGAGTGTGGTCTCTGAACATGGACGTTGTCCGCAAGATCTTCTAGCGTGGGGCACCCCCTCGGATCTTTTTGCCACTCAGCACAATCACAAGGTACCCTCAATTCTGTATATTCTCCGAGATGATGACCAGGTTTGGAAATGAGATGAAGGAGATAGATGAGACCACGTTTTAAAAGCTATTTTGAATTCATTTAGATATATTAAAAATAGAGAAAGAATAAAAGTGGACAAAGGACATATGTTTAAGAATTGAAGAATTTATATTAAAGAGTGTTGTGATAGTAAAATGGATCAAATGAGGAATATCTGCCCACCATAAAAGTGCCTGGCTCACGTTATTAAGCCTGTGTGGTGGTGACAGAGACATCTGAGGGATTTTATACAATATATGAATATCCTTTACTATTGGTGAAAATGTGTTGAATAGTTGTGAGAGCTGGGTATTATATGAGATATATACTTGGAACCCCCTCTATTGAAGAAGTGATATTATATTTATTGGACTGAAGTAAAAAAATTTTCAGTAGAACAGGTCCAATGTATGAATAATATAATAACTCCTGACGAAATTCGATTGGGTATAAAATCTTTAAAGTTGACAAAGGCACCGGGCCCTGATGGGTATGGCCCAGAGTACTATAAAATATTGGTGGAGGAGGTAGCACAACCATTGGCAGATATTGTACAATAGCCTGGCTGGGGAGGGGGGGGGGGCAACTTTACCAAACCTTGCACATATAATCCTCTTGCCCAAACCGTGGAGAGATCCAGAGCAGGTGGGAGTCATACAGAACCAATTTCCCTGCTAAATCAGGACACTTAAGATACTGGCTGCCATTTGGCTAGGCGGATGACTAATTTCTTGCCAGATGTAATACACGAAGACCAGGTAGGATTGGTCCCTGGTAGGTATGCATCTATGAACATAATTAGAGCCCTTGGCCAGCTATACATACGTATAGGGGACAAGGGAGGACTGAAGCCATAATCGGACTAGATATGGAGAAGGCGTTTGATAGTATCTCATGGCAGTACCCTCTTTTGGGTTCTGGAACAATTTGGGGTTCAGGGCAGATTTCTTGAATGGATCGGGGCTCTTTATACGGGACCACAAGCCAGGTTAATAATTAATAATAATCTCACGGGGAGGTTTTCCTTGCAAAGAGGAACAAGGCAAGAATGTCCCATGTCTCCCCTGTTATTTTGCTAGCAATAGAACCACTTGCACTAAAAATAAGACAGGCGCATGGGTTGCGGGGCCTTCAAGGTGGGTGGCAGGGAAATTTGCCTAAATTTATTCGCAGACAGATATATTGCTGTATCTAGCTGATGCGCCAAACATTTGGACAAAGTTTTGTTTTTGGTTCGAGAGTTTGGGGACTGTCCGGGTTCCAAGTTTACTGCAACAAATCGGAGCTTCTCCTTTTATCGGGAGGTACTGCAGGATATGAGAGGCTGGCGATACCACCGGTTCAGAGCCACATGAGATATTTGGGTATTTATCTCAGTACGAATCCGGAAGAGGTATATAGGCGAAATATTCTGGCACAAATCGATAAAATCAAACAGGGTGTGTTCACGGTGGATGATCTCCCACTCTCCCTGTTTGGTCGGGTGGTGTTGACAAAAATGTCTTAGTCCCTAAACTATTATATCAGTTGCAGGTCATGCGTATCTGGATTAAAAGGAAAGAGGAAAGAATGTTCCGGTCGATAATACGAGCTTTTATATGGCGGAAGAAGGGATCAGGACTAGGTCATCCGGTACTTATTCTGCAGAAGGAGCAGGGGGGGTTAAATTTACCTGATATACGCCTATATAATGTGGCGGCATTATTGCGACTGGTATATGAAGGGATTAGTGGGAGGGCTCAGTTTACTACTCTGACTTGGTGGGAGGGTTGGTGTTCCCCTTACAAGTTTATTAATTTAGTCCATACTCCGCCCGGACTGGGAACAAGGTTTAAGAGACCAGCTTTCTTCAACCTTTGAGATTAGCTTGGAAGTGGTGGCGTAGGCATCAGGCTCGCAGCCCTGAGGTGTCTCCCTTCTTGAGACTTGTGGGTAACTCGGCTTTCCCGGCAGGTATGGGGAGATCGTGGTTTCATCAATGGGAACGGGATGGCTCTCTTACAGTGGGTCACCTGCTTAATTTGACTGATGGGGGTTTTATGAACTTGAACAGGTAAAGGAGTGCTGGAGGGGTGCCGAATGTGCAACACTTGCAGTACATGCAGGCAAGACATTATTGGCAACAAATAGGGGCGAAACACGGAGAGCAAGCGACATTTGGCCACCTAGATAAGAAGGTCTTGACTATGCCAGTTGGGGGCAATAGACTGTCGACCTGGTACAGGTTGGTGAAAAGGACTAATAAGGAAAATGGGGTGGAGAGGATAATCTCTCAGTGGAACGAGGATCTAGGTATACAATATGACAGTCTTACCTTCCAGAAATTGTTTAAGACACTGTATGAGTTGGTTAAAGCTACAGATTGGCAAGAAACCCAATTTAAAATTTTACACAGGGGATATATAACAAGGGAGAAGGGGATGTATATGAAGTTATGGGACACAGCCTTTGTCGAAAATGTCAGATGGGAAGCGATAAGTTTTTGCATGCCTTTCTGGAATGCCTCAAATTATCCATATGGAATAAGCCTTCCTGGTGATTAATAGGGTATTGCAGTCAACGGTTCGTAGAACGGACATATCTGGCGCTTTTGCTGGGGTATCAGGTGGATTTAGTTCTACAGGGACTCTCACTGCCCCAGTGGAGATTCTTATATATGTCAACCTTGGCAGTGAAGAAAACCATTCTTCAATTTTGGATGAGTGAAGAAGTGCCAATCTCAGGGTGGTTGTCGAAGATGCAGGAATTAGCTAAATATGGAAGTATGTGTATAAGAGGTCTCTTAAGCTGGATTGTAAACAATATGCGGATATCTGGATACGGTTCCTAGTTGAAAGCCAATCTCATGATGTATAAGGTCCAACAAAATGGGGGGGAGGGGGAGGGAGGTGGAGCTGTTTATGGTTGATTTTGGAGGCAAATGGTGTTTGTAAGGGTATGAATGGTGGTGTGTGAGTGGGGGGGGGGGGGTGTATGGGGGGTAAAACTAAAAAACATGTCAGCTTCTTTCGTCTTGAGTGTCATGGTTCCAAGAGGGGTGACGATATAGTCAGAATGTATAATTGAGGCATTGTAGGTTATAATGGGCTCCTTGTTCACTCATGATGGAGTATGTATTTGTTGAAGTGTTGCTGATGCTAATAAACAGAAAAAAAAATTCAACTCCACCCTCCTAGGCCCATTTCTCTTCTGTTCTGTTCCAGGCTGCACTCTCACTTAGTTGTGTTTGTTTTGAGGTCAATCTCAGTTATGTCCTCACCGTTGCGAGGCCCAATTGACCATGTTTTGAGTGAGCCTGGGTGCTATGGATACCCCATGAGTGATGATGTCCAGCCTGCTTGTCCTCAGAGAAAATGAAAAATACTTACCTGTAGCAGGTATTTTCCGAGGACAGCAGGCTGGACATCATCACAACCCTCCCTCCTCCCCTTTGGATGTTGTTCTTCTCGTTTGCTTTTATATAACTGAGGGAAGTGCGCGGGTGGGAAGTCACTCGCGCATGCGCGGTGCGTTGTCCCCGCGCCCGCTTTCGTCGCTTCTAGAAATTTAAAATTTTGATTTTTAAATCCGGAGCTCCTGGGCCGTCGCGGACGACAACCATGCGTGATGATGTCCAGCCTGCTGTCCTCGGAAGAATACCTGCTACAGGTAAGTATCTTCATTTTTTTTTGGGATAAGCAGCATAAAATGTTTGTACATTTTTGGGATCTTGCCAGGTATTTGTGACCTGGATTGGCCACTGTTGGAAACAGGATGCTGGGCTTGATGGACCTTTGGTCTTTCCCAGTATGGCAATACTTATGTACTTAATGTTAATATTGAAACATATCAAACCAGTAATCGCTGAATGTCGCATGATCACACACTACAACTAAAGCAATGGACAAGAAAGTGAGGACTGTGCAAAGAGGATCTCAGGAAGTCTTTAATATCAACAGCTAAAACATTTTTTAGCTATTGATATTAAAGACTTCCTGAGATCGTCTTTGCGCAAGTCCTCACTTTCTTGTCTATGCTTTTGTTGCACATGAGGGTTTTCCTCCTTTTGTTTTCCACACACTACAACTTCCAGAAAACAAGTCTCCCCATTATAAGCACCAGATCAAGTAATCACCCCCCCCCCCCCCCCTTTCCATTTTGTGTGTGTTTTCGTACCAGTTGTGGAAATAGTTCTCTTTGCAGAAAATCCAGGATCTCTCTACTTCTAGATAATTACCACGAGTGGAAGTTCCTAATCCACATCAGCAAATTGAAATTATCTCTCCAATAGGACTTCCCTTTTGTAGCAATATGTGAATGACTTAATTGAATCTGTTTCTTCTATGATGGAGTTCCTGTATATCACACCAATGTTCTATTTGGAAGAATACTTCAATGGAGTTAGTTGGATGGGAACATCTAAGGAAGTAGAAAAACACTGGGCCAAAACTGAAAGGGGCTTATTTTAGGACAACAATACATATTTGTTAGGATAGTAAATAAAAGTAAGTGGAAATGATGTTTTGGTTCTGAAAAGAATAGCTGAAAAGGTAAGGAAAACAAGGTTATCCGTCATAAACTATAGGTGATTGTAGAAAGAGGAAAGAGCAGTAAACACATCGGGCACAGCTAAGAGAAGCAAGTAAAACAGGAAAGCAAAGATACAGATGATAGAAGAAAAATCAGCGACCATAGTAAAATTGTGGAATAAGACTTTCTTTTTTTTTAAAGATATGTTAGTGATAGGAGAGAGTAACAAAATGGCTTTGTGAGACTTGAGGATTGAAGAGAAGGAATATATAGACGCTGGTAAGGAATTGCTTAACAAATGTTTCTGTTCTGTGTTCACAGATGAAGGATAGGGAGTAGCACTGCAGCAGGACCACCACCAATAGAAATGGAACTGTGTAGACTTTAAAACAATTTTCAGAGGACTGTGTTTGAGGAGCTAGCTAAACTAAAGGTAGACAAAAAGATAGGGCCAGATGGGATACTTCCAAGGTACTGAAAGAACTTAGGGAAGTTCTGGCTGCTCTAATTGTCTGACATTTTCAGTGCTTCTTTAGAGTTGGAAGTGATCCTGGAGGACTGGAAAAGGGCGTATGTGGACCCGTTGCACAAAAATGGAAGTAAGGAGATTGGGAACTATAGTTCGGTTAGTCTGACAGCTGTGGTTGAGTAAATTAATGGAAACACTTCTAAGACAGTGAGATTTCTGGAATCCAATGGATTGCAGAACTTGAGGCAATATGCTTTTAACCTAGAGGTAGATAGTAGCAAGCCAAATCTGATTATTTTGTTTGAGCTGGGCAATTTTGTTCAGATTTTATCTGTTTGCCACGAGTCAGGTGTTAAACGAAGTTTCCCAAAATTTGAGGTCTCTAACTGCAATAGTTGCAGATCTAGACCCCCTTTTCTGAAAGGTCAGTCCATGAGGCGCGCGATATTTACCAAAATGCCATTTTTGGGGTCTAATAAAATCCAAACACATTTATAAGAATGGCTAAAAAATTCAAATCCTGTACAGTTTTTGATGCTAATTTCCGATAAAATACATTTTAACGTTATGGATGCAAAATCCAGTCAAACAAGTTGATTCAAAGTGTGCATTAAAAATTGGTCGTGACTCATCGGAACATATTTGGACCAATATTCAGACCACAACAACTTTCATGCAAACAAAGATACGGACTTGAAATTTTGAACAAGCATTATGCTTGTGCTGGACATAATACTACCAGAGTTGCAACTAACCGCATCTATAACAGCCCTGCAGGATCTCTTCAAAGTTGGCACTGTCAGCGCAAATGGTAAAATGTACCAAAGTTCAAGCCAATTATTAAAAAAAGAGTCTGCCTGAATCAGCTTGTGAACAGTATCATCTGAAAGAGAAAATTGTGCACTACAATACTGATATGTTTTTGTTTTGCAATGCCAACATTAAGTAGCCATTTTCTCAGGTCAAAGTATGTTATATTTAGTACGCTTTGAAGGTCTAATTTTTCTTCATTTCTAGGAACTTGAGTCTTAATAGTCGCTTAAAAGTATTGATATAATTATTTATTCATTCATATTTTATTCGTTGATTGTCCAATCGTTATTGTGCGCTATTATCAGTTTGGTCGTGCCATCTCAGGTGAATATTCCAGCTATTAATAAATTAGTGATGCTGAACAAATAGATAAAGTCACAAATCTTCAGCCTGGGCAGTATATTGCTTGCATTTATGGTGGATTGGAAACGTTTGTGAAACATTCAGTTGAACAGAAAGATGCTTTCATAAGCTTTATGCATCCTCATGGTCCCGCTACTTCATTTTATTGGCGGTAAGACGCGATACTTGCGGATCCCAGAACAACTTATTATTGCTGTTATTCCAGCTCCATCAGTGACATCATCTGGTCGGCAATATAGTGTCCTGAAACCGTTCTCTTGCAGATCATTGATGCTTTCAGAATGATTGAAGTAACTGAAGAAGGCAGGCTTGGGAACCTGCAATGAAGTAACTGAAGAAGGCAGGCTTGGGAACCTGCAGTAAAGAAACACACAATCAGGCTTGGGATCCTGCAGTAAGATACCCACCCGTAGCTGTTACTGCATGGCTATCGGGCGTGGCCCCTATGGCAATGGGGGACTACTGGTTTCAATGTGTAACCAGTAATGGCTCAGCCATCATGGACCACACCATACCGCGCAATGAGAGACAAGGGCATATTCTAACAAGGTCATCTCCACTCTCTTGCAGGCCCGCAAGCATTCCACTTCCATTGCCTATGCTTGGATCTGGCGCCAGTTTGAGGCTTGGTGTTTTTCTAAAGCGATCACACCCATGCGGGTTTCTGTCTCGCGTTACTAGACTTTTTGCAGGATGGTATACAAAAAGGCTTGGCCTATAATTCCATGCGTGTTCAAGTGGCAGCCTTGGCATGTTTTCGGGGGGAAGGTCGCTGGCCTCTCTCTGGCTGCGCACCCGGACATTTGCACGGTTTCTTAGAGGGGTGCTCGGCCTCCGCTCCTCCGTGCGGGCCCCTTCTCGAGCTTCGGAACTGGGGCTAGTATTAAAGGCTCTTTCAAGTGTTCGCCCTTCGAGGCGCTGAGGCGAGGCTTCGGAGAAGGATAGACTATAAAGACAGTCTTTTTGGTGGCCATTACATCGGCGAGACAGGTGTCTGAGCTCCAGGCGCTGTCCTGTCGAGACCGATTTCTGCAATTTTCAGAGTCCGGAGTTACGGTACATACTGTGCTTTCCTTCCTGCCTAAGGTGGTTTCAGTGTTTCACCTAAACCAGCCTATTTTTCTGCCCCCTTTACTAGGGAGTAGTTTCCGGAATCTTTTGGGCAGTTGCACCTTCTGGATATGCACAGGGCTCTGTTGCAGTATCTGCAGATGTCAAATGCTTTCAGGACCTCTGATCACCTTTTTGTATTGTTGTCAGGTCCTCGCAGAGGGTCTCCAGCATCTAAAGTCACTATAGCCCGTTGGCTTAAGGAAGCCATTTTTTTCTGCATATTTGCTATCTGGCCGGCCTCCGCCTGATGCCTTTAAGGCACATTCCACAAGAGCGATTTCCTCCTCTTGGGCTGAGACGGGAGCACTCTCTCTTCAAGAGATATGTAGTGCAGCTACTTGGGCTTATAAGCTCCCTTTTTGCCCATCATACAGGCTGGATGTGACTGCCAGGAGGGACGCGCTTTTTGGAGCCCAAGTGCTTGCGCCGTGGTGTGGCTTGTTCCCGCCCTATCTAAGGATTGCTTTGATACATCCCATTCGTAATGGATCATCTGCTGCTGATGACAAGGAAGGGAAAATTAGGTTCTTACCTTGGTATTTTCTTTCCTTTAGTCAACAGCAGATGAACCATGATCCCTCCCTGATTGACTCTGTTTTTTGTTCAGTTTTCCTGCAGAAATTTTCCTCATGGGAGAATTTGGAAAACAGTCTTAAGGATTTCTGTTCTACTACAGGAGTTGAGTTCGTCCCTCCTTGTGTTATTGCTCCTGTTCTGGGGCGTTCGTTTCACTGTGAGGAAAGTTCATGTTATGCTACTCTTGCGGTTTAACACTGCTTGGGAAGCTTCATAATACTGAGAGGCAGATGGAGCTAGCCGTCCTAGAGGCACTATAGTTTTCAGTGTTCTCTATTTCCCCCTGCTGGTAGGTGGACACAACCCATTCGTAATGGATTCATCTGCTGTGACTAAAGGAAAGAAAATTACCAAGGTAAGAACCTAATTTTTCCCCTTTCCTGGCATGTCCAAAAGCAGCAGCCATTTTAGTAAGAAATACACTGGGATAGTGGCTATGCAAGCTGCCTAAAATGATATCCAATATATCCTTGTGGCCAATATGGTTTGAATAAGGAACGCCCTCCTATCACATAAGCACATAAGCACCGCCGCCGCTGGGAAAAGACCAAAGGTCCATCAAGCCAGCATCTCTGTCCTCCGACAGCGGCCAATCCAGGCCCCAAGAACCTGGCAAAAACCCAAAATTTAATAATGATCAATGGACTTTTTCCTTCAGGAATCCTATCCAGACCCCCTTTAAACTCAGCAAGGCCAGCTGCTTCGTCACTACCCTTCTCCGGCAATGAGTTCCAGAGTCTAACTATGCGCTGAGTAAAGAAAACTTTCTCCGATTTGTTTTAAACCTACCACATTTAATTTCATCTTGTGTCCCCTGGTTCTATTATTGTTAGAAAGTGTAACAAGCGTTTCACATCAGTCCACTCTACCCCACTCATTATTTTGTACACCTCTATCATATCACCCCTCAGCCGCCTTTTCTCTAGGCTAAAGAGTCCTAGCCGTCTAACCTCTCCTCATAGGGGTAGTCATCCCATCCCTTTTATATCATTTTTGTTGCCCTTCTCTGCACCGTCCTCCAATTCCTTTATATCTTTTTTGAGATGAGGCGACCAGAACTGAACACAATACTCCAGGTGCGGTCGCACCATGGAGCGATATAACGGCATTATAACCTCTCATGTTTGTTTTCCATCCCTTTTCTAATAATACTCAACATTCTGTTCGCCTTCTTAGCCGCCGCAGCACATTGAGCTGAAGATTTCAAGTCCTATCCACAATGATTCCCAGATCCCTTTCTTGGTCCGTAACTCCTAAAGGGGAACCTTGCATATCATAGCTGTAATTCGGGTTCCTCCTTCCCACATGCATTCTTTTTATATGGTCTGTATAGCTTTATGGGAATTCATATGCTACCGTGGTACTGTGGGCAAATGTTCAAGCCTAGGGCTTGTACAGAAGCAACCAAACCACAGCTCAAAAGCATCAAAAAGTATTTTAGTATGGTTTGGGTTCAAACACAAAATAAGCCTGTTTTCCTTCTCAGGTTGCCAGTTCAGGTTCAAAATAAAGATTATTCAGTGCAAACACAAAAGAAACCTGCTTCTCTACCAAGTCTACCAGTTCAGTCTCAAAAAGGTTTTGTTTTTAAAACAATTCCTGGCATCATACAAAAGAAGCATGTTCTACCTTGCAGGCTGTAATGTTCAAACTTCCTGGAAGTCCCTGGTTCTGTTCTGGAGTCTCCTTCTGCGTGGACCCCTTGACTTTCCTTAAACATTGGATGATCAGAAAATATGAAACAATTTTGGCCCATAGGCGTCGAAACATTAGGTCTGTTTTGAGGACCTGGGCTCATTTAGATCTTTTTTGTCAGGAGCCACACAGCACTCCTTGACCTTGTGTAACCCTGCAATTTGTCTCCAGGTATTGCCATGGAACTTTGACTTTGATTATGCTTATGATTTTTTTTTTGGGGGGGGGGGAGGGGGGTTAATTTCCGGGGGGGTTTTGTTAGATTTTGTGTTTACTTTTGTATTCTCTGTATGACAAAACCTTTAATAAAAATATAATAAAAAAAAAGCATTGGGTTTTATACTTACTGGTTTAGGACCCTGTCCTGCTGGTTAGGTTTCCCTGTTCTGGCCTGGCGAGGAATGTATTTAACAAATAGGGTTAACTTATACACTCCCTCACAGCCCAGTAGCAGAGCCAAAAGGACAATTTTGGATGGGCCAATGGGTTGTGTGGGTGCGTATGCATTTCCTGTCTCCCCCCCACTTCCCTACCAAATTAAAAAAATTAATGGTTGTTTTGTGTGTTTGCATGTTGAGTGGCGCTTAGATGGTGACTCTGGCTCTGAAGAAATCAAGCTTGTATGGTCTGGGTCCTGTATATGGCAAACCGGTTTAGGGTGGGCTGGAGGGGGCTTCGACAGAAAACTCCAGTAATTAATTTGGACCACAAGGACAGGGCTGGACAGAATTTTATGATCTGTGTCCTGCAAATGGATGGATTTGTATAGGCTGTAGTGGGCTTCGACAGCAACTCAGTAGTTGGACCCTAAGGACAGGGCAGGTTGGACTTCTACGGTCTATGTCCCAGAAATGCCAACAGAGACAATCAAGTAACTTTAGTATTTCATATCATCTTCAATGTTGGCATAACCATGACTTGATAATGAGTGTGGCTGCTGGTCCAACTGAATGGACCGTGGTCTTTATTTGCCATCAATTACTACTAAATACCCTAGCTGATGAGAATCCCAAGCTGTTCCAGCTGAAGACATCTGCAGCTCACAAACTCCTATCAGGAAATTGCAACAGTCAGCAGCAGTGGTCTGAGCCACTGATGCTGACACCCTGGGCATGTTTGGTTCTTGTTGGTGTTGATGGCTTGGAGCACTGCCTCAGTTTTCTGATGGGGTTCAGTGGACTGCAGATGTCTTAGCTGGTGAGGATTAGGGATCCTGCCAGCTACTTGAATGGTGCGCTGCTGCTGGGTGAGCCTGAGACGAAAATGGATGGGCCAAGGTTTTCCCATGCCCACCTGTGTCTACATCCCTGTTATGATCGCATGCAGTTGTTGGTTTTTTTTAAAATAGTTTTTAATTGAATGCTTTTGATTCACGTGGCCCTCTTTTTATTTAAACTCCAATATTATTTGACTGCATCCTTTTTTGACTCCCCTTGCTCTTTTGTATATTTAATTTTAGTTATTAATTTTTATATCCCACATTATCCCAAAGCATGTTTGGTTCAATGTGGCTTACATAGAACACGAATGAATAGTGGCTTTTGTCGAACAGAGTAAATAGTAATAGCATATATAACTTACATTATGACAGTAGGCTAATAGTTAACTAAACAATAACTAGTAACCGTGGATATTACCAACAAAACGTTTTGAGTAGCAATAAAGATTTTGAGTAGCCAAGAACACCATCAGCGGGCAATGTTATTATGAAAAGAGCAGTTGAAACAGGTGAACAAGTTAGTGTCATTCTGAGTGACTAGATTGTCATTTAGTAAGTGTGATCCTGGTAATATGGATTGGTGAGTGATAGGAGTAGCCTGACCCAGTAAAAAGTTGGTGTTATAGATCATGCTCTTGGAATGTGGTGAGGATTCTGTGGATTTGAAGATTTTCTGCCTTCGTGGTGGAGATGTGAGTTGTTTTAAACTGGGTCAGGCCAGAGGTCCATCTAACCCAGTACTAAACAATGGCCGTCCTTAGTTACATTGTACATTGTAGAGTTCCAAAATTACAAGATTCCGGGCTACTTAACTCCAGGGAGAAAGCTATGAAGTTTCCCCTCTTACCTAGCTACAATGGTTTGTGGACATTTTTTCCTTTTCCCCAGGAATTTGTCCAAACCCTTTTTAAACCCAGCTACATAAACTGTTTTTACCAACCACTTGCTCTGGCAGTAAGTTCCAGAGATTATCTATACTTTGAGTGAAAAAATGTTGTCTCATGTTTTGTTTTAAATATGTTACTGTGTAATTTAATGGATTATCCCCTGTCTTTTACTTTCTAAAAGAGTAAACAATTGATTTTATAGACCTCTATCATATCTCCTCTCAGCTGCCTCGTCTCCAAGCTAAAGAGGTCTAACATATTTAGCCTTTCCTCATAGGGGAGTCATTTTATCCCTTAATCATTTTAGTTGCCCTTCTCTGTACCTTTTCTAGCTCCACTAAATAGTAACATAACATAGTAGATGACGGCAGAAAAAGACCTGCACAGTCCATCCAGTCTGCCCAACAAGACAAACATATGTGTAAACCTTACCTTGATTTGTACCTGCCTTATTCAGGGCACAGACCGTACAAGTCTGCGCAGCAGTACTTCCCGCCTCCCAACCACCAGTCCCACCTCCCATTACCGGCTCTGGCACAGACCGTATAAGTCTGCCCTCCACTATCCTCGCCTCCCAACCACCAACCCCTCTTCCCCCTACCTGCTCCGCCACCCAATTTCAGCTAAGCTTCTGAGGATCCATTCCTTCTGCACAGGATTCCTTTATGCATATCCCACGCATGTTTGAATTCCGTTACTGTTTTCATCTCCACCACCTCCCGCGGGAGGGCATTCCAAGTCAGTGTGTAGCTAGACACTGAAGGAGAAGAACATACTACAGGAGGCTCTGTGGTTGGAGGAAGGGAGGGGAGCAAGGCCTAGCTCCCTTCCCAGCCATGAGGCAGGGCTCTGGGGAGCACTCCTCAGGGCAGGGCCCGGCTCGGGAAACGGCCGGGCCCAGCTACCAGGAGAGACGGAGAAGCAGCTCTCAGCCGAGCCTGGCCCCTGGGAGAAGAGAGCGGAGTCCCCTGGACCATGGAGCCTCGAGGTCCAGGGGGGACAGTAGACCCAGCACCCCTCCCATGACCCAGCGGTTACCGGGTAAGGAGCACGAAGAGCATGGGAGGGGGAGGCAGAGGGTGAGGGTCCCGCAGGCCCAGAAAGTGGCAGAACAGAGGATGGAAGAGGGTCAGGAGCTTCAGCCGGTGCTGGACCCGTTGTACAGTGAGGATGAGTGGTCTGAGGAAGAGGAGGAGGAGGGGGTAGGGCAGCTGGGAAGCAGCAGCCCAGATTCTTCAGCCAGAGGTATCGTGGACAGGGTGAGGAGGATTGAAGCCCTGGGGAAGGAGGTGGAAGTGCTGGGGAAAAAACTAAACAGGGCTAGAACCCTGCAGAAGTTGGCCCCAGCAGCACAGAAGAGTCTGTATGGAAAGGAAGAAGCTCGTTTGAGAAAGCAGCTTTGCCTGAAAAGAAAGGTGTTGGACTCCCTGAAGAAGGGCTCTGATAACCCTTTAAGGGAACTCTATATTACCAGGGAAAGATTTCAACCCAGGACAGTGCCAAACCAGAATCAGCCAGAGGAAAACAGGAGAGTTGGTATCTGAGGAGATTGTGTTAACAAAACACCAGGGTGCAGTAGATAATGTGGTGGGGACAAGCAGTCAAGACACGTTAACAATTTATGAAGAATCTAGCAACTCAGAACCCTGTAAACCTTACCTTAGAGGCAGATGCCAGGGAAGAGAGGGAAGGAGTTGAAGAGACCTCAGTGGTGTGCTGCAGAGACTATGGCTGAAAACACAATGGAGTTGGAACGCAGTCAGCCTACACATTCTGCTGTATTGTTGAAACTGAGGACGGTGACTTGGGATTTTGTGTTATTTCACAAAATGTGACTGCACTACCCAACACTGATGCGGCAAACAGTTGACAGGGAAGTGAACACTGGAAGCATACTGACATTGGGAGTGTGGAGACTATGAACAGCAGAGGTCTTAGGGCTGCAGACACAGTGAGCTTAGTTAGCTCCCTGATTGAGGCACCAGGGTTTTCAGCCACAAGTGGTGGATTCAGCAGCACAGCCAGGCTCAGGGAATCCCCGGCACAGAAGGGAAGATGAGATAAACTCTGGCTCTGTAAAAACTGTAAGCAGCCTCACGCAGGACCTGCTAGTGCAGGGAGAACAGAGCTCTCCTCAGAGTGTATCAGCAGTCTCTCTGACAGAAGATATTGCTGGGGGATCGGCAGCCCAGGCAGAGGGAGCTCACTCCCAGGGAAGCATTGTGAAAGTGAAGGACTGTTCAGAACTGGTTATAGATTCCAGGGGGCTCAGTTCTCTGGGCACTGACTGTGGGCAGGGGGGAGGGGGAGGGGGAGGGGATGATGATGATGTTCAGGATATGTTGATTTGTGATGTGAGGGAGGGGGGGAAGGGGCAGAGGGTTTGGGGAACTGTTCTGTTGGTTAAAAGGTTGGTGAACGGGTTGCTGTTCCAGTTTGTGGAAGGGGGGAGGGGGTTGATGGGGAGATGGTAAGGGAAGGTAAAGGGGGTGGGCAGGAAGCAGCAGGGGGGAAGGGATAGGACAGCAAGGAGGGATCTATCAGCAAGTGAAGGGATAGCCTCAGTGAGGAGGGGAAGTAGTGGAGGCAGGGTCACAAGCAGGTGCAGATAGTGGTTAATAGGGAAGGATGAAGAGGGAAGGGGCAAGTTTTCCTTAGTAAGGACACAGATGCGGGGTTCCGGGGGGAGGTAGGGGTTATGGGCAACCGGCCCAAGAGAAGGAATGTGGTCCAAATCAAGGCGGGTGGGGAGGGGGGAATGCCTTCACGTGATACAGTGTTGAAAAACTAGTTTGTGGGGTTAGGGGTTGTCCAGAAGACCTCTAGGACTGTATGCATCCAGTTAATCTCCCAGAATACGATGTCAGTGTTCGGAAACCCAGGAGAGGTAGGAGGTCTTCTGGGAAAGTATGAGGGGGTGAAGGAGGAAGGGTGGGATGGGGAAAGGTGAGAGGGTAGTTCCCATCAGTCGGCCAGATCTGGTGCAGTGACTCTGCTAGTCCGGTAACGAGTCCCTCTCAGGGGCAGACTTTGGCCTTTTGGCTGCACAGGTATGCCGAGTGAGGACTCCATGACCAAGCTCCCGGATCCAAGTAGAAGTCTGGGCGGGCGGGGGGGGGGGGGGGCGGTTGGTTAAACTTCAACAGGTAGGGCAGGTAGTACAACACATTCCTTCAGCGCTTTTATTGGAAGGGACAGAATCCTGTGTTTTTACAAGGGACAGCCAAGACAATGTTTTCGGTGTGGGTCTTTCCGCCCATTTAGCATGTCCTGCCCAGTACAGCAATGTGCTAAGTGCGGATCGAAAGATCATCCCACCGAAGAGTGTTCTTCGATCAGGTGCAATCTTTGTGGTGGTCTGGGGCATGCCTTCCGGGACTGCCCTAGGGCGTCGCATAATGGGGGGAGGGAAGGAGGTGCAGGAGGAGGGGGTGGGGGGGAGGGGGGCTCAGGGTCGGGATCAGGGGGCAAGGGGGGCACAGAGGGAGGTTGTGGAGTTGGGGGTTCCAGAGGCAGCAGCACAGGTGGGGAAACAGGGGCAAGGGCTGGAAGGGGTAGATGAGTGGGCCCAGGTCCCCAAGAAGCAGAGGGGGGTGAAGGGGAAGGGTAGAGGGATTTCAGGGGGGTCAGGAGAGGGGGCTCGGCAAGAGAGGGAGACAGGAAACCGGTTTCAGGTTTTGGCAGAGGAAGAGGAGGTGGTGGAAGAAGAAGGGGTCGGTGGGGTTGTGGGGGGAGGGGAGGAAGGAAAGAGGAAATTAGAGGGGGTGGAGGGAGAGGGGGTAAGCGTAAGAAGAAGGGGGGGAAGGTTAGGAGGATGGAGATTAACGTGGAGGCTGGGGGCGGGTTGGACGGGGAGGGGGGAAGGGGGGGCAGGAGAAGGGGAGAAGCTTAGGAGGCAATCGGATAGAATTCGAGCTCTACAGGGGAAGGATCATGGGAGTGAGAGGGGGAAGGTTCAGGGGGTGAGAGGGGATCAGAGGGGGGAGGGGGAGCAAATAGAGGAAGAAGGGGGGGTTTTGTCTTTGAAGAGGAGGGGGGGGTTGGATGAGTCTAAGAAGAAGAAGGGAGGGGGGAGGGGGTGGGGAAGGAGGGAGGTTTTGAAGCTGGGGTTAGGGATTGGACGGAGGAAGAAGTGGTTGAAGAAGAGGTCTTGGCTCTAGGTAGGGGTGATGTGAAGGAAGCAGTTCGGCAGGAAGAGGTTGGGAGACAGTCATCTTTCCCTACATAATGGCAGGTATTATATTATTATTTGCCACTTTGAATGTGGCGAGTGTGGCCTCCCAGAGGGCGCAATGTTTGGCCTTTGAGGGCCTCTCCATGATCCAGGCAGGACTGGTTTCCTAATCCAGGAGACACGCTTGCAAACTATGGAGGCGATCAGGCGTGCGAGGAGGCCTGGAGATGGGGCCTTCGGTTTGGGGCTTGGCAGGGGACAGGTATGGGGGGGTAGGGATATTATTTAAAACACATAAGGTACAGATTCAAGGGTGATGGAATTAGGAGAGGGAGGTGTTTGGTGGTGGATGTTTTGTGGGACGGGGTGGCTTCCCGGATTATTAATGTTTATGGGCCACAAAGTAAGAGGAAACGTTCACGGTTATTTGGTAAAATTAAACCCTATTTATACATGGCACGTCAGGTGGTTTGGGGGGGGGGGGGGATTTTAACACCATTTTGAGGAAACAGGATAGTGGAGGAAGGGCAGCGCAGGTGAGGTATGATGGGATACGGCTAGCTGGGATAATGAAAGGGGCAGGTTGGTAGATGTGCACCTTGAATTTTCACCAGAGTGGAGGGTTTCACATTTGCACGGGGTACAGTGTAGGAGCAGGATAGACAGATCTTTGGTCTGGAAGGGGCATGCGTTCGGGGGCCCAGGTTGGTGGACGTGGACTTCTCGGACCATAAACTGGTGTTGGTGGAGGTGGGGGGGTTGGGCGGGACATAGGCAGGGGAGGGGGTTATGGCGGCTTAACCTTAAATGGGTTACCGATGAGAAGGTCAAGGAGGAATATCGGGCCTTTTTGGGTGACCAGCTTTCGATCCAGGGTATTTTTCCCTCCATTGGAGAATGGTGGGAGTTAGTGAAGAGGCGGACGAGGTTTTTTTTCACCCGTCAAGCTCGGAGAGAAGGAAGGGAGAGAACTTTGATTCTTTTGAGTAAGGGAAAAGATCCAGAGTCTTTGGCCAACTGGCATCCGATTGCCCTGCTCAATGGTGATCGGAAGATATTCACGCATATGCTTCTGAATAGGATGAAGGAGGTGTTGGTGGGGGGGGGGGGGTGTTGGCAAGTTCACAGGCCTGTGGGATTAAGGGGAGGGGGTTCTGGAGGCAGCGGCTTGGGTAAGGAAAGGTGTGGAACATAGTCGGGGGAAAGGAAGACTAATGGTGGCATTAGATCAGGATAAGGCTTTTGACAGGGTACAGTGGACGTTTCTTTGGCAGGTTTTAGAGCACTATGGGTTTCCTAGGGATTGGGTTGCTCAATTACGTTTATTGTACACGAGGGCACGGTGTTTTCCCCTGGTGAATGGTTGGAAAGGGAATAGATTCGGGGTGCGGCAGGGATGTACTTTAAGCCCGGTTCTTTATGCTTTTGCAATTGATCCCTTTGTTAGGAGGTTAGAGCAGGGAGGGAAGGAGGGGCTTCGGGGGGTGGAGGTGTGTACAGGGTCTCAATTAAGGGTGGTGGCTTACGCTGATGATGTCACGGTGTGGGTGGCGGACACAACAGAGGGGCAGAAATTGAAAGGGGTCATTTCTGGTACTCACAGGCTACAGGGGCTTTGATAAACTTCCAGAAAAGTCAGAGTCTGTGGGTGGGTCCTCCAGGGGGCTCTTTTGATTTGGGAGGGGAGTTTCCGGAGGCCATTAGCAGACTGCGGGTATTAGGGGTATATTTTGAAACAGGGGGATATGCAACCTTTAATTGGCAGCGGTGCATACAGGGAGCTAAGGAAAAGGTTGACAGATGGAAAGGGTGGAGGATGTCCATGACTGACGGGTTCAGTGATAAATCTCACTGGTGCCTATGTTTTTGTTTGTCAGTCTATTTGTTTGTTGCCAGTGCATGTTATACCACCCTATATAGTGTTTTTTTTTTTTCAGATGTTGTGGGGGAATCGGCTGAACCCGGTAAGAGTAACATCAATACTTGGACCGGGAAGAGGGGGGGGGGGGGGGGGGGGTAGGGATGGTAAACCCTGTATTTTCTTTAGCTCCCTGTTATTCAGTTTAACCTGGGACGGGCACTGGACAGAGATCCGCCAGGATGGGCAGGTAGCGTTCTGTCTTGGGGGAGAGATTCTGGCTCCCGTTGGAAGTTGGGAAGGAGGGTGGGGGTGGTAAGGAAGGGGGCTCCGGATCAGGTTGGGTACTATAGGCCCTTAGTTCGGCTGGTACGAGTTTGGGAATTTTGGCAGAGGAAATAAAGACAGGGAGGAGGGAGGTATGGGTGGAACGGGGTGAGGTCCCAAACATTCTCATCGCCCCTGGTACTGAAGGATGCACCTGGTCCAGTGCTGAGGCAGGGCTTGCGGTTGGTGGTCTCACGGAGGATCCCACCGAAATATAGAGACATTGCTTGGCTGTCTTTTCACGGGAAATTGTATGTCAGAGGGAATATTAACTACAGGAATGTGCAGGAACGGGATTGCCCAAGGGGGGAGTGCGTGGGGAGGGAGGAAACGATGGAACATTTTTACGGGAATGCCCTTTTACACGAAATGGTATGTGGCAGGGTAGCAGCATTATTACACATCCCGAGTTTTAATTCATATTCATATGCAGATTGGGTTTACGGGCGGCAGGGGGGAGGTGGGTGGTTAGATCCGGTGACGGAGTTCTTCATCTCGGTGATACTCCGGTTTAGCCTCTGGATGGCTCGGTGTGGGGTCTCCTTGCACCAGGACTACCGATCAGCCGACAGCGTTAGTTGGGAGGTGGTTCGGGCGGTCCAGGGGGTAGCCCAGTGGGAACGGGTGGCGGAGGGGATAGCAAGAACCAATGTTTGTTGGAGGCATGTGCACTTGAAACCTCCATAGAGGGGTTGGACAGTTTATTTTGAATTGGCTTCGAGTTTTATTTGAATTTTATGTTTATTTAATTTAATTTCATTTTAGGATGGGTGGGGGTTGACAGTGTATATAGGTAGATAGGTGGATTTAAGGTGGGGGACTTGTTTGTATATATTTGGTTTGGGGTTATATGTTTCTGTATGGCTTTGCGTTTCTTTTTTAATAAAAGAGTTCTCCAAGCATCCACCACCCTCTCTGTGAAAAAATTACTTCCTGACATCTTTCCTGAGGCTGCCCCCCTTCAACCTCATTTCATGTCCTCTCGTTCTACCGCCTTCCCATCTCTGGAAAAGAGTCGTTTGCGGATTAATACCTTTCAAATATTTGAACGTCTGTATCATATCACCCCTGTTCCTCCTTTCCTCCAGGGTATACATGTTCAGGTCAGCAAGTCTCTCTTCATACGTCTTGGAACGCAAATGCCATACCATTCTCGTAGCTTTTCTTTGCACCGCTTCCATTTTTTTAACATCCTTCGCAAGGTACGGCCTCCAAAACTGAACACAATACTCCAGGTGGGGCATCAACACTTCCTTCTTCTGCTGATCACACCTCTCTCTATACAGCCTAACAACCTTCTCGCTACAGCCACCGCCTTGTCACACTTTTTCGTCGCCTTCAGATCCTCGGATACTATCACACCAAGATCCCTCTCCCCCTCAGTACCTATCAGACTCTCACCGCCTAACACATAAGTCTCTCTTGGGTTTCTACTCCCTAAGTGCATCACTTTGCATTTCTTCGCATTGAATTTTAATTGCCAAACCTTAGACCATTCTTCCAGCTTCCTCAGATCCTTTTTCATGCTTTCCACTCCCTCCGGGTGTCCACTCTGTTGCAAATCTTAGTATCATCCGCAAATAGGCAAACTTTACCTTCTAACCCTACGGCAATGTCACTCACAATATATTGAACAGAATCGGCCCCAGCACCGATCCCTGAGGCACTCCACTACTCACCTTCCCTCCTCCGAGCGAACTCCATTTACCACCACCCTCTGTCGTCTGTCCATCAACCAGTTCCTAATCTAGTTCACCACTTCAGGACCTATCTTCAGCCATCGAGTTTATTTAAGAGCCTCCTGTGGGGAACCGTGTCAAAAGCTTTGCTAAAATCTAAGTAGATTACATCTATAGCATGTCGATGATTTAATTCTCCAGTTACCAATCAAAGAATTCAAGAGATTCGTTTGGCACGATTTCCCTCTGGTAAAACCATGTTGTCTCAGATCTTGCAACTTATTGGCTTCCAGGAAATTCACTACCTTTCCTTCAGCATGACTTCCATTACTTTTCCAATAACTGAAGGAGGCTTACCGGCCTGTAGTTTCCAGCTTCTTCCCTATCACCACTTTTGTGAAGAGGGACCACATCCGCTGTTCTCCAATCCCTCGGAACCTCTCTGTCTCCAAGGATTTATTAAACAAATCTTTAAGAGGACCCGCCAGAACCTCTCTGAGCTCCCTCAATATTCTGGGGTGGATCCCGTCCGGTCCCATGGCTTTAGCTTTCCAAGTTGTTGATACACACTCTCTTCCCGTGAACGGTGCTCTATCCACTCCATTCTCAGGTGTACTTTTGCCAGTCCCTCTCGGTCCTTCTCCAGGATTTTCTTCAGTGAAAACAGAACAAAAGTATCTATTTAGCAAATTGGCTTTTTCGTCATCATTATCTACATAGCGTTTCGCTGTATCTTTTAGTCTCACAATTCCCTTTTTAGTCATTCTCCTTTCACTAATATACCTGAAGAAATTTTTGTCTCCCCTCCTTACATTTCTAGCCATTTGTTCTTCTGCTTGCGCCTTCGCCAGACGTATCTCTCTCTTGGCTTCTTTCAGTTTCACCCTTTGAGATCTTTGAGATGCAGTGACCAGAATTGAACACAGTTCTCAAGGTGCAGTCTCACCATGGAGTGATACAGAGGCACAGTGATTATCTTTGTTTTAGTCTTTCTTTCCTAATTCCTAACATTTATTTGTTTTTTTTGGCCACCGCCACACACTGAGCAGAAAGTGTGAGACAGTGGTGAATTGAAAATTTAGTTTAGTTTATTAGATCTTGATATTTCAGAAAGCAGACAGAGTGGTGTATAATAAAAACATCATAAAATGAAAGGAATGCCATAAAATTTTAAAAGGATAGAACAGAACAAATATCAGTTAGAATTAGAGTGCACCAGCAGGCAGCGCGGCTGGATCCGTTAAGGGTGGGGAAAGGAAAGGGAAAGACTAAATAAACAGTTTTTAAGAAGGGATCAGAAGGGAAGGTAAGACTGTTCGGAGTGAAGATAGACTGGGAGGGAATTCCATAGAGTAGGAGCAGCATAGAAGAAGGCTGAATGATGAGTTGATTCTAATCGAGAACGATGAGGTAGGGGAGGATTCAACCAGGCTGAATGAAGAACCCTGGAATGGGTACAGGGATAAATAAGGGCAGAAAGGTAAGAGGGTTACTAGAGTGTAAAACTTTGTGGGTTAAAGTAAGGCACTTAAATTGTATATGATATGGGAGCCATTGATGATGAGCAAATAAAGGGGTAATGTGATCGGATCTATGGGCATGTGAAAGCAGTCAAATGGTGATATTCTGTATCGTTTGAAGACATTTAAGAGGGATCTTCAGAAGACCAGAGTAGATTTCATCTTGCTCATAGGCAGGAGTGTGCTGGTAAATGTTTAACAACGGGCTCTCTCGCCAGGCATAGCTGGCCTTGAAAATTTTTATTTATTTTTTTTTTTTGGGGGGGGGGGGGGAATACATGCCTCTCTCTCCCCTCCCTTGTGCGGGCACGCTAGGCATACCTTTGCCGAGTCCCACCAGCCAATAAATGGACTGCCACCATTCTCTACTGCTTGTTTTTGGCTCTGAGCAGCATGATGGAACCTTCTTGCGCTTGCATGAAAAGTCCCAGCCTGATGTTCAGAGTCAGAAACAAGGAGCAGGGAGCAGCAGCAGTCTATTTACTTGGCTAGTGGGGCCAACATCACTGCCAGCAAAGTAAAAGAGAATTCAGGAGGTAGCCCAAGCCCACGTTTTGGGAGTCAGTTGTTAAAGTAGCCATGAGGAGGCCTACTTTAACAACCGGTTCCCAAAATTCTTAAAAACTTAACAAGCGGCTCTCGCGAGCCTGTGAGAGCCCGCTCCAGCACACCACTGCTCATAGGTCTTTGCGTTTGGGTTCTCTTTCCTGTCTTGCTTTTGTTACAATCCCCTATAGTCCTGCGTGTATGCTATGGTCTTTAGATTCCCATCATCTGGTCCTTCCATCATCCAAACTTGCCCACTATGAGTCCACTCATCACTCAGCCTATTTCTTCCTTGCACCCTCCCTCATAGGCGTAGACTGAGGGGGGGGGGGGCGAGGGGGGCATTGCCCCCCCCCCCAAACTAGTTCTTACCAGAAGTCACGCCAGTAGTAAAAGCACCAAACAGGCAGCTCGACTCCATCCTTCGCTTCCCTGCCCTCTCAGCGTCCCGCCTTCCTCTGATGTCATTTCCTTTCGGGCGGCAGAACACTAAGGGCAGGGAAGCGAAGGACAGAGTTGATGCTTCCTGTTTGGTGCTTTTACTAAGTACCGCCAGTTAGGAGTTCGCCGCTCTGCTCTTCGCGCCGGTACTAGACGGAAGTTAGTGAGCCAGCCAGTCCACACAAGGAAGGAAGAAGGGAAGGCGCTGCGAAGCCATTTGGTAAATTAAAATCTCTGTTTCCTTTCCACTCCCCCACGCAGCCAGCCGTCGCCATTCACTCAACAGTACTCTGGAATGTGCTATTCAGGCTATAATCTAAAATTGCAATATAAAGCATTCTACCAAATTTGCTAGTTATGTGATTGACAGATGGTTGTGATATTCTTCTTCAAACTCCATGCCTACCAGGGACCCCTAGTAACAACAAGAGGTGGAGTCAAAGGTGTGTGTGGGGGGGGGGGGGGGGGGGGAGTCCTTTTCAAGAGGAGAGAATCAGATGAGGCAATGGAGAGGAGGGGGAATCGGGTGAGTATGGCTGTTGGGAGAGATTCAGATGAGGGTTTGAGGTGTGTTGGGAGGAGATTTGGGGGAGGAATAGGATGTGATTTTAATATGTGGGGGATCAGATGTGGGTTTGATGTGTGTGGAGGGGACGGAAAATGTGGTGGTGCTGTCAAGGTAGGTGTTGGGGAGTGAGCAGTGAGGGCATGGCTGGTGTCAAGAGCAGTGATTTTTTTTTAAACTGCTCCTACATCTAAGTGGGTTAGTGCTATACGTTTTTTCTCACACGTGGCTTTTTTTATTTAACCACTGCTCCAGTGGGACGTTTTTTTTCTCCCTACATGTGGCTTTTTGTTTTTACACTACTCCAGCGGGACATGGAGAGGCATGAATGTGACTCCTGCACTTCCTTGCATATATTCTGCATTTAAAAGAGTTTTTGCAGAAACAGTGGGAATTTGCTAAATACTGATCTGAGCATCTTAATTCCCCTCTCCACATGTCATATTTTGAGGTGCAGTCATCTCATTTTCTAAAGTAGGAATAATCATTGAAAGCCTGTTAGTGATTCCATTTTCTTATTTTGGAAGTTTCCAGAAGTATAGTTCCTTCTATTTGTACAAACATGGAGCTCTGTTTTTTTTTTTGTTTTTTTGTTTTTTTTTTTGAGGGGGGGGGGGCTGTGTAAGTAGGACATGTTCTTTAAATTCAAATTATTGAAGCAATCTGCCAGGACACCCTTTCTGAAGTGCTCTCTTTGGTGTTTAGCTGAGAGACAGCAAGAAAAATATCTCAGACTGCTTCCAGAAAAGAAATTTCTGAAGAAAAAGCTGTTCTCCTCTGCCAATAACTTTTTCAAAGATTAAAAAAAAAGTGTTCCCTTCCTTCCTTCCTTCCTTCCTCCATATTAGCATATTCATTTGCACATGTTTGTTCACCCCTTCAAAGGATGGGGCGGAGCCTATTAGCATATATCATTTGCATATATATATGCAAATGAATATGCTAATATGCTCCGCCCCATCCTTTGCACCCCCCCCCCCCAAATGAAACAGTCTAACTACGCCTATGCCCTCCCTTTGGCATAACTTGCCCCCTTATCTGCAAGCAGAGTTGTCGTTTCCTAGATTTAAGTCTCTTCTTAAAGCACATTTCTTTGAATTGGCTTTTGGTATTCAATTAAATTTGGTTGCAAATGGATGTCATGGTTCTGCAGCATTCTCATAATCAGAAGTGCTGTACTCCTTGGTTTTAATTCTGTTTGAATGCTTTTCTCTCTCCTATAATTTTCTATTGATTTGGATTTTATTAGTTTGTAAACTGCTAAGACCTGTAACAGAATTGGGTTATAAAGTATTAAATAAACATAAACATGATATTGTAGTAATCCAAGCAAGAGGATACTAGTGAACAGAGTAGAATAGCACAGGGAGAATCATCAAGGTAAATGTGGAAAGAATGAATGAATCAAGGGACTAAACAATTTTTTAACTGTGGATGATGATATATGAGAACTTCCAGTGCCAGAATGGTATTCAAAGCTGACGAGTTAGAAGAACTGAATGAAATCTCTATAAACCCTGGAAGATATAATGGTAGAATTTGAAAAATTAAAGAGTAGCAAATCACCTGGACCAGATTGTATTAAGCCAGAGTACAGTTAGAATTGAAAATGAACTTGCAGAACTATTTTTAGTAATATGTAATTTATCTTTAAAATCAAGCATGGTACTGGAAGATTGGAGGGTGGCCAATATAACGCCCAATTAAAAAAAAAAGTTCCAATCCTGGAAATTATAGACCGGTTGAGCCAGGCAAAATGATAGAGAGTATTATAAAAAATAAAAAACAAACTACAGCGCATATTCAAAAGCATGGATTAATGAGACAAACCCAACATGGGTTTAGTGAATGGAAATCTTGCCTCACGAATCTATTACATTTCTTTGAAGGGTGAACAAATGTGGATAGTGAGACGGTCAATATTGTATATCTGGAATTTCAAAAGACATTTGACAAAATACCTCATGAAAGACTCCAGTGGAAATTGGAGAGTCATGGGATAGGAGATGGTGTTCTATTGTGGATTAAAAACTGGTTACAAGATAGAAAACAGAAAGTAGGGTTAAATTGTCAGTATTCTCAATGGGGAAGGGTAGATAGTGGGGTTCTCCAGGGGTCTGTGCTGGGACCGCTGCTTTTTAACATATTTATCAAGAGATGGGAGTAACTAGTGAGGTAATTAAATTTGCTGACAACACAAATTTATTCAAAGTGGTTAAATCTCGAGAGGATTGTGAAAAATTACAAGAGGACCTTACGAGACTGGAAGACTAGGCATCCAAATGGCAGATAACATTTAATGTAAGCAAGTGCAAAGTGATGCATGTGGGAAAGAGGAACCGAAGCTATGTCTTCGTAATGCAAGGTTCCATATTAGGAGTCACTGACCAGGAAAGGGATCTAAGTGTCATCGTTGATACATTGAAATCTTCTTCTCAGTGTACAGCGGCGGCTAATAAAGCAAATAGAATGCTAGGTATTATTAGGAAAGGAATGGAAAACAAAAGTGAGGATGTTATAATGCTTTGTATCGCTCCACGGTGTGACAGCACCTCAAATATTGTGTTCAATTCTGGCCACCGCATCTCAAAAAAGATATAGTGAAATTAGAAAAGGTACAGAGAAGGGTGACGAAAATGATAAAGGGGATGGGACGACTTCCCTATGAGGAAAGGCTGAAGAGTCTAGAGCTCTTCAGCTTGGAGAAAAGACTACTGAGGGGACATATGACAGAGGTCTATAAAATGAGTGGAGTGGAACAGGTCGATGTGAATCGCTTGTTTACTCTTTCCAAAAATAAGTACATAAATTCATAAGTATTGCCACACTGGGACAGACCAAAGGTCCATCAAGCTCAGCATCCTGTTTCCAACAGTGGTCAATCCAGGTCACAAATACCTGGCAAGATCCCCAAAAGCTCAATACATTTTATGCTTCTAATCCCAGAAATAAGCAGTGGATTTTCTCCAAGTCAACTTAATAATGTTTGATGGACTTTTCCTTTAGGAAGCCTTCCAGACCCTTTTAGCTAACAGCCTTTACCAAATTCTCTGGCAATGAATTCCAGAGTTAAATTACACGTTGAGTGAAGAAACATTTTCTCCGATTCGCATTAAATTTACTACTTTGTAGCTTCATCACATGCCCCCTAGTCCTAGTATTTTTGGAAAGAGTAAACAAATGATTCACGTCTACCCGTTCCATTCTACTCATTATTTTATAGACCTCTATCATATCTCAATCAGCTGTCTCTTCTCCAAGCTGAAGAGCCCTAGACGCTTCAGCCTTTCCTCATAGGGAAGTCATCCAATCCCCTTTATCATTTTTGTCGCCCTTCTCTGTACCTTTTCTAATTCCAATATATCTTTTTTGAGACACGGCGACTAGAATTGAACACAATATTCGAGGTGCGGTCACACTATGGACCGATGCAAGGGCATTATAAGTTCCTCACTTTTGTTTTCCATTCTTTTCCTAATAATACCTAACATTCTATTTGCTTTCTTAGCTGCCGCAGCACACTGAGCAAAGGATTTCAACATGTCATCAACAATGACGCCAAGATCCCTTTCTTGGTTGGTGACTCCTAACATGGAACCTTGCATTACGTAGCTATAGTTCAGGTTCATGTTTCCCACATGGTTCACTTTGCACAATCCTCTTGCGATTTCTTTGAATACCTTGTGTCGTCAGCAAATTTAATTTCCTCACTAGTTACTTCCATCTCTAGATCATTTATGTTAAAAAGCAGCAGTCCTAGCACAGACCTATGAGGAACCCCACTATCTACCCTTCTCCATTGAGAATACTGACCATTTAACCCTACTCTCTGTTTTCTATCCTTTAACCAGTTTTTAATCCACTCTACCTCCTATCCCATGACTCTCCAATTTTTTCTGGAGTCTTTCATGAGGTACTTTGTCAAATGTTTTTTGAAAATCCAGATATACAATATTGACCTGCTCGCTTTTATCCACATGTTTGTTCACCCCTTCAAAGAAATGTAATAGATTGGTGAGGCAAGATTTCCCTTCATTAAATCCATGTTGGCTTTCTCTCATAAATCCATACTTTTGAATATGCTGTGTAATTTTGTTATTTATAATAGTCTCTACCATTTTCCCCGGCGCCGACGTCAGGCTCACTGGTCTTTAATTTCCCAGATCCCCTCTGGAACCTTTTTGAAATATCGCGTTACATGGGCTAATCACCAATCTTCCGGTATCATGCTCGATTTTAAAGATAAATTACATATTACTACCAATAGTTCTGCCAGTTCATTTTTCAATTCTATCAGTACTCTAGCTTGAATACCATCTGGTCCAAGAGACTTGCTACTCTTCAATTTATCAAATTGCCCTATTACATCCTCTAGGTTTATAGAGATTTCATTCAGTTTCCTTGACTCGTCATCTTTGAATACCATTTCTGGCACCTCTCCCAAATTTTCCTCGGTGAAGACCAAAGCAAAGAATTAATTTAATCTCTGCTGTGGCTTTGTCTTCCCTGATCACCCCTTCTCCTTCTCTGTCATCTAGCGGTCCAACAGATTCTTTTGCTGGCTTCTTGCTTTTAATATACCTAAAAAAAAAAAAAAATTACTATGTGGTTTTACCTCCAATGCAACCTTTTTTTCAAAGTTCCTCTTTGCCTTCCTTATTAGCACTTTGTATTTGACTTGACATTCCTTATGCTGTTTCTTATTATTTTCAGTCAGTTTCTTCTTCCATTTTCTGAAGGATTTTCTTTTAGCTCTAATAGCTTCCTTCACCTTACTTTTTAACCATGCTGGCTGTCGTTTGGTCTTCTTCCCTCTGTTTTTAATACATGGAATATATTTGGTCTGGGCTTCCAGGATAGTATTTTTGAACAGCATCCATGCCTGATGTAAATTTTTGACCCTCGCAGCTGCTCCTCTAAGTTGTTTTTCATCATTCTTCTCATTTTATCATAGTCTCCTTTTTGAAAGTTAAACACTAATATATTGGATTTCCTGATTATACTTATTCCAAAGCTAATATCAAATCTGATCATATTATGATCACTGTTATCAAGCGACCCCATCACCATTACTTCCCGCACCAGATCATGAGCGCCATTAAGGACTAGGTGTAGAATTTTTCCTTCTCTTGTCAGCTTCTGTACCAGCTGCTCCATAAAGCAATCCCTGATGTTACATTTACCCAGTCAATATCGAGGTAATTGAAATCACTCATTATTATCGTGTTGCCCAGTTTGTTATCCTCCCTAATTTCTGATTTCTACATCCATTTGTTCTTCCTGGCCAGGTGGACAGTAATACAATCTATTTGATTCAAGGCCCTCCTTAACATACAGTGCTACTCCTCCACCAATTCGATCCACCCTGTCACTACGATATAATTTGTACCCCGGTATGACAGTATCCCACTGGTTATCCTCCTTCCACCAGGTCTCAGAGATGCCTGTTATATCTAATTTTTCATTTAGTGCAGTATATTCTAACTCTTCCATCTTATTTCTTAGACTTCTGGCATTCGCATGTAGACATTTCAAACTATGTTTGTTTTTCCTATTTACATCATGATCAGTACTTGATAGTATTAATTTGCAATCTTTTATCTGAATTTTATTTTTATTTAAGGACACCTGATCTACTGCAGTCTCTTTTGCAACCTCACTATCAGGATACCCTATCTTTCCTGTTTTGGTGATATCTTTGAAAGATACCTTATCCTGAACCATGTGCTTTTGTACGACTGTCAGCCTTCCCCCATTCTCTAGTTTAAAAGCTGCTCTATCTCCTTTTTAAATGCCAATGTCTGCAGCCTGGTCCCACCCTTGTTAAAGTGGAGCCCATCCTTTCGGAATAGGCTCCCCCTTCCCCAGAATGTTGCCCAATTCCTAACTAATCTAAAACCCTCCTCCCTGAAATATTGTCTTATCCACGCATTGAGACTATGGAGCTCTGCCTGTCTCTTGGGCCCTTCGCATGGAATGGGTAGCACTATAGAAAACACTACCCTAGAGGTTCTGGATTTCAGCTTTCTACCTAAGAGCCTAAATTTGACTTCCAGAACCTCTCAACCACATTTTCCTATGTCATTGGTACCCACATGTAGCAAGACAGCCAACTACTCCTCAGCACTATCTAAAATCTTATATAGGTGAAGAGTGTGGTTTGCCACCTTTGCACCAGGCAGGCAAGTCACCAGGCGATCCTCACGTCCACCAGCCACACAGCTATCTACATGCCTAATAATCGAATCACCCACTACAACAGCCGTCCTAACCCTTTCCACCTGGGCACTAGCTCCTGGCGATACATCTTCGGTGCAAGAGGATATTTCATGACCAGCACACCAGGGACTGTCTACAGGATTACTTCCAGCCTTACCAGGGTGATGCTCTCCTTTCAGGAGGGCTTCCTCCTCCAAGGCAGCACACGGCTGCCAGATTGGAGGTGGGATTTCTCTACAACGTCCCTGTAGGCCTTCTGTATGTACCTCTCTGTCTCCCTCAGCTCCTCCAAGTCTGCTACTCTGGCCTCAAGAGAACGGATTCATTCCCTGAGAGATAGGAGCTCTTTGCATCGAGCACACACATATGACATCTCACCAAATGGGAGGTAAACATACATCTGACACTAAATGCAAAAGACTGGATAGCACCCCTCTCGCTGCTGGACTACTGTCTGCATTTTAATATCATAGAGTTGTTTAATTCAAGCTTCTTAAGGCACTAGGGATATCAGATGAATATAATGATCTTTTGGACTAGGGGGCACGCAATGAAACTACAAAGTAGTAAATTTAAAACAAATCAGAGAAAATATTTCTTCAGTCAACGTGTAATTAAACTCTAGAATTGTTTGCCAGAGAACGTGGTAAAAGCAGTTAGCTTAGCTTGGTTTAAAAAAGGTTTGGATTGCTTCCTAAAAGAAAAGGCCATAAGCCATTATTAAAGTGGACTTTGGGAAAATCCACTGCTTATTTCTAGGATAAGCAGCATAAAATGTATTGTATTGTTTTGTAATCTTGCCAGGTACTTGTAACATGGATTGGCCACTGTTGGAAACAGGATGCTGGGCTTGATGGACCTTTGGTCTGTCCTAGTATGGCAGTACTTATTTTCTTAACTAAATAACAGTAGGGAGTCTAGTGTGACTCCAAGATATTTAAAAGACTGTGCTAGAATAAGTGGGGTATTCTGCAAAGACGTTGTGATGAAAGGGGAGAAAGTGGCCAGTAATTGAGGTCAATTGATTTAAGAAGGGTTTAAAACCAAATGGTTGATAGAAAGCCAGGAGTCGGTTTTCTTAAGATAGGATTAGAGAGGGGAAAGATCAAAGTTAGCTAGATTTTGGGGGAAGACCAGTACAATATTGTAAAACTTGATAGTAGTCGATTAAACTACACTGGAGAAAGAAGAGAGCCGTGAGGGACTCCACAGCAGAGGGGTGACTGAGACAAATGAGACTGGGGAAGCATTACTGAGAATGTACAATCAGTGAGAAATGAGAACTGGTTAAGAAGAGAGCCAGAGAGTCCCAGGGAGGCTAGCCTTTCCAAAAGAAGAGAATGGCTACCAAGTGAAATGCTACACTTAAGGCTAGAGACACCAGAAGAGTGAAATTTCCACAATCCAGGGAAGCATGCATATCATTAAGAAGAGCAGTCATAATGATACCAGTAGAGTGACCTAATCAGAAGCCTGACTGAGAAGGATGCAGAAAATTATGGGATTCAACATGCTGAGACAATTGTTCTAGGACAACACGTTCTTTTAACTTAGTAAGAAATGGCAAGTTAGAAATCGGTCTGTAGTTAGAGATGAAGACAGTCCAGAGAGGATTTTTTAAGGACAGGCTTGACCATAGCAGTCTTCCAAGAGAAGGAGACTTCGACTGAAGATAAGCTATTAGAGATCATAGATAAGTGGCAGGAGACCATGAGAGTTGATGTTTAACCAAGAGGATGGGATAGGATCTAAAAGATAAGTGGTTTTTCTGCACTGAGGCAAAGAATTTTTCGAAAACAGTAAGAGAAGGAAGATTGAACTGGGACCAGGTGGGAGGGAAGGAGAAGAAGAATCAATAGAAGGTGTAGGAGGGTTAGGTAAGGGAGGAAAAAGGGGAAAAGTACAGTGCAGAATTCTGATCAATTTTGTCAGAGAAGAATTGGGCAAAATCAGATGCTGAAAAGAAGTTAGGCTATTATGGGCATAATCGAAAGAGAAGGGCGCCCATCTATCGACACAAATCGGGAGATGGGCGTCCTTCTCGCAGGGACGCCCAAATCGGCATAATCGAAAGCCGATTTTGGGCGTCCTCAACTGTTTTCTGTCGCAGGGACGACCAAAGTTCATAGGGGCATGTCGGCAGCGTAGCGAAGGCAGGATGGGGGTGTGGTTAAGAGATGGGCATCCTCAACCGATAATGGAAAAAAGAAGGGCGTCCCTGATGAGCATTTGGCCGACTTTACTTGGTCCCTTTTTTTTCACGAGCAAGCCTTGAAAAGGTGCCCGAACTGACCGGATGACCTCCCCTTACTCCCCCAGTGGTCACCAAACCCCTCCCACCCCCCCCACCCCCCAAAATTACAAAACATTTTTTGACAGTCTCTATGCCAGCCTCAAATGTCATACCCAGCTCCATCACAGCAGTATGCAGGTCCCTGGAGCAGTTTTTAGTGGGTGCAGTGCACTTCAGGCAGGCAGACCCAGGCCAACCCTGGATTTTCAGAAGGCGTTTGACAAAGTACCTCATGAAAGACTCCAGAGGAAATTGGAGAGTCATGGGATAGAAGGTAGTGTTCTATTGTGGATTAAAAACTGGTTAAAAGATAGAAAATGTATTTGAGCCATCTATATATTGTATTGTTTCCTCTTGAATTCCTGTAAGCCACATTGTACCTGCTATTGTGGGAAAATGTGGGGTACAAATGCACCAAAATAAAATAAAACAGAGAGTAGGGTTAAATAGTCAGTATTCTTAATGGAGAAGGGTAGTTAGTGGGATTCCCCAGGGGTCTGTGCTGGGACCGCTGCTTTTTAACGTATTTATAAATGACCTAGAGATGGGAGTAACTAGTGAGGTAATTAAATTTGCTGATGACACAAAGTTATTCAAAGTCGTTAAATCGCGGGAGGATTGTGAAAAACTAAAGAGGACCTTACGAGACTGGAAGACTGGGCGTCTAAATGGCAGATGACATTTAATGTGTGCAAGTGCAAAGTGATACATGTGGGAAAGAGGAACCCGAATTATAGCTATGTCATGCAAGGTTCCACGTTAGGAGTCACTGACCAAGAAAGGGATCTAGGTGTCGTCGTTGATGATACGTTGAAACCTTCTGCTCAGTGTGCTGCTGTGGCTAATAAAGCAAATAGAATGTTAGGTGGTATTAGGAAAAGAATGGAAAACAAAAATGAGGATGTTATAATGCCTTTGTATCGCTCCATGGTGTGACCACACCTCGAATATTGTATTCAATTCTGGTCGCCACATCTCAAAAAAGATCTAGAGGGGCATAATTGAATGAAAACGTCTATCTCCATGGGCGTTTATCTCCGAGAACGGGTCCGTGAAGGGACGGACCGAACCGTATTTTCGAAAAAAATAGAAGTCCATGTTTTATTCGCCAATTTGTGAGCTGGGCGTTTTTGTTTTTCAGCGATAATGGAAAATGAAAGTGCCCAGCTCAAAAACGAATAAATCCAAGGCATTTGTTCGTGGGAGGGGCCAGGATTCGTAGTGCACTGTCCCCCCTCACATGCCAGGACATCAACCGGGCACCCTAGGGGGCACTTTTACAAAAACAAAAAAAAAGGTAAAAGAGCTCCCAGGCGCATAGCACCCTTCCTTTGTGTGTTGAGCCCCCCCAAATCCCCCTCAAAACCCACTGCCCACAAGTCTACAACATTACTATAACCCTAAGGGGTGAAGGGGGGCACCTACGTGTGGGTACAGTGGGTTTGGGGGGTTGGACGACTAATAAGCATTAAGCAGCACAATCGTAACAGGTAGGGGAGGGATGGGCCTGGGTCCACCTGCCTGAAGTCCACTGCACCCCCTAATAACTGCTCCAGTGACCTGCATACTGCTGCCAGGGAGGTGGGTATGACATATGAGGGTGAAAATAAACAGTTGTGAAACGGCATATTTTGTGGTGGGAGGGGGTTTGTGACCACTGGGGGAGTCAGGGAAGGTCATCCCCGATTCCCTCCAGTGGTTATCTGGTCATTTAGGGCACTTTTTGGGGCCTTATTCGTGGAAAAACAGGGTCCAGGAAAAGTGCCCTAAATTCTCGCTAAAAACACATATTTTTTTTCCATTATCGGCGAAAGGCGCCCATCTCTGATCGGCTGATAACCACGCCCCAGTTCCGCCTTCACCACGCCTTCGACACGCCCCCGTCAACTTTGTACACTTCCGCGATGGAGTGCAGTTGAAAACGTCCAAGTTCGGCTTTCGATTATACCGTGTTATTCGTTTTTGGGAGATAAACGCCTATCTCCCGATTTAGGTCGCAATATAGGCGTTTTTGTCTTTCGATTATAAGCTGGATAGTGGAATTAGAAAAGGTGCAGAGAAGGGCGATGAAAATGATAAAGGGGATGGGACGACTTCCCTATGAGGAAAAGCTATAGCAGCTAGGGCTCTTCAGCTTGGAGAAAAGGCGGCTGAAGGGAGATATGATAGAGGTCTATAAAATAATGAGTGGAGTTGAATGGGTGGATGTGAAGCGTCTGTTCACGCTTTCCAAAAATCCTAGGACTAGGGGGCATGCGATGAAGCTACAATGTAGTAAATGTAAAACAAATCGGAGAAAATGTTTCTTCACTCAACGTGTAATTAAACTCTGGAATTAATTGCCAGAGAATGTGGTAAAGGCGGTTAGCTTAGCGGAGTTTTAAAAAGGTTTGGACGGCTTCCTGAAGGAAAAGTCCATAGACTGTTATTAAATGGACTAGGTGCCCAGTTGGTGTCCTGTTATGTGAGGGGGACCAGTGTACTACGAATGCTGGCTCCTCCCACGACCAAATGCCTTGGATTTGGTCGTTTTTGAGATGGGCATCCTTGGTTTCCATTATCGGCGAAAACCGAGGTTGCCCATCTCTAAGGTCGACCTAAACGTTGAGATTTGGGCATACGCGACCGTATTATCGAAACAAAAGATGGACGCCGATCTTGTTTCGATAATACGGGATGCCCCGCCAATTCGCAGGGACGACCTCAGAGATGGTCGTCCCTAGAGATGGTCGTCCCCATTCGATTATGCCCCTCTACGTGAATTGTGGGGGTCACTGTTGCCAAATGAGAAACAATATGGAAAAGTTGCTTCAGTCGCTTAGCTACCTCAGAAATAAGAGAAGGTACTGCTGTCAGGAAGCATGAAGTTGAGAACAATAGTAAGTGTGGCCGAGTACTATAGGCGATCGAAAAGGAATGAGTACATGAATACCAGGTATGAATTGAGACATGAGAAGAAACCATAGTGTGTAGAGAAGAATTCCATAGAAGGAACTTGTAATATTTTATTCTGTGCATCTTTTACTGTTTTTCACCCTGTCCAGTTCTTTCATGAATTTTCTGTAAAGGTTTATGGGTCAGAACAAACATCTGGACTAGGCTGCGCATTTTTTTTTTAGAGTGAGAGAAGCAAGCGATCCTAAGCCCAAGGCCTCCTAGCAATTGCTGGTCCTATCCTAAGCCCTGCTGCTTGGTGAGTGTTTAGTGAGCTGTATTCCCTGAAGTGTGTCTCTTTCCAAGGTAGGGGCCCCAGAAGTGGTTGTAGAGACTGTGGAGCTTACACTTAGATAGGAGATGTAGCAAAAAAAAAGGCAAAACATGTAATGGTTTCAGATTGCGGATTTCCTTTGTTAAATAGACTTGCTTGGTTATAAGCTCCATGTTTCTTCTTTCTAGTTTATGTACACGCTGAAAGATGCTATTGCTTTGTCTTCAGGCATATGTTGTCAGTATTTGTGTTTAGAATTGGGTAGAGATGCTGCATGCCATAGTCCTGAGCATGGTAATTTGCTAATTAATGTACATGGGATGGAATGCCTGATATCCTGACAAAGAGCTAATAATCAACTGATCACCATCTCATCTGTTGGTGACTCCATGAGAACCAGTTACCAGCTGTTCATTCTTACTTTTAGTTTAACAGAGCATAATGCTTCAAGGAGGTGAAGCAGCTGAATTCTGAGTGCCAGTAGAGTTATCAGTGCCAAACATTTGCTGGCATTTGTGTTATGGAGAGAATGACTCGGCGTATTGAAAGTTCATTTGTAAAGAGTAAAACTGTCCTTTTGTGCTCAGTGAGAATGAATATATCCTTTATACATGCCTTCTCTTTCATTATTCACTGTTTATCCCAGTCAAATCTCTTATAAAGGCCTTATGTAGCCTGGTGATGGCAGAGGAAAATCTCATTACCTGGTTTCAAAGTAAAGGTGGAGAGGCTACAGAGCCCTGTGAATGTCCGAGCATGTGCATTAGGGGTCTTGTCCAGGAGGGGTGGGTAACTTTGGAAGTCCTCCTTAACCCATAGCTGTGCTGATTCACAATGCATTTGCAAGCATAATCAGCAACCTAGCATCCACAAAGCTGTTTTTCTTGAATTCCAACTGTTTATTCCAAAATAAGTATGAACAGTTTACTTGCAGTTTGCAGACCCTGAAACTGGAAGTCTTTCTGCCCCTTTTCTACTGGATACAGGGGTGTAGCCACGGGCAGGCTCGAGTGGGCCTAGGCCCGCCCAGCAGCAGTGTACCTGGACCCGACTGACAGCGATTCCAGTTGCAGGCTCCGCTCGTAGTCGCAGCGATTCCCACACACTGCTTGCCGGCTGCCGCTCAACACTCTCCCTGCGCTACTAAAGCGCTAACCCGGAAGCATGGGGGAGGGACGACGGGGGACAGCAGCTGCACAGGAGAAAGGGAAGATGGAAAGAAAGATGCTGCACAGGGGGGAGGGAAGATGGAAAGATGAGGCATGGTAGGTGGGTGGGGGGGAGGGAGGGGGAGATGCACGGGGAAGAAGGGAGAGATGCAGCAAAGGGGTGGAGGGGTGAGGAAGGGAGACGTTTTGGCTGTGTATGAGGTGGAGGGGAGGGAGACATGCTGCATAGAGAGGGGATAGGTGATGAGGGGGAGAAATGGTGAGCATAGGGGTGGAGAGGAGGGAGAAATGGTGGGCATAGGGGTGGAGGGAAGGGAGAAATGTTAGACATGATGGTAGAGGGGAGGAAGGGAGAGATGCATTGGAAGGGGAGAGAGATGTTGGATCAGAACACAAGGGAGAGGGAGAGAGAGATGGTGGACAGTGGGAATGAGAGGGGGAGATAGACATGGGGGTGGATGAGAGGGAGGGAGAGGTACATAGTAGGTGGTGAGGGGGGAAAATGGGCCATGGGGGAGAGGACAGGAATGAAGAGGCAGGAAAATATAAGGCTACCAGGGTGGGGTGGGGAGGCGATCAGATGCTGGTTAGAAGGGTGGAGGGAGGAAGACGATGGGAATGGTGGAACCCTGTGGGAGAGGCCAAGAGGGGGAGGAGGGGGTGGGAAGGACATGAATGAGAGATAGTGATTACAGAGAGTAGATATATGGTAATGGGGAGTAGATTATAGATAAAAGAGAAAGTAGGAATGGGGAGGAGTAAGATGGGGAATGGGAGAGCTAGTGGGTAAAAGAAGAAGATGGAAATTTGATAGGTCGTTGAAAAGTAAAAAGGAGACGAAGAAGGGTGAGAGAGAGGCAGAAAAGAGCTAAAAAGGAATGATCAATATGTCAGAGGCAGGAATAGTAAGGGAACAGACAGGAGAGAGGAGAAAAAACAAATGGACTGCAGCCGCTTGAAGAAGAATTAGCAGATGACAGAGAGGAAAGCAGAAAACAGAAATTGGAACCAGCAAGATGGAAAAATAAAACGTCCAGACAACAAAGGTAGAAACAAAACATTTTATTTTGAATGTTTTAAATGGAATATGTTAGCTTTTGGAAATGTGCATAGCAAATGTCTTTGTATTGTGTTCTGTAGAAAAGGAAATGCATCTCTGTTTTATGTCTCCAGTGTTGCAGTAATGCTATGTTTAACTTCTTAGGGTTCCCTTTCAATTTTTGTCTAAATATTTTTATTTCTAATTTGTGATCCCTTGTTCTGTATTTGGTGAGGGTCTGTTGGTGTGATAGTAATGGCAGGTGGGAGATTGGAGGGGAGGCAAAGAGGGGAGGGAATTGGGGAGGGGAGCCCTCCTTTATTTTCTGACCTGGGCCAAGTAGGTCTAACAACAGTCCTAACCTTTGCTGTATAGCTGGTGAGGATTCCCAGGCATCCCCAGCTAAGGACCTCCTCCAAAGGCGGCCAGAACTCCCTTCTACCAAGCTCTGGCAACAGCATCCTTGAGCCATCAACAGCTAAGCATGTGTGGGGTGCTGGCATCAGTGGCTTAGGGTCATTGCTGCTGCCTGCCAAGCTTGGTAAAAGAGAGTTCTGGCCACCTTCAGAGAAAGTCTTCAGCTGACTGAGCTTGAGGATCCTCATTAGCTAAAGTATTTATATTTTGAGGTGGAGGTAGGGCGGAGCAGAGAAAATTTTGTGCCCACCCACTTTGGGCTCAGACCCACCCAAAACTGGCTGTCTGGCTACGCTACTGACTGGATAACCACAATTGCTGACAGGCTGATAGTATTGCAGAGAAGTGGATAGGGAGTGTCTGAAGAATGAGTTGATTTATTGCAGAGATAAAGCCATGTGAGAAATAAACTGAGGAAGTTGAGAAGTTAGGTGTTGAAGGAGTTGGGTGAAACATGTTTGTTGAGCTAAAAAAGGTTTTGGTGAAGAGAATTTGCTTTCTTGGATAGAGGAGCTGAGTAGTGCTGCATGCTTTGAGCCAAGATGGAGAATCTGCCTTGAAGGGAGGATGTGGGTCCTTCTACCAAAGATAGGTGCACTGTGATGCATGTTAAGAATTTAGAAACATAGAAACATGAAGGCAAATAAAGGCCAAATGGCCCTTCAATCTGCCCATCCTCTGTAACCACTAACTCTTCCTTTTCCTAAGGGATCCCACATTCTTGTCCCACGCTTTCTTAAATTCTGACATAGTCTTCGTCTCCACGACCTCCACTGGAAGCTTATTCCATGCTTCCACCACCCTTTCCGTGAATGAATACTTGCTTATATTCCTCCTAAGCCTATTTCCTCTTAACTTCATCATATGCCCCCTCATTCCAGAGTTTTCCTTCATTTGAAAAAGGCTCACTTTCTGTACATTAATCCACCTGAGATTCTTAAACATCTCTATCATATCTCCTCTCTCCCTCATCTCTTCCAGCGTATAAATGTTGAGATTCATATGTCCCTATATATTTTGTGTCCAAGATCGATAATCAATTTTGTAGTGCAGTCTCCAGAATTGCACACAGTACTCTGTGCAATTCATATATTAAGATGGCCGCATTGTAGAGGTCACAAGCAGCTAGCTCCGGTGACCCAGGCTCCATAATCAGCCAAAACCGGGGGTCGATTGGCCCCCGCACTCAGCAGACTCACCTCAAGGGCGAAGTGGGACGCATAGGCGGGCTAGAGCCTCCCGTGGGGGCTTTCCTGAGGTGTGACCACCTTTGAAAGCTGACCGCAACCCCCACCATGCCTAGGGTCGTGGCCACCGCTGATTGATTGGCTGCCGCTGTCCTGAGAGCCGACCAAGGCTTCCCACCGTGCCCGGAGTCACGGCGCCGCCCACGACATCACCCAGCTGGCCGAAGCCGCAAGCTGATCGGCTGCCCGCCCAAGGTGGAGGGTCGAGGAGAAAACCAGGGAGCAGCGCTGCAGACCCAGAGCCAGTGAGGCGGGCAAGGGGAGCCGAAGTCGGAGAGGCCGGTGACTGTGAGGCCAATCTGTGCGGTGCCACACCGCCAACATCGCCGACACGAGGGCTCACCTGTCCATGTAACAGCTTAGACTCGCTGCAGGCGGAACAACGGGAGCAAATGAAATCGGGCACCAAGCAACTTACCGGTTTGTTTTTTTAGATTTGAGTGTTCGGAAATGACGGCAGCGCGGGGGAGTGGAAACAGAGACTAACCAAAGACTAACTGGACTAGGCAAGACTCTCAGTCTTACAGGACTAGACAGGCTCACTTCCACTCCAGTTCACTAAACCACTTGACAGTGATTTGAGTGAATGGCAATGACGACCGCGTGAGGGCATGGAAACAGAGACTGACCAATAATCCACCAGATAGGCTCACTTCCACTCTAATCCACTTCCACTCCAATCCACCTTTTTCCCGTACTTAATCTTTGTACATTACCAATTGTATCTGACATCCTGTAATGACTATGTCATAACAAAACTCTGTTAGCCACATTGAGCCTGCAAATAGGTGGGAAAATGTGGGATACAAATGCAATAAATAAATAAATAAATAAATCTCCCTATAGTGAGGTGAGTGTATGGCAATGACGGCTGCGCGGGGGACTGGAAACAGAGACTAATCAAAAGTACCACAGTGGTAACATAGTAACATAGTAGATGATGGCAGAAAAAGACATGCACGGTCCATACAGTCTGCCCAACAAGATAACTCATATGTGCTACTTTTTGTGTATACCTTACCTTGATTTGTATCTGTCTTTTTCAGGGCACAGACCATAGAAGCCTGCCCAGCACTAGCCCCGCCTCCCAACCACTAGCCCTGCCTCCCACCCAATCTCGGCTAAGCTCCTGAGGATCCATTCCTTCTGAACAGGATTCCTTTATGTTTATCCCACGCATGTTTGAATTCTGTTACCGTGTTCATCTCCACCACCTCCCGCGGGAGGGCATTCCAAGCATCCACCACTCTCTCCGTGAAAAAATACTTCCTGACATTTTTCTTGAGTCTGCCCCCCTTCAATCTCATTTCATGTCCTCTCATTTTACCGCCTTCCCATCTCCCGACAGCCTACCTCTCACCCGCCCCTCTTCCCACCCAGCACAACGGGAGGCGACCGAGCCCCCACAACTGGGACCACACGATCGTGTGTGACCTCGGCCATACGCCTGGACCTGCCAACTAGTAACTCGTCCACCGTTTCGAGAGGGCAGCGGGAGCGTGGCGTTGGACCCAGCACGGCCGCACCGAGAAGCAGAAACAGGAAGGACGCGTGGGTGCTCCTGGGGAGACAGACCTGCCAAGAGCCTACAGATTGCGGCTTACTAGGAGCCAAAACTGATCTATCACCAAAATGAATACCTTCAAATTACTCCTAGTAATTTACTCCTTATCACGGATTCACCTTACACTCACACTAACTATCCCACTTGCAGAAAACAACATCATCCCCATACTACATTATCCCCAAAGACCGACCAGACACACTCTGCCTCATCAAATGGATAACAACCAAAACAAAGGAAGAGCATCAATATGCGGACAACCCCAACAGAAGGGAAAGAACCCCCACAATAAACCCACATTAAAAAACAAACGACAACTAACAAAAATCCACATAACACCAAACATAGCTGACCCATACCAAATGATTCAAATAGGCAACATCAACACCAGATCCGTAGTAAGCAAAACGACACTTGTAACAGACTGGATCACGTCAGAAAACCTTGATCTACTCTTCATCAATGAAACCTGGATCCATGACCAAAAGGACCCCATAATCCTAGATCTCTGCCCCCCAGGATATAAAATTGTTCATTGGACCAGAAAGGAAAAGAGAAACGGAGGCATAGCATTAATCTACCGATCCCAATTTACCATCGAAACCACTGCCAAGTCCATAACCCCCCAACTTGAAATTGCCTCAATCAGAATCCACAGCAAAACCCTGCTTGATCACCTGAACTTTGTCCTATTTTATAGGCCACCAGGAAATTGGAATGAAAGCCAGACTATCTTCACTGACTTCATGTCAAACACATGTGCGACCAACTCCAACATACTAATACTAGGAGACATCAACCTTCACCTAGAAGACCCAATCTCCACCAACGCACGAGAATGTAAGGAATTTCTCCATTCATGGGACCTTATACGGCCACAAATGAAACCAACCCATGTCAAAGGGCATACACTCGACCTCATCTCATAAAACTCCCAACAGATCAGAACATAATAATAACAAATTTCAAATGGACAGAAACACCATGGACTGATCATTATAAACTAAATCTATCACTAAAATGGCAAAAGAAGGGATTACACCGCACACAAGAACACACAACCTACAGCACTAGAGGCCAAATAGACCCGGAAACATTCTGGCTACAGATATACAATAACGAATGGACAGCACAAACGGATTCCACACACTATCTCTCAGAATGGGACAAGAGATGTAGAAGCATACTAGACGAAATAGCGCCCTTACGAACAAGAACCTCATGCAGGCATAACTCCATACATGGAGTGGAGGAGTGGCCTAGTGGTTAGGGTGGTGGACTTTGGTCCTGGGGAACTGAGGAGCTGAGTTCGATTCCCAGCACAGGCAGCTCCTTGTGACTCTGGGCAAGTCACTTAACCCTCCATTGCCCCATGTAAGCCGCATTGAGCCTGCCATGAGTGGGAAAGCGCGGGGTACAAATGTAACAAAACAAAAAAAATACCATGGTTCAACGATGAACTGAAAAAACTAAAAACACAAACCAGGAAACTCGAACGAGTATGGAAAAAAATAAAAGATGAACAATCATTCATTGCATGGAAACAGATACACAGAAAATACAAATACGCAAAAAAACAAACCAAAAGGACATACTATATAACTAAAATAGGGCCTGACCTCAAAGACACGAAGGAACTATACCAACTTGTTAACAATTTACTAGACACTACAGCGGTTACTGCAACCAATACAGACATTCCATCTGCAGACAAACTCGCTAAATACTTCAATGAAAAACACACAAAACACTACCTCAGGACAATACTGATACAGAAAACTTCATTGACAGTATGGATCCAAACCCTGGAGAATACCCAGCTGACCGAACTTGGTCAAACTTCACGCCCCTCACTGCCGAAACAGTTGCCCAGGCGATCAAAAGGTTCTCCAGAACCCACTGCAAACTGGATACCTGCCCTAGCTACTTTCTAAAATTTTCCCCTGACCGCTTCATAATAGACCTCACATCACACCTAAACTACATGCTCCAACAAGGTCTTTTCCCTGAGCAATATGGCAACATCCTACTCACCCCAATCCCAAAAGATACAAAGAAAAAAACAACCGAACTCGCCAACTACCGCCCAGTTGCATCTATCCCACTAACAGTCAAACTGATGGAAAGCATGGTGACCAAACAGATTACTGATTACATGGAAAAGTTCTCATTACTTCATGAATCACAATCAGGATTCCGCCCTCTCCATAGTACCGAAACTGTGCTAATCACTCTCCTGGCCAAATTCAAGCAGGAAATAGCTATAGGCAAGAACATACTTCTTCTCCAATTTGATATGTCGAGCGCCTTCGATATGGTAAACCACAACATACTACTAAGACTCTTAGACTACTTCGGGATTGGTGGAAATATACTTAGCTGGATCAAGGGTTTTCTAACCACCAGAAGTGAAATCAAACTTAAACATATCTCCCCCTTGGAAAGCAGACTGTGGAGTACCTCAAGGATCACCACTATCACCAACACTTACATAATGATGATCCCATTGGCCAAGTCCTTATCAAAGCAAGGCCTCAACCCATTCATCTACGCAGACGATGTCACAATATACATTCCCTTCCGACATGATCTAACAGAAATAACAATGAAATCAAACTCGGTCTGAACACCATGGACTCATGGGCAAATTCTTTTCAACTGAAACTGAACACTGAAAAAATACACTGCCTCATCCTCTCATCTCAACACAACATGTACAAACCCACAACCTTACTCACCCCAGACCACACCCTCCATATCTCAGACAATCTGAAAATACTCGGCGTTACAATCGATCACAATCTCACATTCGAGAGCCAAGTGAACTCCACAACAAAGAAAATGTTCCACTCAATGTGGAATTTAAACGCGTAAAACCTTTCTTCCCGAGGGAAATATATTGCAACCTTGTACAATCAATGGTACTAAGCCATACAGACTATTGCAACGGAATTTGTGCGGGATGCAAAGAACAACTGACAAACTTCAGACCGCTCAAAACACAGCAGCCAGGATGATATTTGGTAAATCACGATTCGAAAGTGCCAAACCCCTCCGGGCAAAACTGCACTGGATTCCAATCAAAGAACGTTTCACCTTCAAAATTTACACCCTGGTCCACAAAATGTTTCTACGGCCAAGTCCCAGGATATATGACAAACCTCATTGACCTACCAATCAGAAACATATCTAGTTGATCTCGAACATACCTAAACCTCCACTAACCAAACTGGAAAGGTCTCAAATACAAAGCAACCTATGCATCCAGTTTCTCCTATATAAGCACACAATGATGGAACGCAGTGCCAAATGCTGTGAAAACAACCTATGACCACCTAAACTTCAGGAAATCACTGAAAACCTACCTATTCAAAAAAGCATACCCCACCGACCCAACATACAGTGGTGGAAATAAGTATTTGATCCCTTGCTGATTTTGTAAGTTTGCCCACTGACAAAGACATGAGCAGCCCATAATTGAAGGGTAGGTTATTGGTAACAGTGAGAGATAGCACATCACAAATTAAATCCGGAAAATCACATTGTGGAAAGTATATGAATTTATTTGCATTCTGCAGAGGGAAATAAGTATTTGATCCCCCACCAACCAGTAAGAGATCTGGCCCCTACAGACCAGGTAGATGCTCCAAATCAACTCGTTACCTGCATGACAGACAGCTGTCGGCAATGGTCACCTGTATGAAAGACACCTGTCCACAGACTCAGTGAATCAGTCAGACTCTAACCTCTACAAAATGGCCAAGAGCAAGGAGCTGTCTAAGGATGTCAGGGACAAGATCATACACCTGCACAAGGCTGGAATGGGCTACAAAACCATCAGTAAGACGCTGGGCGAGAAGGAGACAACTGTTGGTGCCATAGTAAGAAAATGGAAGAAGTACAAAATGACTGTCAATCGACAAAGATCTGGGGCTCCACGCAAAATCTCACCTCGTGGGGTATCCTTGATCATGAGGAAGGTTAGAAATCAGCCTACAACTACAAGGGGGGAACTTGTCAATGATCTCAAGGCAGCTGGGACCACTGTCACCACGAAAACCATTGGTAACACATTACGACATAACGGATTGCAATCCTGCAGTGCCCGCAAGGTCCCCCTGCTCCGGAAGGCACATGTGACGGCCCGTCTGAAGTTTGCCAGTGAACACCTGGATGATGCCGAGAGTGATTGGGAGAAGGTGCTGTGGTCAGATGAGACAAAAATTGAGCTCTTTGGCATGAACTCAACTCGCCGTGTTTGGAGGAAGAGAAATGCTGCCTATGACCCAAAGAACACCGTCCCCACTGTCAAGCATGGAGGTGGAAATGTTATGTTTTGGGGGTGTTTCTCTGCTAAGGGCACAGGACTACTTCACCGCATCAATGGGAGAATGGATGGGGCCATGTACCGTACAATTCTGAGTGACAACCTCCTTCCCTCCGCCAGGGCCTTAAAAATGGGTCGTGGCTGGGTCTTCCAGCACGACAATGACCCAAAACATACAGCCAAGGCAACAAAGGAGTGGCTCAGGAAGAAGCACATTAGGGTCATGGAGTGGCCTAGCCAGTCACCAGACCTTAATCCCATTGAAAACTTATGGAGGGAGCTGAAGCTGCGAGTTGCCAAGCGACAGCCCAGAACTCTTAATGATTTAGAGATGATCTGCAAAGAGGAGTGGACCAAAATTCCTCCTGACATGTGTGCAAACCTCATCATCAACTACAGAAGACGTCTGACCGCTGTGCTTGCCAACAAGGGTTTTGCCACCAAGTATTAGGTCTTGTTTGCCAGAGGGATTAAATACTTATTTCCCTCTGCAGAATGCAAATAAATTCATATACTTTCCACAATGTGATTTTCCGGATTTAATTTGTGATGTGCTATCTCTCACTGTTACCAATAACCTACCCTTCAATTATGGGCTGCTCATGTCTTTGTCAGTGGGCAAACTTACAAAATCAGCAAGGGATCAAATACTTATTTCCACCACTGTAGACACCTACAGTCGGCAACACAGCAAGACCAAAGCTTGTAATGGACACAATATAACCTTTCCTCTCCTCAACCCCCATTATACCTGATACACATGCACCTTTATTCGACCACAATATTACCTTGTATTTGTCTCTTTACCGGACTTGGCGAACGCCATTATTCAACCACACTATCACCTTGTATTTGTTTCTCTACCGGACTAAGCGAAAGCCTTTACGGTACTATGTAAGCTACATCGAGCCTGCAAATAGTTGGGAAAATGTGGGATACAAATGCAAAAAAAAAAAATATATATATATAAGTAAAATGGTGTGGTAGTCGTGTTAGTCCACTTTTAAAGGTAATAAATAGAAATAAATGAAAGCAGAGAAAAGAAAATAAGATACTTTTTTTATTGGATTAACTGAATACATCTTTTGATTAGCTTTCAAAGGTAACCCTTCAGATCAGAAATAAGCAAATGTTGACAAATATCAGAATATATAAGTCAAACACAAAAGCATTGCAATGACAGTCTCACAGGAAGAAGGAGGGGTAGGTTAGGTGAGAAACAGGGTGATCTGGGTGGATAAGAGTCAGGGAGAGATGGATGGTAGATGAGAGGGTGACAAAGCAGCAGAGGCTAGGAAACGCAGATCTTTGTTGAGTCCCAGTTTGGTGGGTGTCAAAATAGTTCATCATTTTGACTTCAAAGGTCTTACATTCCTGGATTGTCTTAAAAATTCCTTTTCGTATTCTTACCATAAGATCATTGATGCAGTGTTCTGGGGATGGGGCAAGAAGAAGGCCCACAAGGCTAGAGGACTTTGCTTCGGTCTTCACCGAGGAAGATTTGGGTGGGATACAGGTGCCAGAAATGGTATTCTAATCCACTATTTCTGGGATAAGCAGTATAAAATATTTTGTACTTTTGGGGGATCTTGCCAGCTATTTGTGACCTGGATTGGCCACTGTTGGAAACAGCATACTGGGATACTTATGTACTTATGACTATAAGAGACCAATAAGGTCAGGGCCTGAGACTAGAGTGCAGTGCATGTCACTTAACAGGCACTGAAGGCAGAATTTGCCAGTATTTGTTATTGGAGGGAGAGGGTCATATGCATCTGCCACTGCTTTAGTGTCTGGAGGGAGAGAGGACAGCTCTGAATGTGGCCATCAGGAGCACAGATTGTAAAGGCAATCAGGAAGTGACAGCAGCATTGAACACACATTAGAAATACAATATGAAAAACAAATGCAGAACATACACACATGACTGTGGGGGCAGAGTAAAAGCAATGCAAAGCAGTTAATGGAACTTCTGTATGTGTTAATTTCCTGTAAAAGCCAGTCTGGGGCATTCAAATACATTAAGTATTAGAACTGATAATTTTGTTCTAGTTTGGTAAATTCTTAATATGTTTTTTTCCTTGTTAAATGTTAATGTGAGAAATGGTTTAAAGCTCATTATATGCTTGTACAACTCATTGAACCCAGTGCCTATTTATACACAGATATCGTATGATAGAATTGCATTTAGGTCATGGAAGGAGTTAATCACCTCTCTCAAAAGAATTGCACTCCCCAGAGCTGTAAGACCTACATTTCTCTATTATATTTGTTTACATAAGTACATAAGTATTGCCATACTGGGACAGACCAAAGGTCCATCAAACCCAGCATCCTGTTTCCAACAGTGGCCAATCCAGGTCACAAATACCTGGCAAGATCCCCCAAAAGTACAAAACTTTCTATACTGCTTATCCCAGAAATAGTGGATTTTCCCCAAGTCCATTTAATAATGGTCTATGGACTTTTTCTTTAGGAAGCCGTCCAAAACTTTTTAAACTCCGCTAAGCTAACCGCCTTTACCACATTCTCTGGCAACGAATTCCAGAGTTTAATTACATGTTGAGTGAAGAAAAAGTTTCTCCGATTCGTTTTAAATGTACTACTTTGTGGCTTCATCGCATGCCCCCTAGTCCTAGTATTTTTGGAAAGCGTAAACAGATGCTGCATGTCTACCCTTTCCACTCCACTCATTATTTTATAGACCTCTATGATATCTCCCCTCAGCCGTCTTTTCTCCAAGCTGAAGAGCCCTAGCCGCTTTAGCCTTTCCTCATAGGGAAGTCATCCCATCCCCTTTATCATTTTTGTCGCCCTTCTCTGCACCTTTTCTAATTCCACTATATCTTTTTTGAGATGCGGCGACCAGAATCGAACACAATATTCGAGGTACGGTCGCACCATGGTGCAATACAAAGGCATTCTAACATCCTCATTTTTTATTTCCATTCCTTTCCTAATAATACCTAACATTCTATTTGCTTTCTTAGCCGCAGCAGCACACTGAGCAGAAGGCTTCAACGTATCATCAACGACGACACCTAGATCCCTTTCTTGGTCCATGACTCCTAACGTGGAGCCTTGCATGACGTAGCTATAATTCGGGTTCCTTTTTCCCACATGCATCACTTTGCACTTGCTCACATTAAACGTCATCTGCCATTTAGACGCCCAGACTGTAAGGTCCTCTTGTAATTTTTCACAATCCTCCCGCGATTGAACGATTTTGAATAACTTTGTGTCATCAGCAAATTTAATTACCTCACTAGTTACTCCCATCTCTAGGTCATTTATAAATATGGTAAAAAGCAGCGGACCCAGTACAGACCCCTGGGGAATCTCACTAACTACCCTTCTCCATTGAGAATACTGACCATTTAACTCTACTGTCTGTTTTCTATCTTTTAACCAGTTTTTAATCCACAGTAGAACACTGTCTCCTATCCCATGACTCTCCAATTTCCTCTGGAGCCTTTCAACCGGATCACCTTTATCCACATGTTTGTTCACCCCTTCAAAGAAATGTAGTAGATTGGTGAGGCAAGATTTTCTTTCACTAAATCTATGTTGACTTTGTCTCATTAATCCATACTTTTGAATATGCTGTGTAATTTTGTTCTTAATAATAGTCTCTACCATTTTGCCCGGCACCGATGTCAGACTCTCACCAGTCTATAATGTCCTGGATCTCCTCTGGAACCTTTTTTAAAAATCGGTGTTACATTGGCCACCTTCCAATCTTCTGGTACCACGCTCGATTTTATGGATAAATTACATATTACTAACAATAACTCCGCAAGTTCATTTTTCAGTTCCATCAGTACTCTGGGATGAATACCATTCGGTCCAGTAGATTTGCTACTCTTCAGTTTGTAGAACTACCCCATTACATCCTCCAGGTTTACAGAGAATTCATTAAGTTTCTCTGACTCGTCAGCTTCGAATACCATTTGTGGCACTGGTATCCCACCCAAATCTTTCTCGGTGAAGACCGAAGCAAAGAATTCATTTAATCTCTCCACTACGGCTTTGTCTTCCCTGATCGCCCCTTTTACTCCTCGGTCATCTAGCGGTCCAACCGATTCTTTTGCCAGCTTCCATGGGCGTAGACTGGGGGGGGGGCGAGGGGGGCAATGCCCCCCCAAACGACGACGAGGCGCCACCGCGCCAGTAGTTAAGAAAAAAAATCAAGGAGGCACGCGCTCCTCTCCATCCGCTTGGCTTCCCTGCCCTCTCTGTCTGCGTCCCGCCTTCCTCTGACATCATTTCCTTTCGGGCAGAACGCAGACAGAGAGGACAGGGAAGCCAAGCGGAGAGGAGCATGTCCGTCTACCCCTCTCTCTTCCTCCCTCCCTCCGGCACAGGCAGCAGTCTTTTTCAGCGTTCCTGGCAGCAGTAGCGATGTACACGCTGCCTTTGGCTCTGCCCCGAAGCCTTCTCTTCAAGTTCCTGTTCCTGCATAGGTGGGAACAGGAAGAGAAGGCTTCCGGGGCAGACCGAAGGCAGCGTGTATATCGCTACTGCTGCCAGGAACGCTGAAAAAGACTGCTGCGTGCGCCGGAGGGAGGGTGGAAGAGAGGGGGGTAGACGGAGTCACGATCTTGGACCTCGCCGGGGGGGGGGGGGCAGCAGAAGGAAGATGGATGGAACTGGGAGGGGTGGGGAGCAGATGGAAGATGGGTGGGGAGCAGAGGGAAGGAGGAAGAGATGGTTGGGACTGGGAGGGGTGGGGAGCAGAGGGAAGGAGCAAGAGATGGATGGGACTGGGAGCGTTGGGAGAAGAGGAAAGGACCAGGAGATGGATGGGACTGGGAGCATTGGGAGCAGAGGGAAGGACCAGGATATGGATTGGACTGGGAGGGGTGGGGAGCAGAGGAAAGGAGCAAGAGATGGATGGGACTGGGAGGGGTGGGGAGCAGAGGGATGGAGCAGGAGATGGATTGGATTGGGAGAGGTCAGGCACAGCAGAGGGAAGGAGCAGAAGATGGATGGGACGGAGGGATGGTGAGCAGAGGGAAGGAACAGAAGATGGATGGGACTGGGAGGGGTGGGGAGCAGAGGGAAGGAGCAAGAGATGGATGGGACTGGGAGGGTGGGGAGCAGAGGGAAGCCTACTGGAAAGAAGACACTGCATAAAACAGAAGACACTGGGACCAAAGCGAATAGAAAAACTAAATGATCAAACAACAAAGGTAGATAAAAGTATTTGCTCCGCCCATCCTTTGCCCCCCCTCCTCAAATGAAACAGTCAAACTACGCCTATGCCAACTTCCTGTTTTTAATATACCTAAAAAAAATTTTACTATTTGTTTTTGCCTCCAACGCAATCTTTTTTTTTTTTTTTTTAAAGTCCCTCTTACCCTTCCTTATCAGCACTTTACATTTGACTTGACATTCCATGCTGTTTCTTATTATTTTCAGTCGGTTCCGTCTTCCATTTTCTGAAGGATTTTCTTTTAGCTCTAATTGCTTCCTTCACCTCACTTTTTAACCATTCCGGCTGTCGTTTGGTCTTTTTTCCTCCTTTTTTAATACGTGGAATATATTTGGCCTGGGCTTCCAGGATGGTGCTTTTGAACAGCATTCACGCCTGATGTTTCTTAATGTTCCACATAAAGCAAAGTTTACAAAACAAAAATAAAGAAATAAAAGCAAGAACTCCATAATTTGGAGTGGAAGAGTGGCCTAGTGGTTCGGGTGGTGGACTTTGGTCCTGGGGAACTGAGGAACTGAGTTCGATTCCCACTTCAGGCACAGGCAGCTCCTTGTGACTCTGGGCAAGTCACTTAACCCTCCATTGCCCCATGTAAGCCGCATTGAGCCTGCCATGACTGGGAAAGCGCGTGGTACAAATGTAACAAAAAAAAAAAAAAAGAGGACAGAATACACAATCGCACAAGAAACAGAAACTTCATATAACTTCTTACACACAAAGTATAGACAACTAATGTGCACAGGAAACCTAACATTTAAACAGTGATTCATTTCCAATATTAAAATGCAAACTGTCAGTTGTACACATCATCCCTTTGGTCAATTGCTCACAGGAAAAATGATACTAGAGAGCTGTTTTTAAAGCAAAGACTGTCACGGTTGGTCACTTGAATATCGGGCACAGACTCTGGAAGTGAGTCCTTATTCTGATCCCAGGGCAGAGAACCAGGCCCGGAGGCGAGCGGTCGATCCTAGAACAGGAAATCAGATAGGCCCAAGGTTTCACCTGCGGTTACTGCCGTTCCCCAGGGGTTGAGCCCTTAGGTTCGGGCTGCTGGCAGGACTTTGATGGAAACTGGGCTGGAAGAGACTACCTGAAAGTACCAGTCTTTGCTATGGGGAGTCATCGGGAATCCTGGCCAACAAGTAGGGGGTGCAGGTCAGGAGCAAGGAGGCAGGCCACAGCCCAGGCAAGGTCAGGTTCAGGCTGAGGTCCCGGTAGGTGGAAATCCAAAGGCAAGGTCAGGTTCAGGCAGAGGTCAAGGCAGGGTCAGTCAGCGAGAAGAAATGCACCAGCACAATCCAACAAGGTTGTAGCCGAGGCAGAGAAACAGTGGAAGAATCCTGGTTTAAAAGCTGAAGGCATCTGACGTTAGAGGAGCTCTGCCCCCACAGAGGCGCACCAGAATGACACGCGCAGGCTGTAGATGCACCAGAATGTACGTGTCCAGTCTGTAGGCACGCCAAAATTGCGTGTCCAGGAGGGAAGAGATCTACACATGTAGCATCTAGGTCAAGAATGTCGTGGGTGCGTACGTCTGACTTCGTACGTTACACTCTGGGTTTGTGACACTTAAGGTTTTTAGGCCAGGGCTACTCAAATGGTGGACCGTAGTCTGCAATCCAGTCTGCTGAGCCTTCCTGTGTAGAGTGCCAGGATGCCACAGTGATTTAAAGAGGTGGCTTCTGGCTGGATCTAGGACCTTCCCTCAGCCGCATCCTGCCTTCTCTGAAACTTCCTGTTTCCGTGCAGGTGGAAATGCGACCAAGGGAAGGCCCAGGATCCAGCCAGAAGTCGCCTGCTTGAATAGCAGCGGCTGCCAACTCCAGCAGACATAGATCCAGGTCCCATCACAGGCGTTACAGATCCCCATCCTGCTGCAGGCACCAACTACATCGCGGACATCATCGATTGCATGACCATCACAGATCCCCGTTCTTTCCTGGGCAGGTCCGGTCCAGGTCTCGGAGTGTATGCAGTGAGCGACGGGGATCCACAGCGTCACCTCGGCGCAGACCCTCAATCACAGCTACTCGACCGGGGGGCCACAACCCCCCATGTGCATTGAGCTGCACGACACCTCAAGATGCTGCAGAGACAGTTCATAGGCGTCACAATGCTCCGGCGGGGACATCCCAGCATCACAGCATCTCCACGCGAGACAGAAGTCTTCACGCTCAAATTCCCGTGGCACCCCAACCCCAAATGAAGAAACATCAGACGGTTAAATGGGGGGAAAAAAGGTAAGAAACATAAGCATCCTGGACGCTGCAGTTCCACATCCTCCTCCGACTCTTCCTTGTCCTCCTTCTCTTCTTCCTCACCCTCTCCTACCAGGGCTCCCAATACACCGCCCTTGGCACTCGCGCCTCCTTTCACCTATGGTGTTCCCCCAGAGCGCCTATGGCAGAGGGTTCCCAGGACCCTGCGGAAAAAGGTACAGCGACAACAGTACTTTGATATATTCAATCTGGCCGAAGGCAGACGCAGACGACATGCTAAGAAACGTGCTAAAAAGGGCGACCTGTTACTGGATTACAGCAGAGTGCTCCCACAGAACCTTGCGTGTTGGGTGATATCCTATGCATGCATGATGAGTATTGTATGCAGGAAGCAACGCAACCAACTCGATCCCATGCTCTGTTACCTTGAAACGGTCATTAGCATCTATCGGGAGCACGAGGGGCACGCCTGGCTGGCTTACAATGAACATTTTAGGGACACAATGGAAGCAAACACTAATATGGCATGGGATATGGATGACAGGAGCTTATGGTTGCAGAATGTCCTCACACGACCCAACATTGCATCAAGACGTTCCTAGCAGCACAGAGCTTCCCCTCCGGGAAAAAGGCAAAGGAGGCCTGCCACGCTTTCCCGGTAAGTATGCTGGAAGCACAATAAAGGCAACTGCACCATCCATGACTGCAAATTCAAGCACCTGTGCACCACATGTGGTGTCCCGCATCCCCTTGCCTTGTGTCCTAGAAAAGCAATGCCAAGACAGGGAGGAACGCCAAAACCTTAACCCATTTACTAGGGCATCCATTCCCATCTGCTTGAACGCTATGAGGCACCCCATCCAGATGTCCTACTCGTTCACTTGGAGGGCAACGCCATTGGGCACACACTTCGTGCTGCCGCCTGATCGCCATGGCAAAGCAGGATCTCCTGGAACTGTCTGCGCTTATGACAGGGACCACTATCCTCTGGTCGGACATCATCCCGCGATGGCACGAATCCGCTGCCAGGTTGTGGTCCAGAGGTGTAACCAAGGTCAATCGCCAGATTGGCCGGTGGGTGGAGCAACTTGGCGAAGCAAAGATCTGGCACCATTGGGCTTCCCCTCTCATTCATGGGTACTTTCTCCCTGATGCTATCCATCTCTCGGAAGTAGCAGATTACCTCCTTCTTAATGACTTTCAGGAGGCGCTTGAGAGACTTTACTGAAAGGACTGGGGAAAGGGGGGGCACAGAGGACCTTGATGTTCAGGACCCCCGGGTTGTGGCAGAAGCACCCGAGCCTGGGAATTCTGGGATGTGCTGGAACAACAGGTGAAAGGAAGATCGGCCGTTTCTGGCAAGGGACAGGGACACTCCCTGGTGGCAGACCAGTCACCTCACTGGCTATACATGGCAGGTGGAGCACTGGTTGGGGAGTGCAGTCCCAAGCAGACGGACGCTCGGCCATGCTGGGGGCGGAGTCATGGCTGGCAAACGCGTGGGGGCGGTGATGCAGGCTCTCTAGCTTGAAAGGCATGGCAGAGGGCAGAAGCATCTGCAACGTCAAGCACAAGGCTCGGGTGCTTCCTAGGGATTGTTTAATGTGTTTTCAATAAAGCTGTGGCCTTTTATTCCCAGAAAGAAAATCTGTCTCTTGCTTGATCTGTGAGTGCAGGGGAAGAGCGAGGGGGAGGGGGCGAGAGGGTGTGCAGCCTGCCTATGTTACTATATGACACCAATGGACAGTGTGATCCTCTGTCCTCTGGGACAGACTTAGACTCCACTGGTTCCCGCTGTTGTACAACATTTTGGCAAGGAGGTAGCCCGTTGAGGGAGCTTTTCCCGTAACCCTGGTAGCACCGATAGAAGCACAACTCTGGAATATGTTGAAGTCATTCTTGGTTCTTTAACCAGAGATACTGGTAAATTTGGATATGATTTGTTATTTTAGACCTAGCAAAAATTATTCTCGCAGTTGTTCAGAATTTAGTAGAGCAAGCAAATTCTTTTGAAAAAAAATTGGGGTAGTGTGAAAATGATTTGGTAGAAATAAAACCTGATTTTGAAAAACTATCTAACAGAACAAGCTTGATCCCAAGTTCAGTCTATTCAGGCAACTGATTGTGTTGATTTGGGGGTGATTGTGTCTGATGATCTTAAGGTGGCCAAACAGAAAAGGCGACGGTCAAAGCCAGAAGAATGCTTGAGTGCATAAGGAGAGGGATGACAAGTAGGGAAAAAAAGTTGATAGTGCCCTTGTATAAGTCTCTGGTGAGGCCCCATTTAGAGTACTGTGTGCAATTCTGGAGACCACACCTACAGAAAGAAATAAACAGGATGGAGTCGTCCAGAGGGCGGCTACAAAGTTGGTAAGTGGTCTCTGTTATAAAACATGTAGGGACAGGCTTATGAACCTCAACATGTATACACTGGAAGAGAGGCGGGAGAGAGGGGTTTAATAACCTCAGTGGCATTAATGTACAGGAGGTGAGCCTTTTTCAAATAAAGGAAAACTCTGGAATGAGAGGGCATAGGATGAAGTTAAGAGGAAATAGGCTTTGGAGGAATCTAAGAAAATACTCTTTCAGGGAAAGGATGGTGGATGCGTGGAATGGTGTTCCCGTGGAGGTCGCGGCAAGGATTGTGTAAGAATTTAAGAAAGTGTGGGACAGGCATGTGGGATCTCTTAGGAAACGGAGGACTTAGTGGTTACGGTGTATGGGCAGACTGGATGGGCCATTTGGCCCTCATCTGCCATCATGTTTCTATGTTTCTAACTCTTTTATAAGAGCTATGACTTGGCTATGTATAAAACTGTAAAATTTGAGACTTTTGCAAAAAGTGTGAATTTGACATTTGTGAAATTTTTTTTCCTGGCTAAAGATTGGATACTACTGTTTCTCAAAGCATACTATCTCCCCTCAAAATTAAAGAGGGAGGTCAGGTAGAGATATTACTACTTACTTTTTCAGAATTAGCTCAGGAAGTGGGAGTTAAGGGGGACATTAGTTTTGACTTTGGGTAACAGTACTGATAGAGATTGGATACTTAAACATTATTTTAAATTCAGAACAACAAACATTTGAGGGATTTAAAGTATTTTTCTCCTGATTTGTATCAAGAGACCCAGAAGTGGCGGAAGAAATTGCTTTTGCTCCGCACTGGGGTATCTCAAAATGGAACTTTATTTCATCTTAAATTCCCTTGTAAATGTATAATCTGCCAATGTGTTAATTTTTTTTGTTGGGGGGGGGGGGGGGGCCCTATGTATTTGTCATCCTTTTTGTCTATCAAAAGGACTGTTCAGTTTACCAAGGGGCATTGAGGAGTCTAACAATGGCTGTCTTACTTCTAGTATAACAGTATGCTTTTCCTTTTTCTGATAATTATAATGTTATTTCCTTAGTTTCTTCTGAATGTTTTTGAATTCATCATCTTATGAACTTGAGCTGGATATAGAATTATAATGATGTAATATAATGAATAAAATTTGTTATAACTTGATTATTTTTTTCCTGTTTTCCAGCTTTTCTGTACGAGTTTATATATTTGCTTGCTTTTTTCTGACAGAATCTTTGAAATCTCCGGTGTTGTGTGCTCTTTTTTAAGAAAGAGAGTCTGGGTTTAAAAAAAGGTTTGGACAAATTCCTGGAGGAAAAGTCTATAGTCTGCTATTGAGGCAGACATGTGAAGCAACTGCTTGCCCTGGGATTTGTAGTATGGAATGTTGCCACAATTTGGGTTTGTGTCAGGTACTTGTGACCTGGCTTGGCCACTGTTTGGAAAACAGGATACTGGGCTAGATGGACCATTGGTCTGAACCAGTATGGCTACTGTGTTCTAAAGGCAAGGCACTAATCTGCCAGCTACACTTCTTCATTGCTGATCTTGTGCATTGTAGGATTAGCAGTCATGACAAAAACCTGATGATCTGTGTGTTTAAAAAGGCTGGTGGTGGCACCTGTACTGTACTGATGGTGGACCTATCCAACTAGCAGCCAAAGAGAACAGGAGGCTGCTGTGCATCTGGTGCTTTCCATCTCACCTAGTGGCCTAAAACATGAGGAATTTTAGATCTGCTACAGTTTGGAGGGGAGAACAATGAATGTGGAATGGATGTGGGGGCGGGGCCAGGTAGAAAGAGAGAGAGGGTATAGAGCTGGTTAGGGAGTGCTGCATAAGGGGGGTGCTAAGGAGAGTGGAGGATTAAGAGAATGTACGTGCTGAGCAGGTGGAAAGAGGGGAGATAGAGAATGTAGTGAATTAGTTGGGGTGGAAAGAATCAAAGTATTGGTTGGTCAAGATGGGGTAGGATGAAAGGATGCTGGACACTGCAAAAAGAAGGCAATGAGTGAAATGTTATTGGCATGCTGGGCAGAGAGTGAAGGGGAGAGAGGAATTTGCTAAGAATGAGGGGATACAGGGCACTGTGGGAAGGGTAGAAAAGAAAGGCGATGTTATGCAGAAGGTAAGGGAAGAGAGTATGGAAGAGGTTACAAATACAAATGCAAATATCAATTTCTATTCTGCAAATTACTAGTATGGTCTGATGCAGATCCCCAAAGAACACTTCTAGAATAGCAACAAATAAACAGCTAAGCTAGGCTAACAAATTTCTTAAATAAAAATGTTTTAAGTTCCTTTGGAACGGTGGTGTAGCCATGGGGGCCTGCACCATCTAACCAGGCCCGCTCTGCTTTCATGGCTAGCGGGGATGCCAAGCCCCACCAGCTAAAGATGTCTCCTGCCCAAGTCACGTCTGTGCTGAACAAGCAGTATTTAATTTAACGGGTATGCTTTGGTCGCTAATGCTGGCTCTCCTGATCATGCGTGGGAGAGCCGGCATTAGCAGCCGAAGCACACCTGCTGAATTAAGTGCTGCTCATTCACTAGAGGCACAACTCAGGCAGGAGATGATTTCAGCTGGCGGGGATTGGCATCTCTGCCAGCAAAGGTAATATTTTATTGCTGCTGCGGGGGTGGTTGGGGGGAAATGGTCATCTCTGGACGTATCTCTGCATCAGAGTAAGGATTTATGAGTTCAAAGGAATTCTCTGTCATTGGAGATGTGTGGTCAGGTTTTAAGAGAAAGTGTGGTCCTGACAACCATGTTGTTTCCACTAGATGAGATACTGGCACAGCTCTGGTGGCACTGTTCCTGTGTTGACTTTCATATACAATCAACTCTGTTACTAATGAACACGTAAAATCTCCTGGTTTGATTGTAGATGTAGCCCAGGACAACTTATTGTCAGTGTAAAAATTGACTGTCTGTTTTAATGTCCATTTTATTTAGTATAACTTCTGCTATCTCTGTTTCTAGCACTGCTCCTCACAATTCTAAGCATGGAAAAGTATGATTGGGTTGTAGTACTAACTTGGCTTTGCCAAAGATGAATTCCACATGAGATAGCCCATCTGTGTTTGTAGTTTTCAAGTAGGCCACTGCAACTATGGCCTTCACAGAAGCATCTGAGAAAATGCAGATTTCTTTGTGAGAGTCAGTACTGAGTGCTGCAGGGATGTAAGTGCATGGGATGTGCAGTTTTAGAGTCTTTAGTGAATCTTTCCATTTCTCCCATTCTTGTCGCATTTCTGGTGGTAGTGGAACATCCCACTCATCAGTACTTTGGTAAAGTTCTCTCAGTAGGGATCTTCCTTGAACGGTGACTGGAGCCACAAACCCTAGTGGGTCATATAAACTATTGACTGTGGACAAGACACCTCTGCATGTATATGGTTTCTCATGGGTGGAGACTTGAAAGATAAAAATGTCTCTCTTCAGATCCAGTGTAATCCAAGGTTTCTCTGAAGTGGAGGGGTGTCTACTCTTAAATCTAGAGCTTTTAAATCTTTGGCATGATCCTCTGCAGGAAATGTTCTCATTACTTCTGAACTGTTACATAGTAACATAGTAACACAGTAAATGACGGCAGAAAAAGACCTGCATGGTCCATCCAGTCTGCCCTACAAGGTAAACTCATATGTGCTACATTTTGTGTATACCTTACCTTGATTTGTACCTGTCCTTTTCAGGGCACAGACCGTGTAAGTCTGCCCAGCACTATCCCCGCCTCCTGCCACCGGCTCTGCCACCCAATCTCGGCTAAGCTCCTTAGGATCCATTCCTTCTGAACAGGATTCCTTTATGTTTATCCCACGCGTGTTTGAATTCTGTTACCTTTTTCATTTCCACCACCTCCCGCGGGAGGGCATTCCAAGCATCCACTACTCTCTCCGTGAAAAAATACTTCCTGACATTTATTTCATGAGTCTGCTCCCCTTCAATCTCATTTCATATCCTCTCGTTCTACCGCCTTCGCACCTCCGGAAAAGGTTCGTTTGCGGATTAATACTTTTCAAATATTTGAACGTCTGTATCATATCACCCCTATTTCTCCTTTCTTCCAGAGTATACATGTTCAGGTCATCAAGTCTCTGCTCATACGTCTTGTAACGCAAATCCCTTACCATTCTCGTAGCTTTTCTTTGCACCACTTCAATTCTTTTTACATCCTTCGCAAGGTACGGCCTCCAAAACTGAACACAATACTCTAGGTGGGGCCTCACCAACGACTTATACAGGGGCATCAACACCTCCTATCTTCTGCTGGTCACACCTCTCTCTATACAGCCTAGCAACCTTCTAGCTATGGCCACTGCCTTGTCACACTGTTTTGTCGCCTTCAGATCTTCAGATACTATCACCCCAAGATCCCTCTCCCCGTCCGTACCTATCAGATTCTCCCCGCCTAACACATACGTCTCCCGAGGATTTCTATTCCCTAAGTGCATCACTTTGCATTTCTTCACATTGAATTTTAATTGCCAAACCTTAGACCATTCTTCTAGCTTCCTCAGATCCTTTTTCATGTTTTCCACTCCCTCCCGGGTGTCCACTCTGTTACAGATCTTAGTATCATCCGCAAATAGGCAAACTTTACCTTCTAACCCTTCGGCAATGTCACTCACAAATATTAGATCCAAAAAACAATCCTTCAGAAAATGGAGAAGGGAACCGACGGAAGACAATAAGATAAAGCATAAGGAATGTCAAGCCAAATGCAAAAAGGAGATAAGGAGGGCTAAGGAGGACTTTGAAAAAAAGTTAGTGATAGAAGCGAAAACACATAGCAAAACTTTTTTTAGGTATATTAAAAGCAGAAAGCCGGCTAAAGAATCGGTAGGGCCGCTGGACAACGGTGGTGTTAAAGGGGCGATCAGGGAAGACAAAGCTGTAGCGGAGAAATTAAATGAATTTTTTGCTTCAGTCTTCAACGAGGAGGATTTGGGAGGGATACTGGTACCGGAAAAGGTATTTGAAGCGGACGAGTCAGAAAGACTAAATGATTTCTCTGTAAACTTGGAGGATGTAATGGGGCAGTTCTGCAAACTAAAAAGTAGTAAATCGCTGGGTCCGGATGGTATTCATCCCAGAGTATTAATAGAGCTGAAAAATGAACTTGTGGAGCTGCTGTTAGTAATATGCAATTTATCCCTAAAATCAGGTGTGGTACCGGAAGATTGGAGGGTGGCCAATGTAACGCCGATTTTTAAAAAGGGTTTCAGAGGAGATCTGGGAAATTATAGACCGGTGAGTCTGACGTCGGTGCCGGGAAAATTGGTGGAGGCTATTATTAAGATTAAAATTACGGAGCACGTACAAAAGCATGGGCTGCTGAGACAAAGTCAGCACGGATTTAGTGAAGGGAAGTCTTGTCTCACAAATCTACTGCATTTTTTCGAGGGGGTGAACAAGCATGTGGACAAAGGGGAGCTGGTGGATATTGTATATCTAGATTTTCAGAAGGCGTTTGACAAAGTGCCTCATGAAAGACTCCAAAGGAAACTGGAGAGTCATGGGATCGGAGGCAGTGTATTATTATGGATTAAGAGCTGGTTAAAAGACAGGAAGCAGAGAGTAGGGTTAAATGGTCAGTATTCTCGATGGAGAAGGGTAGTTAGTGGGGTCCCTCAGGGGTCTGTGCTGGGACCGCTGCTTTTTAACATATTTATAAATGACCTTGAGATGGGAGTAACTAGTGAGGTAATTAAATTCGCAGATGACACACAGTTATCCAGGGTCGTCTTGTCGCGGGAGGAGTGTGAAAGATTACAAGAGGACCTCGTGACACTGGGGGATTGGGTGTCCAAGTGGCAGATGAAGTTCAACGTTGACAAGTGCAAAGTGATGCACGTGGGAAGGAGGAACCCGAATTACGGCTATGTCATGCAAGGTTCCGCTTTAGGAGTTACGGACCGAGAAAGGGATCTGGGAGTCATTGTGGATAGGACGTGCTGCAGCGGCTAAGAAGGCGAACAGAATGTTGAGTATTATTAGAAAAGGGATGGAAAACAAGCATGAGGATGTTATAATGCTGTTATATCGCTCCATGGTGCGACCGCACCTGGAGTATTGTGTTCAGTTCTGGTCGCCTCATCTCAAAAAAGATATAAAGGAATTGGAGAAGGTGCAGAGAAGGGCGACGAAAATGATAAAAGGGATGGGACGACTACCTTATGAGGAGAGGTTAAGACTGCTAGGATTCTTTAGCCTGGAGAAAAGGCGGCTGAGGGGTGATATGATAGAGGTCTACAAAATAACGAGTGGGGTAGAGCGGACAGATGTGAAGCGTTTGTTTACGCTTTCTAACAATAATAGAACTAGGGGACACAAGATGAAATTAGAATGTGGTAGGTTTAAAACAAATTGGAGAAAGTTTTTCTTTACTCAGCGTGTGGTTAGACTCTGGAACTCATTGCCAGAGAAGGTAGTGACGGCAGCTGGCCTTGCTGAGTTTAAAGGGGGTCTGGACAGATTCCTGAAGGAAAAGTCCATTGATCGTTATTAAATTTTGGGTTTTTGCCAGGTTCTTGGGGCCTGGATTGGCCGCTGTCGGAGACAGAGTGCTGGGCTTGATTGACCTTTGATCTTTTCCCAGAGTGGCAGTGCTTATGTACTTATGTACTTATATTGAACAGAATCGGTCCCAGCACTGATCCTTGAGGCACACCACTACTCACCTTTTCCTCCGAGCGAATTCCATTCACCACCACCCTCTGGCTTCTGTCCGTCAACCAGTTCCTAATCCAGTTCACCACTTCGGGTCCTATCTTCAGCCCATCCAGTTTATTTAAGAGCCTCCTGTGGGGAACCATGTCAAAAGCTTTGCTGAAATCTAAGTAGATTACGTCCATAGCTCGTCCCTGATTCAATTCTCCTGCCACCCAATCAAAGAACTCAATGAGATTCGTTTGGCACGATTTCCCTTTGGTAAAACCATGTTGTCTCGGATCTTGCAACTTATTGGCTTCCAGGAAATTCACTATCCTTTCCTTCAGCATTGCTTCCATTACTTTTCCAATAATCGAAGTGAGGCTTACCGGCCTGTAGTTTCCAGCTTCTTCCCTATCACCACTCTTGTGAAGAGGGACCACCTCTGCCGTTCTCCAATCCCTCGGAACCTCTCCCGTCTGCAAGGATATATTAAACAAATCTTTAAGAGGACCCGCCAGAACCTCTCTGAGCTCCCTCAATATCCTGGGGTGGATCCCATCCGGTCCCATGGCTTTGTCCACCTTTAGCTTTTCAAGCTGTTCATACAACACTCTCTTCCGTGAACGGTGCTCTATCCACTTCAATCTCATTTGTACTTTTTGCAGTCCATCGCGGTCCTTCTCCAGGATTTTCTTCTGTGAAAACAGAACAAAAGTATCTATTTAGCAAATTTGCTTTTTCTTCATCATTATCCACATAGCGGTTCACAGTATCTTTTAGTCTCACAATTCCCTTTTTAGCCATTCTCCTTTCACTTATATACCTGAAGAAATTTTTGTCACCCCTCCTTACATTTCTAGCCATTTGTTCTTCCGCTTGCGCTTTCGCCAGACGTATCTCTCTCTTGGCTTCTTTCAGTTTCATCCTGTATTCTTCCTCATGTTCCTTTTCTTGAGTTTTTGTGTATTTCTGGAATGCCAACTCTTTAGCCTTTATTTTCTCAGCCACTTACTTGGAGAACCATATCGGTTTCCTTTTTCTCTTGCTTTTATTTACTTTCCTTACATAAAGGTTCGTGGCCCTATTTGTAGCTTCTATCAGCCTGGACCACTGTCCTTCCACTTCTCGTATTTCCTCCCAGCCCATCATCTCCTTCCTCAGGTATTCCCCCATTTTACTAAAGTCAGCACGCTTGAAATCCAGAACTTTGAGTTTTGAGTGGCCGCTCTCCACTTTAGCTGTAATATTAAACCAAACCGTTTGATGGTCACTGCTGCCCAGATGGGCACCCACTCGGATAGTTGACACGCTATCCCCATTTGTGAGCACCAGATCCAGCGTCGCTCCCTCCCTCGTGGGTTCCATCACCATTTGTCTGAGCAAACCGCTTTGTAAAGCATCCATGATCTCTACTTCTTTCCGATTCCGCAGACGGAACCTTCCAATCTACATCCGGCAGATTGAAATCTCCCAGCAACAGCACCTCTCTCTTGTTTCCCAACTTTTGAATATCTGCGATCAGGTCTTTATCTAATTCCTCCAATTGTTTCGGAGGTCTGTAGACAACACCCACGTGTATAGAGGTTCTATCCTCTTGTTTTAAGGTGATCCATATCGCTTCTTCCTTTCCCCAGGTCCCTGTCATTTCGGTCGCTGTGATATCATTTCTCACATATAGAGCTACTCCTCAACCCTTACGACCCTCTCTATCCTTCCTAAATAGATTATAGCCTGGTATGTTAGCATCCCATACATGGGAACCATTTAGCCACGTCTCCGTGATTGCATCAATGTCTAAGTCTGCCTCCAACATCAGGGCTGTTGGAGGCTATTTTATGAAGTCTCAGATTGGCCTCTTCCAGCATTACTTGTGCTCTCTCTTTAGTAAGTCAATGTCCTGTCCTGCAGTAGGTAAGGATTTCAAACCACCATCAACGTAAAAGTCTGGCATCTGTGTATTTGTTTACACCGGAGTCTGCAATCGCATCTCTGGCACTATGTAAGCCACATTGAGCCTGCAAATAGGTGGGAAAATGTGGAATACAAATGCAATAAATAAATAAATATTCTCTTTCACCTTCTTGGGCTGTCCTTTTAAATGTGTAGGTTGCTACTGCAAGGGGTGGACTGTTACCAAAGACAATTTCCTGGTTGAAGTCATTGTCATGGTACCACAGGAATCTCAAGTAGTTTCTGAAGTTTGGGTGTATGATGAAGCAATTGAACATCTGCTGGATATCTGCTGTTTTGGTGATAGGGTCTTTTCTGAAGTGAATCAAGACTCCTATTATGCTGTCATGCCCAGAAACCAGCATTTTGTTGAGTGAGATTCCTTGAAATTGAGCACTGGAATTTAACACAATCCTGATCTGGCCTGGTTTTTGTGGATGATACACCCCAAAGGTAGGCATGTAACAATATTCTTCATTGTCTTTTAACGGTGGAGCTGGCTTTTCATGTCCATTATCCATCATGTTCTGCATGAATATTGTAAAGTGCTGTTTTCTCTCTGGTTTCCTTCTCAGAGTCTGTTGCAATGAAGTGAGACGAGAGAGAGAGCTTGTTCTCTGTTAGGTATTCGTATTCAGGGTGTCCGGAATGGTAGTGGAGTCACCCAGCTATTGAACTCATCCTTGCAGAATTCCTTATCCATAATTCTCAAGAACTCTGTCATCTGCTGAAAGAGTTGGTTTGTGTTCCAAGTCACCAATGATGATGACAGAGTACCCCAGATATGTTCTCCTAAATCTGGTTGAAAAGTGTCCTGACGAATGGTTGAGCTGGGGTCTGTTTCTACACAACTGTAAACCTCCTTCACGTGCAGATGGTTATGACAAGGCTTGAACAAGTCGGTGCACCCATTTTCCAAGATGCACATTTTGTGAACATCTACACTTGGTCTTCTCAGTCTGTTAAGGCAGACGTCACCTACTATCACCCATCCCAGGGCAAGTCGGTAGGCGAATGGGGCATTGGGTGGACCTGCACATGACCCACAAACTCTGATCTATGTTTGTGCATCTATTCCCAACAATAGCAAAATTTTGGCCTTTGGGTCCAAAGGCTTCAGATACTCCACTATAGGTTGGAGATGACAATGGTGTTGCACAACCTCTGATGTAGGAATTTCTTTTTAGTTATCAGGTATCTGATTACATTCAGTAAGAGTTGGTAGATGGGTGTTGTTGCTACCATCCATTGCTTCTATCACTTATCCATTTGCTCTTCTCCCTGTCTTCTTTCTCATCCCTGAACAGGTCTTGAGGTTGTAGGGATAGTGAGCTCCTTAGATGTCAAATAGGTTAAAGAACTCGGTCCTTGCAGAGACTGGTTACTCTGCTCATCTAAGATGACAAACATCTTTACTACCTTTTCTGGTTGCTCTTTTGGATATACTTTAGCTACTCATATCTTGGTGCATGACTGCCTACTGGAGCCTCTTCTTCATATTTGTTTGCAGTTTGGAGTATCGTTTGGTGGTGACTCTTGCTCTACCTCCTTCTACCTACCATGGATTGACTCTGGGGCTGGGGTTCCTGTAGAAGTAGACTTAACTGTTGTCAGGATGTATGGTGCAGCAGACATGCTGGTCACTTCTTCACTCTACACACTTGATGGCTGATTTACAATCTTTGGCTACGTGTTTATATGAAGAGCAACATTTATAGCATAGTCTGTACTTTTTAACAGATCTTTACGATCTCTTCGGGGTTTCTCCCTAAACTCTCTACAGTTTTTGAGAGAATGAGGTTTCTTGTGTGTAGGACACTGTCGGGATCATCTACTTTCTCCGAGGACAAGCAGGCTGATATTCTCACATGTGGGTGACATCACGTCGGCCCTGGAGGATTTTCTAGCAAAATTGGCAAAAGTCTCTTCCAGAGCGTTCCGTTGCACGAGAGGATCACACCGCGCATGCGTGCGCACTATTTCCCGCTCGCCACGCGGACACGCTCCTCAGTTGTTTCCTTTCCGCGTCTGAGGAGACACGGAGTTTCGCTTCGCGTTTCTTCGAGTCCCGGAGTGAAAGTTTCTTCGACGAGTGAATTTCGCTTGTATTTAAAAAAAAACAAAACAATTTCCCTTATTTTCTTTATTTTTCTTAGTTAAAGTTTCCTTTCTTTTTCGTTGCGACCGTTCTTAGGTTGCTTGGTTGGGTTTTTTTCCCCCTTTTTGTGTCCTTCTTTTCTGACACCATTGCGTCCTTTGATTTTGCGGAGGCCATTTTTCCCACGATGTCATCAAAGACACCCAGCGGCTTCAAGCCTTGCGCCCGCTGCAACCGGACCATCTCTGGCACTGATCCGCACTCCTGGTGCCTTCAGTGCCTTGGGCCCGACCATCTGCAGGAAAGCTTTAAGTTGTGCCTAAAAATGAAAAAGCGCACTCAGCTTTCTAGAGAGGCCCAAAGAGAAAAGCTTTTTGGGTCTGGCACGTCGGCGTCGACGGTACTCGGCGTCAACATCGGTGACGTCGAGGGCAGCGTTGGCATCGGGAGACCAGGCACAGGCTGCCAAGAGACCGATGCACGCTGGGAGCAGTGATGCATCGAGCGGGTCTCCACCTGCCTCGGCGCCTCCTGCTTTGCAGGCCCCCCGGGCCTGACCTCTATCGGACCCAGCCCCGAGGAAGCGTGTGGATTCCACGTCTTCCTCATCGGTACTGAGGAGTCTCGATGACGGGTGTCAGGTGAAGGCCAAGAAGCACTGTCATCGTTCTCCTTCTCGACACGGTACCGCGAGCTCCGGGTCATCGAGGCATTCGGTACCCGAGAAGTGTCGATGCCGAGAGGATCGCTCTCCCTCTTTTATGGAGGTATCGACGCGCAGGTCGTCTGGCAGCCCGGTACCGGCTCCCCAGCCTCTGCAGGTTCTACCTCTGATGCCCACACCGGCACCGCAGCCTTCCCCGACAGCTTCTGTGCATGAGTGCATCAAGGCTATTTTTCCAGATTTCATGGAAGCGGTGCTGCATCATTTGCACCTGGCACCGGAGGTACCGGTACCGACGGTGCCGGATGCTCCTGCGGCACCGTGCCTTTTGCCGGTGGTGAGGTCTCCTTCTCCGGTACCGCTTCCGGTATCGGGTTGGTTGCCTGCTGGGTCAACTCTCCATTGCCTTCAGTGGAGGAAGCTTCACCGGACTCTCCTGGGGAGTCGACTTCTCGACATCGTCATCAAGGTCACCGCACCTCTATGTCGAGACGGGTTCGGATCCGGGCTGCTCTTTCTGAGTTGTTAGCCCCATCCGATGATGGCTCATCTGATGAAGATGGGGGTCATTGAGTTTTCTCTGCCGAGGATTCTCTAGGTCTTCCCTCTGATTCGACCCCCTCACCTCAGAGACAGCTCTCCCCTCCGGAGAGTTTGTCTTTTTTATCTTTTGTGCGAGAAATGTCAGAGGCCATTCCCTTCCCTGTGGAGACTGTGGATGAGCCCAGGGCCAAGATACTCGAGGTCCTGGATTATCCATCTCCACCTAAGTCTTCTACCACAGCTCCTTTTCATGATACACTCAGGGAAGTGCTGATGAGGAACTGGGAGCAGCCTCTTTCTTGTCCAACTATTCCCAAAAAGGCTGAATCCCAGTATCGGATCCACGGGGAACCCAGTTTCGTCCAGCCTCAGTTGCCTTATGACTCTGCGGTGGTGGATTCCGCTCTCAGAAGAGCTAAGAGTTCTAGGAACTTTGCCTCGTCACCCCCGGGGTGAGAGCATAGAACCTTAGATTCTTTTGGGAGGAAGGCGTATCAGGCTGGCATGCTCGCTTCCAAAATTCAGTCGTACCAGCTCTTCATGAGCATTCATTTGCGAATCTCAGTGCGGCAGCTTGAGAGCTTGGTTGATGCACTCCAACTGGAGCAGGCCGAGCCTTTTCGCCAAGTGGTGAGGCAGCAGAAGGCGTGTCGAAGGTTCCTGTCCTGGGGCATTTACGATACTTGCGATGTGACATCCAGGTTTTCTGCTATGGGTATAGTGATGCGCAGACTCTCATGGCTGCGTGCCTCTAACCTGGAGGAACGGACTCAGCAGAAAATTGCGGATATCCCTTGCCGGGGGGATCATCTTTTCGGTGAGAAGGTCGAAGAGTTGATTGATCATCTCTATCAGCGTGATAACGCTATGGACTCTCTCTCCCGCCAGGCGCCTTCTGCATCCGCTTCCTCATCCAGGAAGTTATTTAAAGGGAAGAGAAGTGCGTGTTACGCCTCTAGGGGCCGTAAGTACACTCCTACTTCTTGACAGCCGGTTCAGGCTCTGCCATAGCATGCTCGTTCTCAACAGCGTGCGCCCAAGCAGGCCCCTGCAGGTCCCCAGCAAAAACCAGGGACGGATTTTTGACTGGCTCCGGTTGAGCATAGCCACCATAAATGTGTCCGTGCCGGACGATCTGCCGGTCAGGGGGAGGTTAAACTTTTTTCACCAAAGGTGGCCTCTGATAACCTCCGACTGGTGGGTTCTTCAAATAGTCCGGTTAGGATACACCTTCAATCTGGAAACCAAACCTCCAAATTGCCCACCGGGAGCTCAGTCCTTCAGCTCCCAGCACAAGCAGGTACTCGCAGAGGAACTCTCCGCCCTTCTCAGTGCCAATGCGGTCGAGCCCGTTCCACCAGGGCAAGAAGGGCTGGGATTCTATTCCAGGTACTTCCTTGTGGAAAAGAAGACGGGGGATGCGTCCCATCCTAGACCTAAGGGGCCTGAACAAATATCTGGTTCGAGAAAAGTCCAGGATGCTTTCCCCGGGCACCCTTCTTCCCATGATTCAGGAAAACGATTGGCTATGCTCTCTGGACTTAAAGGATGCTTATACCCACATCTCGATACTTCCAGCTCATAGGAAGTATCTGTGGTTTCGGCTGGGAACGCAGCATTTTCAGTACTGTGTGCTGCCTTTTGGCTTGGCGTCTGTGCCCAGAGTCTTTACCAAGTGCCCTACAGTTGTTGCAGCGTCTCTACGCAGACTGGGAGTGCATGTGTTCCCTTATCTGGACGATTGGCTGGTGAAGAGCACCTCCCACGACAGGGCTTTACAGTCCATGCGAATGACTATTCAAGTGCTGGAGCTACTAGGTTTTGTCATCAATTACCCAAAGTCCCATCTCAACCCAGTTCAAAAATTGGAATTCATTGGGGCCCTGTTGTGCACGAAGACAGCTTTTGCCTATCTTCCCGAGCCAAGAGCGGACAACCTTCTGTCTCTTGTCTCCAAGGTTCAAGCGTCTCAAGAGATCACAGCTCGGCAGATGTTGAGACTTCTAGGCCACATGGCTTCCACAGTTCATGTAACTCCCATGGCACGTCTTCACATGAGATCCGCTCAGTGGAACCTAGCTTCCCAGTGGTTTCAAGCTACAGGGAATCTAGAGGATGTGATCCAGCTGTCCATCGATTTTCGGAATTCACTTCAGTGGTGGACAATTCAATCCAATCTGGTTTTGGGGCACCCATTCCAAATTCACAAAAAGTGCTGACGACGGATGCATCCCTCCTAGGCTGGGGAGCGCATGTAGGTGGGCTTCACACTCAAGGAGCTTGGTCCTTTCAGGAAAAGCGTCTTCAGATCAACCTCCTGGAGTTGTGAGCGATCTGGAACGCTCTAAAGGCTTTCAGACATCGGCTATTCAACCAAATTATTCTGATTCAAACAGACAATCAGGTTGCGATGTACTACACAAACAAGCAAGGGGGCACCGGATGTTGCCCTCTTTGTCAGGAAGCTGTGCAGATGTGACTTTGGGCTCGCCAACACGGCATGTTTCAACAAGCCATTTATCTGGCTGGCGTAAACAACAGTCTGGCCGACAGGTTGAGCAGGATAATGCAACCTCACGAGTGGTCACTGAGCATGGCTGTCGCCAGAAAGATCTTCCGAGCGTGGGGCACCCCCTCGGTGGATCTTTTTGCCACTCAATTCAATCACAAGGTCCCTCAGTTCTGTTCCAGACTACAGGCCCATGGCAGGCTAGCGTCGGATGCCTTTCTCCTTCATTGGGGAACAGGCCTTCTGTACGCGTATCCTCCCATACATCTGGTTGGGAAGACTTTGCTGAAACTCAAGGAAGACCGCAAAACCATGATTCTGATTGCACCTTTCTGGCCACGTCAGTCTGGTTCCCTCTTCTTCTGGACTTGTCCTCCGAAGAACCGTGGAGATTGGAGTGTTTTCCAACTCTCATTACTCAGAACGAGGGGGCGCTTCTACATCCCAACCTCCAGTCTCTGGCTTTCACGGCCTGGAGGTTGAGAGCATAGACTTTGCCTCTTTGGGTCTTTCTGAGGGTGTCTCCCGAGTCTTGCTTGCTTCCAGGAAAGATTCCACTAAAAGATGTTACTCTTTTAAATGGGTTTGCCGTCTGGTGTGACAGCAGGGCCCTAGATCTCTTTTCTTGTCCTACACAGACCTTGCTTGAGTACCTTCTGCATTTATCAGAGTCTGGTCTCAAGACCAACTCCGTAAGAGTTCATCTTAGTGCAATTAGTGCTTACCATCAATGTGTAGAAGGTCAGCCTACCTCTGGACAGCCTTTAGTTGTTCGCTTCATGAGAGGTTTGCTTTTGTCAAAGCCCCCTGTCAAACCTCCTCCTGTGTCATGGGATCTCAATGTCGTTCTCACCCAGCTGATGAAACCCCCTTTCGAGCCACTGAATTCCTGCCATCTGAAGTACTTGACTTGGAAGGTCATTTTCTTGGTGACGGTTACTTCAGCTCGTAGGGTCATTGAGCTTCAGGCTCTAGTAGTTCATGCTCCTTACCTTAAATTTCATCATAACAGAGTAGTCCTCCGCACGCACCCTAAGTTCCTGCCAAAGGTGGTGTCGGAGTTCCATCTGAACCAGTCAATTGTCTTGCCAACATTTTTCCCCGTCCTCATACCCGTCCTTGCGAAAGCAAGCTGCACACTCTGGACTGCAAAAGAGCATTGGCCTTTTACGTGGAGCAGACAAGCCCCCACAGACAGTCCACCCAGTTGTTTATTTCTTTTAATCCCAACAAGAGGGGAGTTGCCGTCGGGAAATCGCACCATATCTAATTGGCTAGCAGATTGCATTTCCTTCACTTACGCCCAAGCTGGGCTGACTTTAGAGGGCCATGTCACGGCTCATAATGTTAGAGCCATGGCTGTGTCAGTGGCTCATTTGAGGTCAGCCACTATTGAAGAGATCTGCAAGGCTGCGACGTGGTCATCAGTCCACACATTCACATCTCACTACTGCCTTCAGCAGAATAGCCGACGCGACAGTCGGTGCTGCAGAATCTGTTTGGGGTTTAGAATCCAACTCCAACCCTCCTAGGCCCACTTTTATTCTGTTCCAGGCTGCACTCTCAGTTAGATGTTTCTTGTTTCAGGTCAATTTTTGTTATGTCCTCGCCGTTGCGAGGCCCAATTGACCACTGTTTGTTGTGTTGAGTGAGCCTGGGGGCTAGGGATACCCCACATGTGAGAATATCAGCCTGCTTGTCCTCGGAGAAAGCGAAGTTTCTTACCTGAAGCAGGTATTCTCAGAGGACAGCAGGCTGCATATTCTCACAAACCCTCCCACCTCCCCTTTGGAGTTGCTTTTCTTTCATCTTTTGGATTCAACTGAGGAGCGTATCCGCAGGGCGAGCGGGAAATCGTGCACACGCATGCGCGATGTGATCCTCTCGCACGATGGAACGCTCTGGAAGAGACTTTTGCCAATTTTGCTAGAAAATCCTCCGGGCCCGACGTGACGTCACCCACATGTGAGAATATGCAGCCTGCTGTCCTCGGAGAATACCTGCTTCAGGTAAGACACTTCGCTTTCTCTGTAGTAGGAGGATGATAAGGCAGTGGGGTTGCTGTGGGTGACACATCTGTCATGTGAAATTAAACATGACCAAAACCGAGCTTCTCATTTTTCCCAAACCCACCTCCCCACTCCCCCCGTTTTCTATTTCTGTTGATGGCTCTCTCATTCTCCCTGTCTCCTCAGATCAAAACCTTGGGGTCATCTTTGACTCTTCTCTCTCCTTCTCTGCTCATATCCAGCAGATCGCCAAGACCTGTCGTTTCTTTCTTTACAACATTCGTAAAATCCGCCCCTTTCTTTCCGAGCACTGTACCAAAACCCGCATCTACACCCTTGTCACCTCTCGTTTAGACTACTGCAATCTGCTTCTTGCTGGTCTCCCACTTAGTCACCTCTCCCCTCTCCAATCGGTTCAAAACTCTGCTGCCCGTCTCGTCTTCCGCCAGGGTCGCTTTACTCATACTACCCCTCTCCTCAAGACCCTTCACTGGCTCCCTATCCGTTTTCGCATCCTGTTCAAACTTCTTCTACTAACCTATAAATGTACTCACTCTGCTGCTCCCCAGTATCTCTCCACACTCGTCCTTCCCTACACCCCTTCCCGTGCACTCCGCTCCATGGATAAATCCTTCTTATCTGTTCCCTTCTCCACTACTGCCAACTCTAGACTTCGCGCCTTCTGTCTCGCTGCACCCTACGCCTGGAATAAACTTCCTGAGCCCCTACGTCTTGCCCCATCCTTGGCCACCTTTAAATCTAGACTGAAAGCCCACCTCTTTAACATTGCTTTTGACTCGTAACCACTTGTAACCACTTGCCTCCACCTACCCTCCTCTCCTCCTTCCTGTACACATTAATTGATTTGATTTGCTTACTTTTTTTTGTCTATTAGATTGTAAGCTCTTTGAGCAGGGACTGTCTTTTTTCTATGTTTGTGCAGCGCTGCGTACGCCTTGTAGCGGTATAGAAATTCTAAATAGTAGTAGTAGTAGTGTGTACAGCTACAGGTTTGCTGGTATTGCAGTATTAGCCTGGCCTTTCACTCGGGAAGTAGCCTGCCTTGACTGCTTCAGGACATCAAACATGAAGCTGGGATCATTTCTCCTTTTTGCCAGATCCCGGATGAACTTTACAAAGACAGTGAAGGGAGGAAACCTCTCTTGGTGGTTGTCCTTATACTTGGCACTCACTGCAGCTGGGATATTAATATCATTTATGCCCCAAGCTGTGTCCAAGTAGTACAGGCCAGGAAGGTTCAATTCAGCTTTGAGTTCTTCTAATCCCTGTAATTTGTTATTATCTTTATTGGTGATCTTTGGGACACTCCTTGTTTTTTTTCATCAGTGCCTGTTGAGTAGCTTCCGGGCTGCCATAGCACTGGTCAGATCTCTGCCACATTTCTTTCAGTCCTCTGGAAGGGTCGTGCAGATATGCATCTTGTATTCCTTGCACACACTCAACTGACTCTGTTCCCAGCCATTTTATTATCAGGTTCATTTCTTGGTTCGAGGTATGCTTCTTGAATGTCATGGCCTCCTTAAAGTTAGATTTCCATCTTCTATACTTTTCAGGGCAGTCATTAAACTGAATGAGGTCCATGTTTACCACCTTTTTGCGATCCATGTATGTTGCTAGATCCTCTCTCTTTGAATTTTCTGTCATGCTGGCAGTAGATGCCGGTGGCTGGTTGTCTGCTGTGTTTGGTTTGAAGTCAGGCATGAAGTGTGGCTGGTCAGGTGGCTCTTGCTTAATCATAGAGAGTCTTGCTCGGTGTAACTGCCCAACTTTTATCTGAGCCCAGTTCCTGGGTAGTTCCAGAATCTGTTGTTGGAATTAAGTGTGTCCTTTGGTTTGCTTTCCTGAGTGAGAGCTGACGCTAGTGCATCTGTTTGTGTACAGGCGAGTGGATCACTGTGATGGTGGCTCGCCTCCATGGTATGCTTTACTTTAGGCTTGCTTCTGCCCGTCAACCAGTTCCTAATCCAGTTCACCACTTCGGGTCCTATCTTCAGCCCATCTAGTTTATTTAAGAGCCTCCTGTGGGGAACCGTGTCGAAAGCTTTGCTGAAATCTAAATAGATTACGTCCATAGCACGTCCTTGATTTAATTCTCCCGTCACCCAGTCAAAGAATTCAATGAGATTCGTTTGGCACGATTTCCCTTTGGTGAAACCATGTTGTCTCAGATCTTGCAACTTATTTGCTTCCAGGAAATTCACTTTCCTTTTCTTCAGCATCGCTTCCATTCCTTTTCCAATAACCGAAGTGAGGCTTACCGGCCTGTAGTTTCCAGCTTCTTCCCTATCACCACTTTTGTGAAGAGGGACTACGTCCATCGTTCTCCAATCCCATGGAACCTCTCCCATCTCCAAGGATTTATTAAACAAATCTTTAAGAGGACCCGCCAGAACCTCTAGTGGTTAGAAGGAGCATTGATACATAAACTGCAGGGTGGGGTTGGACACATGTGTGAGGATTTTGCCTAGAGCGCTAAACATGACATAATTGTGAGTACACTGAAAAACATGTATGCATATATTGGACCCATGGTGATAGACACAAAAAGGGGTAAATTATCAGAACTTTTAAATTTTTGAGCAGCAGCACCAATCGTCAGTTTAAGTTCACCCAATTTTAGGTTGCAAAGAAGAATGTACTACTATTCAGAACTGGATCAGGGCTACTGATGAGGTAAGGTACATGCAAATGTGCATTCACGAAGATTTTAATGCCTTCCATGCTCTAACCCTGGAGTGCATTAAAGGGATAATGTTATAGAGTAATTTTCTCTTGTTTGTTGCCTCTTATATGACACTTGCCAGCATAAAAGTAGGTGTGATACATGGTGATGTGTACTTTGCAGGTAGGCATGTACAAGGGTGGAGCATGGGTGGAATTCTCAAGTACCTGCATAAATTATTAAATGCACTAATCTACATGTGCAATTTAATAATCTAGGGAAGGACACTTTATACCAGCTGAAGAGCAGGCCTGCAAGGTAGGTGTGATTTCTGCCACTTGTGTTAGTAAGACAAATAGGTTTCTGTGCCTAAATAGGCACCTAACAGTCTTGTTAAACCAGACATCCTGTTACAAAATTACCCTCCAGAGGGCCGGTTTTCAGACAGCACCTGAGCTCCTAAAATGGCTTGCTAAAATATGCCGCCTGATAGATTAAGGCTGAAAATGAAGCTAGACCGAAGCAGATTAGATATAGGGTGTTGTCATTGTAGCTGGTTCAATCCTCCTAATCTAAGCAATGCCTCTTGAACTAGGCCCTTTTACATCTGCTAGATTTTGCCACTATGCCACTGCATCTAACTGGCTCCTAAGTCTCCCCAGGGTTTTATCCACTAATCTGTTCTATAAGGAAAGGAAAATACTGAGGACCATAGAACCACAAGGAGGCTGGAGTGAACACCAAGGGAAGCAGAGCACAGAAGAACTGTTGCCACATTACAGAGAGGGAAAGGTTAAATAACTATGCTTAACCCTTGCCTAAAGGATTGCACCAACTGTTAAGGAAGCAGTACCAGATTTAGGCATTAGTTAAACAAGCTACGGCTTGGGGCCTCACGATCCGCAGGGCCTCACAAAATTTTCGGGGGCTTTTTTTTGGGGGGGGGGGGGCCTTTTAGAATTTTATGTGGCTTCTTATGTGTACTGTAGTTTTTAAAATCTCGTGTAGCAGGACTTCCGGTGACGTCATGACCGCGAGGGGTTGAAGAAAAAAGATCTCTCCGGCTTCAATCCCCCCTCCGCACGATCAGCTCACAAACCGCGACTTAAAATAGAATTTCGCCGCAGCCTGAAACGCTGGAGCGGCCGGCAGGGAACATTTTAAAAGTACTGGCGGCGCGATGGCGGCTAAAAATCAGCATAAAGATAAGCTCCGTGGTAGAGGAGCAGAAGACAAGATGGCGCCGCCCGCAAGCCCGCCGGGCCCGACAGTATCATCGGCCTGGATCGCCGAAATAACGTCAGAAATGTCCTCAGTGTTAGAGGATATGTTGGATCGCCGGCTCTCCCCCATAAATACTAACCTGGAAAAGGTAAAAGAACAGCTCACGGATCTCTCTCGAGACTGTGCAGGCTTTCAAGCACGTGTGAGTGAAATTGAGGACAGAGTAACGGAGGTGGAGACAGTACAGGAGATAACTCAAAAAAAGCTGCAGGCGATGGAGGAAAAGATTGAAGACCTGGAAAACAGGTCCAGGAGAAATAATATCCGTGTGGTGGGCCTGCCAGAAACGATACCTGAACGGGGCTTGGAGGTTTTTTTGGCACGCTGGTTTACTAATGAACTACAATTCCCAGAAGCCTCGGGGCCAATACAGATAAAACGGGCTCACCGCATAGGGATGAAAATGACTGGTACTAATAAACCAAGAGTGGTAATTCTGCGATTTTTGAACTATGCGCAAAAACAAGAGGTGATGCAGCTGCTTAGAACCGGAAAAGCATTGGAATATGATGGAGTCCCAGTAAGATGCTTCCAAGATTATTCAGCAGGGGTAGCAGCACGAAGGCGACAGTTTTCGGAGGTTTGCTCAACGCTATTCCAAAAGAAAATAAGATTTGCACTACAATATCCTGCCAAACTGCGGATTACGCATAATGGCATCACCAAGACATATGAGACGGCAGGGGCGGCTAAAGAATTTTTACAGCAGATGGGAACAACATCTTCAGATGCAAGCTGAATAGAATAAAGAAGCGAACACTCTGAGAGCAGTGAGTACTGTTATAAGGAGGGGTCAGAGGAAACCTGACTGGTCAATATATGACAATACAGCAAACTCCCAGCCAAGTACAAAGATGGACCAATTACCGTTGCAGAAAGGCTTGGCAAGATGGCTGCAGTTGGAAGGTTAAGGTTTTATGGTTTGTGAGTTAGACTTTCCCTTTGAATTTTCTTGCTGTTGAATAAGACACTGTATAGAAGACATGGCCAATGGGTGAAACGGTTCGAACCCCTGGTAAGAGGGGTGAGACCCTGTAAGTGTCTGACCAGTTTGACAATGAATGTTATGTTTAATGTAACACGGTTTAATGCGGAGGGGGGAGGGAGAGACGTAAGGAAGTCATGGTCCTAATTGGTGGACCTGAGAATAAGGGGAACAGGATTTGGGGGGCGGGGGAGGGGCGGGAGGAGGGGGTGGGGGGAGGGAGGAGGGATGCAAGCAGGGTACAAGCACTAAATAGAAAACGGGCTCTGATGGAAGCGTGGGCAGAACATAATAGTGATGCTGATAAAGGGGAGATGCAAGTTATGGGGGGGGGGCAGAGGCTGGGATGTCCCCCTCGATTACAAAAGTGGACATCTACAGATATAGTCATACACTTCCAAATCCAAGAATAGTAAGAATAATAACATGGAATGTAGGCGGAGTTAATTCGCCAATAAAACGCTCTAAGATTTTACAACAATTAAACAGGCAAAAAGCAGACATAGCACTTTTACAGGAGACGCATCTGAACCAGAGTGAACATGCCAAGCTCAGCACCTGGTGGGTTGGGGATTGTATAGCAGCAAATGCACAAGGCAAAAAGGGAGGAGTAGCGATACTAATTAGAAAAGGCATAGCCTCTATAATTAATCCACTTCTGATTGATACTGAAGGTCGCTATGTTATATTGGAAGTGGTAGTTGGGCGACAGAGGCTGCTAATCTGTAATGTTTATGCTCCAAATAGATATGATCGGAAGTTTTACCAAACTTTGATTAATTTTCTGCTCAGGCAACCACATGCAGCTATAGTGATGGGGGGCGATTTTAATGCAGCTTGGGACCCCTCTCTGGACAGATCAGCTCCGGAGACGACCTCTTCATGTTATAATAATAGAGGCCTCTTGCAATTGAGCCAGATGTTGGGCCTGGTTGATGTGTGGCGGGTGCTGCACCCAGGTGAGAAAGACTACACACATCTGTCACGGGCCCACTCAACTCAGTCGAGAATTGACTATATTCTGACATCGCGCCAGATGTTTGGGGAAGTGACAATAGCGGAGATAGGACCGTATATGGTGTCGGACCATGCCTGGGTTAAGATAGAATGGATACCAAGCGGTACGACCCAACAGGAACATAAATGGCAATTTCCCCTGGAGTTTAGCTCAGATCCAGTGCTTAAAGGCCGATTACAAGCTAGCTGGGCGGAGTACAGCACTCATAATCAAGTGCATATAGAGGATCCAGTTTTGTTTTGGGAAGCGGCTAAGGCGGTTCTTAGAGGCGAAGTTATAAGTCACACACACTTTGTGAGGAAGGCGCGAGACAGAAAGATCTTGCGTTTAAGTAACCAACTTTGTAAGGCACGGAAGAGATATGGGGAGACACATGCGATAGGTGATAAACAACAAGTGTTAGAGCTTCAAACCGCCTTAAATGAACTTTTGCAAGAGAGGGCACATAAGTCACAGCTTTACTATCGATATATGCTTTATAAACATGGTAATAAAACAGGCAAATTGATGTCAAAAATAATTACCCCCCGGGGAGGGACTAAGAACATTCTGGCACTGAGGCAAAGGGGGGGAGGGCTCCACACATCAGACAAAGCAATCTGTGAGACTTTTCGGACCTTTTATCAAGGGCTGTACGCTTCCCCAGAGGAAGATGGCCTATTAAATCAGATGTACTTAGAAAATTTAGTTTTACCAAAGCTTACAATACAAGAGTTGGACAGTCTTAACCAATTAATCACTGAGGACGAAGTTAGTATGGTTATAGCCCGCAGCCCACGATTGAAAGCCCCGGGACCTGATGGTTTAAGAGGAGAATTTTATAAATTGATGGAAGGAGGAGTTATACCCGCAATTACTAGATTCTTGAACCAGCTGATAGAGAGACAGAGGTTACCCCCTGATTTGAATAGGGCTCAAATAATAGTCTTGTTGAAGCCGGGGAGGGACCCTCTGGAGCCGACATCGTACCGGCCTATTTCCCTATTAAATTATGATACCAAGCTGTTGGCAAAAATCTTGGCTAATAGATTGGCGAGGTTGCTCCCTCGGTTGATTCACGAAAGTCAGGTGGGCTTTGTGGGAGGTAGAGCAGTGAGTAAAAACTTGAGAGCAATATTGACATCACTAGAGCACAGCTCGCAGGCGAAGGTAGCATCGTTGTTGATCAGCTTCGATGCGGAAAAGGCCTTTGATAAGGTTCACTGGAAGTTCCTTTTTGATACGCTGGAACATTATGGATTTTCAGGGAGATTTGTTGAGGCAATTCACGCTTTATATGCCAACCCATGTGCCACCTTGAGAGTGAACGGGATAGAATCGGAAAGCTTCTGTATCAGAAGAGGCACAAGGCAGGGGTGCCCCTTGTCCCCTCTCCTCTTTGTTTTAGTTTTAGATCCCCTTATCAGAGATATCATGGCAAACCCTTTGATCCGGGGTGTCGGTTTAGGGACCCACATGTTTAAGATCGCAGCATTTGCGGATGACATTTTAGTACATCTCACAAACCCAAGGGAATCCTTAGACATGTTATTGGAAACCTTTCGTGAATATGGAGACTACTCAGGTTTTCGAATCAATCTAGATAAGTCAGAAGCTCTGGCTTCGCCAGAGGTGAACCAGAGGGACTGGGATCCTGAATTTCCATTGAGATGGGCTAGAGAGTCTTTTAAATATCTAGGAATCCGACTCACAATGAATACTTCAGACTTATATCAGTTGAATGTTAAAATCTTACTGGAACATACTAAAGCTAAATTGGACTCTTGGATGAGTCTTCCACTGTCACTAATGGGACGGATACATTTAGTCCAAATGGTGCTGTTTCCGCGCTGGTTGTATGTCCTTCAAACCTTACCCATACGCCTAACACGGACTGATTTGAAATGGATGATGCGTCTTTTTAGTCGATTTTGCTGGGCAGGCAAAAAGCCCAAAGTTAGCCAAAATATGTTAATAGGGAGCTGGAGACAGGGCGGAATGGGTGTCCCGGATGTGTTCCTATATAATCAGGCGTGTTTGTTGCGTCACCTAGGAGATCTGGTGAACACCACGCAGTATTATACACCTATGGACTTGGAGGAAGCCTTTTTTGCTCCATATGATATATTAGCATTGCTCCATTTACCTCGCAGTCGGCTCCCTTCTAAATTAAAAAAAAGTATAATACTACAGCCCCTTCGGGAGGCGTGGCAGTGGTGGATGCGGCAAATGGGGGGCCAACCACAAGTTCCAGATCAAATCCCAATCGTAGGTAACCCTGTTTTTGAAGCAGGGATAGACAACCCGACATTTGGCAGATGGCAAGGGCTGGGCATCACAAGATTGGAACACCTGTTATTGGAAAATGGGGAAATGATAACATTTGACGCGCTTCAAGACAAAGTGGGTTCGGCTTGGGGCAATAGATTTGCTTATGCACAGGTCCGACACTATATGAAATCTTTGAGCCAGGTACCCCTGAGGGGGCGGATGGGGGAACTGCTAAGGGTCTTCTTTGAGGAGTTGCAGATGGAGAAGCAATCTGTATCAGCATTGTATGGGGCACTGGTTAGGCGTAGGTCCCAGAGGCAATATGTAGATCTTAAGCGTAAATGGGAACAAGATCTTGGGACCTCACTGGCAACATGGGATGTGTCAGCTACCTTGAAAGGCATCCGGGCATTGGTGACAGATGAGAGGCTGAGGAAGTGTGGTTATAGAGTGGTCCTTCGGGGGTATATGTCTAAAGCACAACTGGCTCATATGTTGGGGCCGGACAACTCGGGGTGCTCTAAATGTGGAGGGGGTCCCAGCTCATTATATCATGCATTATGGCAATGCCCCAAGGTGCGTATGTTCTGGCAGAGGGTAAGAGGGTTTTTGATTCGATTAGGGAATAGAATTCAAGGAACGGAGAGGCAGCTTCTGTTGGACCAACCAAGAGCGTTTGCTCCATTAGGTGCCCCAGCTATAATGTTATGTAGGAAGCTGAGCTTGGTAGCTCGGAAATGCATTATGCAGTACTGGGTCTCATCGGAAGGGCCAGTTTATTGGCATTGGCGCAATCAGGTGCATCTCCTGGCCTCTTGGGAGGCTAGGGACTCAAAACAATCGCCTAAGCGCAGAGTACGCTTTCTACAGATCTGGACACCATACCTGCAAATTCTCAGTCCAAGGGGACGTAGTCTGCTTGTTAATGTCTGATAAATAGTGGAATAATGGAGAGTATGGGTAGCCTGGAGTGGTAAATTTAGTTCAGAGGGGAATCCTGCTTGCAAGGGGGGGAGGTATTGGGTGGGGGGTTGAAGGGGTTGAGTGAGATGTATACGGCTAAAGCTTGGCAGTGCTCTAGAGCTTGGATGTTTAGTTTTCTGATATTTTGTGATAAGCACTATTGCACCTAACGAGGTACTTAAAGTGTATGATATTGGGAATAGAAGCCATTTAACATCTAATATTAGCACTTGACAAGTAATTGTTCAGAGGGGAGGGGGGAGAAAAATGGGGAAGAAAAGTGTTTGGCGATGTTGAATAAGCTGTAAGAATGCTGTTTTGTATATCAAGCAATGTTATATGAATGTTCTAAGTTAATCTGTATTGTGATAATCGTCAATAAAACAGTTTAAACATAAAATCTCGTGTAGCAAATTTTTATGTGTAGTTTTAAAATGGCTTAATATGTAATTAATTTAATAATATTTTAAGCCCAAATTCGTGTCAACCCAAGGACCTGTTTTGGTACACACCTTTGTGAGACCTGATGTAACTTTTTAACAAGGGGCCACCAAGTTTTATACAGTTTAAGGCCTCACTAATGGGTATGTTTACTAAGGCGCGTTAGCGTTTTTGACGCACCTGTAAATTTAAGGCTCGTTAAACACTAACGTGCCTATACATTTCTATGGCTGCATTAGCGTTTAACACGCGTAAACCATTTACGCGCATTAAAAATGCTAACGTGCCCATATCGCCGCTTAGTAAACATAGGCGTAAGTCTAAATCTAGCTCTGTAACAGAGATAGAGAGCTGCTAATTAACATCAAGGAGGAAAAAGGTATCACGCAAAGAGTGAGAATATCAAAAAATATGCAGCAGGTGAATGAGTATAAAAGATGCAACATGCTTTTCAGAGGGGAGACAGAATTTCCAATCCAGCTGTTTGATTCCTTTTGTAACTATTTAACTTTATGTTTATAGACTAGAGTAGAGGAGTAGCCTAGTGGTTAGTGCAGCGGGACTTTGATCCTGGGGAACTGGGTTCAATTCCCACTGCAGCTCCTTGTGACTCTGGGCAAGTCACTTAACCCTCCATTGTCCCAGGTACAAATAAGTACCTGTATATAATGTAAACCGCTTTGAATGTAGTTGGAAAAACCACAGAAAGGCGGTATATTAAGTCCCATTCCCTTTCCCTTATTTCTTGATTTGTTTATATCTCTTCTTTTGTATATATTTGTGCATTGAGAGACCATTAAAAGGGAATTTTATTATAAGTTAAAGGTCTCCCAGTTACTTTTTTTTTTTAAATCTACTGTACATAATTATTAACAGCTAGCCTTGTCAGCTGTCAGGATACCCTTAGAGGTTTGTAGGTCTGGGGCAGAAGTTTGAGTAGAGTCGTATAATTTTGGCAGAGACTGTACAACTGATGTTAATCATCACCTCTGAGAGATCTCTTAGCCCTACCAGTCTGAGAGGTTTCCTACACTTGTTTTATTGAAGTAATAATTTTACCAATGTTTATCACATTTATTTAGTTACATCTGAAGCCTGCAGTTAAAAGTCAAAAGTGGAAGCGAGCTGAAAATAACAATTCCTTGATAAATCAAACAAAACAGCAAGACCTGGAACAGGATTTTGCTGCTGCAAACCTCATCACATTTACAACAGTGGATCATCTCATCTAAATTTTGCAGCAGAGTTGCCTGTATTTTGCTGGAGACCAGTAACTAGTTCAACAAAACAGAACAGTGATGAGTCACTTTGAAGCAGATATGAAGTTAAGCTGCTGGTTACAATTTTTGGTGAACAGATATATGTCTCATCTACAACAGACTGCTTTTCATCCCATAGATAATTGTAAATTGGGGTGGGTGTTCAATGGATTGATAGTTTTAGAGAGGAAGTCTCCTTGTCTGATTGAAGGGTTTGCACACATTGATGTTTTTGCATCGGTTCTCAAAGACATTCATATGGAATTTACCATCTGATGAAAAATGTAGTACAATAAACAATGATTTCAACTTTGTGAAAGCCTTCTCTGTAATTGGAAATGATGATGATGATGCCAGTGGCGTAGCCAGACCTGACATTTTGGGTGGGCCCAGAGCTAATATGGGTGGGCACTATATATATAGGTATGAGTAGTATTTCTTGGGATAATACTAAATAATAACCTCCCTCTAGCCCAGCATCAGCCCTGCCCTTCCCTCCACCCTCCATCTCTCCCTCTAGTCTGGCATCAGCCCTTCCTTACCTCCACATCCTTCCCTCTAGCCCGGGATCAGCTCTGCCCAATCCTAACCCCCACATCCCTCCTTTTAGCATGGCATCAGCCTTGCCCTTCACAATCCCCCATCCCCACCCAGGTGCCCAACAAAAGGGTTTTTTTTTGCCTGAGCACTGCAGAGCCCACCCCCACCCAGAAGCCCACTACCATTTTATAATATATATAATTTTACCTGGGCACTGCAGAGAAAGTTTCCTGCCCCTGAAGGCATCCAGTCCAGGATGGCATAGAAGGTTTTGTTGAGAGGATTTCCTGTCACTTTTAAATTCAACTGCCGGTTTTGTCATGTTTTGTAAGTAAGAGGAAACCCTTCCAGGTTTAATCATGCTGTCGGCGCTGCTGTTACACCTCACAATCTCCCGCCCCCGCGGCGGCGCTTACACTTCACTATGGCGCTGCCTGACAGCAACTCTACAGATGCGGCACTGACAGACGTCTTGCTCCAGGGCCTTCCGCGTCCCGCCTCCGTAAACAGGAAGTTACATCATCGCGGCAGAGGGAAGGCCCCGGAGCAGGACGTCCGTCAGTGCCACATCTGTAGAGTTGCTGTCAGGCAGCGCCATAGTGAAGTGTAAGCGCCGCCGCGGGGGTGGGAGATTGTGAGGTGCAACAGCAGCGCCGACAGCATTAAATGAAGCGCTGCGGGCTGCGGCAGTGGTGGGAGAGGGTAGACACGGACTCTGCCTCTGGGTGGGCGGGCCTGAAGCTAAACTGGGTGGGCCTGGGCCCATCCAGGCCCACCCGTAGCTACGCCCCTGGATGATGCAAGTGGTGAATTAGACAATACTAATTCTAATGGATTTGATATGATAAATCATTCTTTGCTATAAGGAATTCACATGTTTCAGAGAGATTCCCTTGATCAATACCTTCAGACAGTAGTAGTATTGCAGCATAGTCTAATTTGAAGGAACTCTTTATCAGGCTGAATACGCCGCTTCTGCCAGTACAGTCATTGACCAAGGCAGAATAGTTCTACTGGATATGTGTCTCTCTGCAGCCTAGCATCCTTCTGGTTATAGCCACCGCCTTGTCACATTGTTTTGCTGCCTTAAGATCCTTCGACACTATCACCCCAAGGTCCCTCTCCCGGCCTGTGCTTATCAGCCTCTTTCCTCCTAGTTTCTACACCCCATGTGGATCACTCTACACTTCTTCGCAGTAAATTTTAACTGCAAATCCTTTCCTTCAGCAACCCTTCCATAATTTTTCCTATTACCAAAGTGAGTCATACTGTCCTCTTGCTTCTAATATACCTTAAAAAAGGTTTTGTTATGTGTGTGTTGCCTCCAATGCAATCTTCTTTTCAAAGTCTCTTTGCCTTCCTTATCAGCGCTGTGCATTTGACTTCCCATTCTTTATGCTGTTTCCTATTATTTTTCAGTCTGATGCTTCTTCCATTTTCTGAAGGATTTTCTTTTAGCTCTAATAGCTTCTTTCACTACATTTTTTTAAACCATGCTTACTGTTTGGTCTTCTTCCTCCTTTTTTAATACATGAAATATATCTGGTCTGGGCTTCCAGGAGAGACATTTTTGAATAGCATCAACACCTGATGTAAATTTTTGACCTTTGCAGCTGCTTCTCTAAGCTTTTGTTTTCTTTTTGACCATTCTCATTTTATCATAGTTTCTTCTTAGAAAGTTAAATGTTAACATATTGTATTTCCTCTGTGTACTTACTCCAAAGATTATATCAAATCTGATCATGTGGAGTGGAGGAGTGGCCTTGTGGTTAGAGCACTGGTCTTGACATCCAGAGGTGGCTGGTTCAAAGCCCACTGCTGCTCCTTGTGATCTTGGGCAAGTCACTTAACCCTCCATTACCTCAGGTACAAACTTAAGATTGTGAGCCCTCCTCACAATACCCAGAGAAATACCCAGTGTACCTGAATGTAACTCATCTTGAGCTACTACTGAAAAAGATGTGAGCTAAATCTAAATAAATAAATGTTATGGTCACTGTTATCAAGTGGCCCCAGCACCATTACCTCCTGCACTAGGTCATGTGCTCCACTAAGGACTAGGTCTAGAATTGTTCCCCCTCTTGTTGCTTCCTGAACCAGCTGCTCCATAAAGCAGTTTTTGATTTCATCAAGGAATTTTACCTCCATAGCATGCCCTGATACATTTACCCAGTCAATATCAAGGTAATTGAATTCACCCATTATTATTGTGTTCCCCAGTTTGTTAGCCTCCTAAATTTCTGATAACATTTTTGAATCTGTCAGTTCATTCTGGCCTAGTGGATAGTAGTATACGCCTATCTTTTACCCCTTTACACATGGAATTTCTATTCATAGGGATTCCAAGATGTGATTTTTGCCCTTCAAATTTTAGTCTACTCAATTCAAGGCCCTCCTTAGTGTATAATGCTATCCCCTTCACCAATTCGGTCCACCCTATCACTGTGATATAATTTGTACCCTGGTATGACAATGTCCCATTGGTTATCTTCCTTCCACTGGGTCTCAGAGATGCTAATTGTATTTTTTCTTTTAGTGCAATATATTCTAACTCTCCCATCTTATATAGACATTTCAAACAATGTTTGATGTTCCTACCTGCTCAGCAGTTGACTACTACTACTATTTAGCATTTCTATAGCGCTACAAGGCGTACGCAGCGCTGCACAAACATAGAAGAAAGACAGTTGACAGTGATAATTTGCAATCTGTAAGATCTGTCTGCTCTGTATTTGATGACACATGGTCTAATGTGGTCTCTACTGCAACCTCGCTATTGGGATGTCCTATCTTCCCTGTTTTGGTGATATCTTTTAAAGATACCTTGTTCCGAACTAAGAGCCTACATTTAGCTTCCATAACCTCCTTCCCACATTTTCCTATGTCATTGTTACCCACATGTACTAAGACAAGAGACGCCTCCCCAGAAATGTCTAAAACCTTATCTAGGTGCCGTGTGAGGTCCACCACCTTGCACAGGCGGACAAGTCCACCAACCATCCAGCTAGCTACATGCTTAATAATTAAATCTCCAGCTATAATAAAATGTGATTTTTTTCCTCTTACAGTATGTCAAATGTTCTGTTCTGTAGTTTTGGCACTTCCCTTTCTTTGATATTTGCTTCTTGTGCTGTAGTCCTTTTATCTCCTTTTTTTTTTTTCTTGTCTCTCCTTGTGCTATCCTATCGCCCTTTCATTTATTATGTTATGTAAAGTCTTTACATCTCATGTTAAGGTACTGTAGAGAGGAATTTAATTCTTAATCTCCTAGTTTATATGATTTCAGAGATGCAATTAAATCTGAATTCAGGCAGTAAAGCATTAAGTGTGCATGAGAGGGCTCGAATGAAATAAAACTAGCAGACTACTGATACAGGTTTTTGGCAGCATTCCCTTGCTTGCTCTGAAGTTGTAAAGGTTTAGCTTTGAAGTTTGGAAAGATACAAAAACTTCCAGGTATGTGATAGTGTCTCACATTTATAGTCTTGTCTATAGTTGAGAACATAAGCAGCGAAGACTTTACTCCCTCAACTTTCTGTGTGCAGCATGACTGAGGGGCTGGGAGCTGCAAAGGAGGTTAGGTTTTGGGTTGATCTAGCCACACCTCCCTGAGTTTTTCAGTAATCAGCGTAGAGCAGGGCTTGCAAACCACAGAGGACAAATGAATGTTAACTATCGGAGATATTCTTCAACCACACTCTGATCCTATAGCAGCTTCTGATGGCTGCAGCTGGGAGATTTGTGACCCTGCTGCTACTCTTTGTCTGCATTGATTCTTCACATCCACAGTTTTTTGACTGGTTTTGGGGTGGAAAGCAGCCAGCAATACCTTCCCATTCCACAGTGAGCACGACATGGAGGACTACAGACCAGTCTTCAGCTGCTGAGACAAATAAAATACTGGATACTACAGAACAGTCTTCAATTTCGGTGTCAAATATCACAGTATCGGGGACCACAGAGCAAACTTCCAGCCCTTTACAAAGTACAAGCAGAACTGCTCAAAGTACAATAGAGCAGCATGAAAGGATATGGGATATTTTTCAGCTGAGAAGGCCAGAATTAGATGCAGTCCTTACCACAGCACCAGCTACAAATTTACATCCTCAGTCAAAAGAAAACAAAGAGAATATTGCTGGAGTAGGTGCTGAGATTTTAAATGTTGCTGATGGAATCAGGAGCATGGTTCAGTGGTGGGATAACAGAACTAAGAAAAGTTCAACAGTGGGACCCACAGCTGCTACTCATATTGTTATACCGCCTGCTACTCCTGAGTCAAACAGCATTAGTGATCCTCTTAGTGACTCTAATGGATCGGGTGACTCTGAAGAATCAGCAAATAGATTGGTGAAATCAGACAATGATAAAGAACTTCACATTAATTCTACAGATTTTTGGAAGGGTTTATATCCAGAATCTGTTCTTCCTTTCATTCAGAATCATACTTCAAGTCTCTTAGAACCATATGAGACTCATCGGCCAGGTAGTACTTCCTTACCTGCTTCCTTGGGTGGTGTCATTGAGTCTGGTGATAACACAGGGTCAGTTTATCAGTTTCCTCCAGGATGGAGCCAGGAAAGAGTCAGTAGTCTGGGAAAAGTAAAAGAATTTGGTGATTTCCAAAGAAAAAGCTTGGAAAGTGAAGGTATTTTCCAGAAACCAAGAATTCTGGACTTGCAGGACCCACAGAATAATCACCCCCAAAACACATTTGATGGTAGTCCCTCCCATGTGGTCCCTGCTTTTAAAAATAGCCTTTACAATTATGTCAAAGGTTTGAACCAGTCATCTTATGATAGCAGTGCTTATCACCTTAATAACAGCAATCGGTTTCCTCAGAGCACTGATCTCGCTAAGCACTCTGGGATATTGCTGAGCAGGACCAGTAATAATTCCATTTCTAATAGTGATGCAACTAATTTAGTTGGATTGCTTTCTACTGATCAGTCTGAATCTCTTGATTTTGGTTTAGTAACCAACATTAAAAAATCCAATCCAAATGTTAGAGAGAGTGCCACAAGAAGTGTTTTCTTTTTGCCTGGATTGATTCCAGCAGCTACTCGCTGCTTCTCAACACCAACCAATTTGCCATTTTGCCACAGCTTGGGAATAAAGAGCTTCATGCTGCCTAATTATTTGAATCATAGCACTGTAGCAGAGGTCCGAGCTGCTTTTCATGATTGGGAGGGGCTTCTGAAATCTCAGTGCCACCGTTACTTGGAATGGTTTTTTTGCTTGCTGCTAATGCCATGGTGTAACTCATCCATATTGGTAACACAACCCCCATGTCGAAGGTTCTGTGAAACCTTAAAAGATGATTGTTGGAATCATTTGGAAGGGGACCAACCCCTGGTACCTTGTGAATCTCTTCCTGAGGAGGAAGCAGAGTATTCTTGTATGTTTGTTAATGGCTCTGCAGGTAATGAGAACGATGAATAATGGAATATAAATGTTCTTTTCTTACTGTTAAAGGTAAGCAGAACATATTAGGGAAGTTGGGGGTAGTTTTATAAAGCTTTTTCCATGTGTTGAACCTATTTTACACACAGAAAATGGCTTTTATAAAATTGCACAGCCACATAAGTGTGTATAAAAGCACATATCAAGAATTTGGGCAGAAAAGAGGCAGTGATATTGATGTATGTATTAAACCACTCTCCAAAGGCAACAGGTAAATGCCCTGTTTCTCTTCCAGTAGGTGGCTGTAAACAATCCCCCTGGTGCTGAAAAATGTGTGCTGAAATTTGTGCATGGATTGAAGATGCACGGGGAAATTAATTAGCTAATGAGCCATAAATTGGTTTGTTTATTTAGATTTTGCTTACACCTTTTTCAGTAGTAGCTCAAGGTGAGTTACATTCAGGTACACTGGATATTTGTCTGTCCCAGAAGGGCTCACAATCTAAGTTTGTACCTGAGGCAATGGAGGGTTAAGTGACTTGCCCAAGATCACAAGGAGCAGCAGTAGTATTTGAAATTTGTTAATTATTGCAGGTAGTTGTCAGTAATTGGAATTTGCGTATGCATCTTCCTGCACACTATTCTATAACACTGGGCACTCTAATTCACTAGTGTGCAACTCAGATGAGGGCGTGGGCAGGGGTGTTCCAGAAAATTGCATACATTGTTATAGAATAGCACCATTTCTGCGCTCAAATGCCAAGAGTTAGGCACCAGCATTTACACCAGGTTTCAAATGGTTTAAATACCGATGCCCATCTTTAGGTGTGGGAATCGGGTCTTAGTGCTATTCTATAAATGATGTTGAACTTGAAACTCTGTTTATAGAATAGTACTCAGTAACGGGGGTTTTTTTTTCTGGCGCTGATTTTTTAGCTCCGTTTATAGAATTTACCATATAGCAACCAGCAACATGGTTCAGTCACTAGATAGCAAACATTAAGAAACATGGTTTATCACTAGATTTATCAGTTGAATTAACAACAAAGAAAATGAAATACATATCTGAATCACCAGGGGTCAGCCTAGCAGAGATATTAGGGTGGCGGCAGAAAGATGAGATGCATTATTGCCAACCTCTCAGTATGTGTCTATGGGTGTATTTGTGTCTGTGTGCTTGTTTATGAGATATGTTTGTATCTGTATCACGCTCTGTGACTGTAAGAAGAGGAGAGTTTTGAAAGGTAACTGCAGTGATGTTTCCGTGCTGTAGTTGCTCTCATACAAATGTATTGGGGCAGTTTTCGGGGGACTTTGTGTCTGGAATCTCTGGCCCGCTTTAAACTCGGGTGTGTCTTTATCAGTTTTTTCCTCCATGCCAAATTTGGTTCCATTCTGATACATTTTCAGAGTTGATTTGCTCCCAGGCAGATAGACTGATGGACTCAGAGATTCTTAACTCCTTATCTATCATTTCTTTCCAACATTTCATTGTGGTAGGAAGAATTAAAAGGATTTGGCCTCTTGAGGAGGGGAAGGAAGTGAGGGGGGAGTCATTGCTTTAGAGTGACATCTAGGGACCCACTTTGTGGCCTATTATTCCAGGGTTCTGGTAGAAGCCCCTCTTTGCATATGTTCCCTGGTCTAGGGCTATCACTATAGTGACCAGAATAGGTCTATTGGTTGGAGGGGTGATTCTATAATATAAAGACAAATATTCTATGATAGTTCTGAATGAAGGCTTGTGGGATGGGTCTCATCCCTGGATATATTTGAGCTCAAAGTACAGCAGAATGAGAAGAATTTGCTGGGCCACCTTCCTTCTCTCAAACCTCACCACAAAACAAAGAGAAATTGTTCTGTGCTGTCTCAGTAGCATTATTTTCCTTAATTCAGGAATTATTTTGGGAGGAAAGGGGATGGGGCAGAGGATCTCCAGGTTATACAAGTTAAAGTATCTCAATAACTTTCTTACATGTCTCCTCCATGGTGAATATAGTGTAGACCAGTATTATAAACTGTGTCCTTTTGACTTTGTTTTCCTATTTCAATATGTTTGTAGATCATTAATGAAAAAGTCCTTGTGTAGTGAGAGATGTTTTGTTGTTTCCCCTACATACTGACATAAATGCCTATTAAAAGACCCTTTACCCTGGAGCCAGCCTAGTAGAAATTACCACTAAACTGCTATGTGAAAGACCTTGGTTCAGTTACTGGGCAAGTTATCTGCTCTCTGGGCCGAATGGAAATACTGCAGAGGGACTCCAGTCTTTGCTATACCATTTTTAGTGTTCAGACTTAAGGTCCGCAATTGCAGGGTTCTAGAAGGAGCCCTGGTTTGTGATCCTGTATACAGTTTGTTACTGCAGTGGTTGAGCTAAGTGAATTAAGAGGGCACAAACACCACAGAGGAGGGAAAAAACTATCTGATTGAGGGCACATAGCCTGGCTGACTGGTTTTGAGTGAGCTCAAAGTAATTATTGGGCTGAAAGAAAAACAACCATGATAGTTATAGCATACATATTTATCTTAGGCATTTATATGTTATAAGCTGTTCATTAAGAATGTATTCTAAAGACCACCACATAGTGAGCATGCATTAAACACCCCCCCCCCCCCCATTTTACTCTTAATGCAGTGAACTAATAGTATGCAGAATGGATTATAGGAGTGTTAAAAAGTGCATGAGTTACAGTAATGTGTGTGTGTGTGCAGTCTTGTGCATCAGGCTCTATGTGCACAAATCAGAACTTTTGCATGACAAAAATAATTATTCCAGGAAATGTTTTGTGAGTGTAAAATTTGTGATTTGTATGCAAAATTATTATTTTATGCACTTAAACATGTGCTGCAATAGCCATTATTTTCTGCTTGCAGAATTTTAGGTTCGTATGCATATACATAACTTTACATTATGTGTGCTTAACATGCTTTATTACATTACAAAAAAGTTTTAAAGGCACTGAATCATGTTGTGTGATCTCTGGAGCCAAGGGTGCCCAATTTTTCTCTCTCCTCCTCCATTCTATTTCATAGTCTTTCTTTCATCAAATTCCAGCCCTTGCCTAGGGATAAGAATAATCATGCTGGCACTAACACTAAATGCCAATCCACCTCAGACCAAGAGTTAAATTCCAAATGTTCAAAGAAAAATAAAAAGTATGCACTGAGCCTGTTGGGCTGTATTGAGGAATAATAGCCTATGACTTCATTAGTATAGAGTGTAAATGGCAGTGCACTAATGTGTGTGAACATTTTTGCATAAAAAAGTCCTGCAGCTGGCCCTGCACTTTGCACGCAAAAATGTGTGCACAACAATGCTGTTATGTTGTGAGCAAAATGCTTATTACACTGGCTCCTTACAGAACAAGTATTCACTAACATTCTCCCTTTTGCTGCAAGACCCTTGCTCTGCTAACCAGTGATTCTGCATTCTCAGATCATTCAGATAGTGAGTGTGTATAGTTGAGGAGGATTGAAGTGGAAGCTCAGATAAGTGTAAGAACTGCATTTGAGGGAGGGAAAGATGGAGCTCAGTAGCACAAGAGGGCTGATGCAGACAAAAAATTCTTGCACGTAAAATTTTTACAAGGCTAATATTTATGCACCGAAGAACATTCTGGTTCGTGCACAGATTTGTACTGGCACTTTTTATTTTAATGTGTGTACAATGCTATTAACTCCTTTTCTGTCTTTTAAAGTTGCAGGCAAAAAAATGAAGAATGAGGCATTTAAATGTTGTCAGCCAAACCACATACACTGTCCTGGACCTGGCAGAAGTTTTCTCACATATAAAAAATCTCCGTTTACCTATGTGTATTGCAGAGGAATACCTTATGTCCTCATTGCAATTCATTAAAAAAAACTTTTTATAGCAAATATTGAATACTAGTAAAAGAGGCCCGTTTCAGAGCAAATGAAACGGGCGCTAGCAAGGTTTTCGTTGCCAACACCCCCCCTCCCTCCCTGGCCAACCCCTTCGTTGTTCTGCCATTGCTCCGCCCCCAACATCATGACGTTTGACGCAAGGGCGGGGCCCCTGATATGCCTCCTTCAAAAAAAAAAACAAACAAACCCTGTGTTAGTCAGTTTTTCCTGTGTTGTGTTCATTAGTGCTAAACATAGCCTAGTAATAAACACGTTTATTCAAAAGGAAATAATAAAGTAAAGCAAAATAAGCTCAACTCCACACTATTGAGGACAGAGTGTTTGAAAAAATGAAGAAAATGTGCTTGATAAAGAAAATAAACAGCACAATGTTGAAAAAGAATCTTAGGGGCCCTTTTACTAACTGTGCTAAAAGGGGCCATGTGCTGTGATTAGCATGTGGGCTTCCCCATGCACTGAGGCCACTTTTAGTGCGACTGTTAAATTTTTCTTTTTTTCTATTAATGGCCAGGTGCTAATTTCCCACTTAGTGTGTGGCCATTAGCCAGTGGCGTTCCTAGGGGGGCTGACACCCGGGGTGGAACGCCGATGCGCCCTGCCTCCCGGGTGCAGCGCCCCCTCCGGATGCATCGTGACCCTCCCCCAGCGAAAGGACCCCCCTGTGAAAGACCCCCCCCCCCCCCGGGTGCACGCCGCTGGGGGGGGGGGTGCCGCACGCGCCTGTCCTTCGCTCGTTCCATGCTCCCTCTGTCCCGGAACAGGAAGTAACCTGTTCTGGGGCAGAGGGAACATGGAATGAACGAAGGACAGGCGCGCGCGGCACCCCCCCCCCCCCCCAGCGGCGTGCACCTGGGGCAGACCACACCCACCGCCCCCCCCCCCCAGGAACGCCACTGCCATTAGCATATATACATAAGTATTGCCATTCTGAGACAGACCAAAGATCCATCAAGCCCAGCATCCTATTTCCAATAGTGGCCAATCCAGGTCACAAATACCTGTCAAGATCCCAAAAAAGTACAAAGCATTTTATGTTGCTTATCTCAGAAATGAGCAGTGGATTTTCCCCAAGTCCATTTTAATAATATCTCTATGGTATTGTGTAAACCACATTGAGCCTGCAACTAAGTGGGGAAATGTGGGGTATAATTGTGTTAAATAAATAAATAATGGTCTATGGACTTTTCCTTTAGGAAGCCATCAAAACCTTTTTTTAAACCTCGCTAAGCTAACCACCTTTACCACATTCTCTGGCAACGAATTCCAGAGTTTAATTACACGTGGAAAGGGTAAACAGACGTTTCACGTCTACCCGTTTCGCTCCACTCAGTATTTTATAGACCTCTATCATATCTCCCCTCAGCAATCTTTTCTCCAAGCTGAAGAGCCCTAGCCGCTTTAGCCTTTCCTCATAGGGATGTTTTCCCATCCCCTTTATAATTTTCGTCACCCTTCCCTACACCTTTTCTAATTCCACTATATCTTTTTTGAGAAGCGGTGACCAGAGTTGAACACAATATTCAAGGTGCGGTCGCACCATGGAGCGATACAAAGGCATTATAACGTCCTCAGTTTTGTTTTCCATTCCTTTCCTAATAATATCTAACATTCTATTTGCTTTCTTAGCCGCCACAGCACACTGAGCAGAAGGTTTCAACGTATCATCAACGACGACACCTAGATCCCTTTCTTGGTCAGTGACTCCTAACGTGGAACCTTGCATTACATAGCTATAATTCGGGTTCCTCTTTCTCACATGCATCAATTTGCACTTGCTCACATTAAACGTCATCTGCCATTTAGAAGCCCAGTCTCGTAAGTTCCTCTTGTAATTTTTCACAATCCTCTTGTGATTTAACAACTTTGAATAACTTTGTGTCGTCAGCAAATTTAATTACCTCAGTACTTACTCTCATCTCTAGGCCATTTATAAATATGTTAAAAAGCAGCAGTTCCTGCACAGACCGCTGGGGAACCCCACTAACTACCCTTCTCCATTGAGAATACTGACCATTTAACCCCACTCTCTGTTTTCTATCTTTTAACCAGTTTTTAATCCACAGTAGGACACTACCTCCTATCCCATGTCTCTCCAATTTTCTCTGGAGTCTTTCATGAGGTACTTTGTCAAATGCCTTTTGAAAATCCTGATACACAATATCAACCGGCTCCCCTTTATCTACATGTTTGTTCACCCCTTCAAAGAACTGTAATAGATTGGTGAGGCAAGATTTTCCTTTAATTAATCCATATTGGCTTTTTCTCATTAATCCTTGGTTTTGAATATTCTCTGTAATTTTGTTCTTTTTAATAGTCTCTACCATTTTGCTCAGCACCGACGTCAGGCTCACTGGTTTATAATTTCCTGGATCATCTCTGGGACTTTTGTAAAAAATCGGCATTACATTGGCCACCTTCCAATCTTCCGGTACCATGCTCGATTTTAAAGATAAATTGCAGAACTATTGTTAGTAATATGTAAGTTAAATTTCAATTATATCAGTATTCTGGCCCAGAAAATTTGCTACTCTTCAATTTGTCAAATTGCCACATTACAGACTCCAGGTTTATATAGATTTCATTCAGTTTCTACAACAAGTTTTGAATACCATTTCTGGCACTGGTATCTCTCCCAAATCTTCCTCGGTGAAGACCGAAGCAAAGAATTCATTTAATCTCTCTGCTATGGCTTTGTTTTCCCTGATTGTCCATTTAGCCCCTCGATCATCTAGCTGTCCAACCGATTCTTTTGCCGGCTTCCTGCTTTTAATATACCTAAAAAAAAATTTTACTATGTGTTTTTGCCTCCAACGCAATTTTTTTTTTTCAAAGTCCCTCTTTGCCTTCCTTATCAGCATTTTGCATTTGAGTTGACATTCTTATGCTGTTTCTTATTATTTTTAGTCGGTTCCTTCTTCCATTTTTTGGAGGATTTTCTTTTAGCTCTAAGAGATTCCTATTGCTAGCCTACAATTCCTCCTTTAAACCCCAATCTTTAAGTTCCCAAAGCACAAAGTGCGTGAGTCCATACAGACGCATATCTAGTATGCCCAAAGGGCTCACGCGCTAACTGGTTTGTATGCGGCAGTGCTGCTGCGCTAACCGATTAGCACTGGGTACACCTACTCTCTGCCTCCCCAAATGCCCCCGGTGCTAAAAAAAAAAAAAAAAAACCTAAACTAAAAATAAAGTATTTTTTAGTGCTAGGAAAATGTGCGCAGATGCCTACCGCCACTTAGTAAAAGGACTCCTTAATATTTTAATTGAGATTAATCACCCACATCAGTGCCAGTTATAGGAGATGGGGGCTGACACTAGAGATCTCTTGGAGGCTAAGAAGCTGGTCATATGAGTTAGGCCAAAAAATATATAATGCACAGATTGATATGTAATTACACATTTCAAAGAAAATCTTAAAGAAAAATAATGCATCCAATTGTCTTAACCCTGGTCTCAACAAGAGAAATTGTTTCCTTCTTGTTTGAGTATCTTTAGAAATATCCTAGAAAATATTGATCTTTAAATTAAGAGGCAAATTATTCTGATGTCTTAAAAAACATCCAGTGTCCAATCCTTATCAGACATCAAGGCAAATATAAGCAGCATAGTTGAAGAGATTACTGTATCAGAAACAGAATGTTCCAGAATATCTGAAACATCCAGTGGATCCATCTCAACTGGAAAATCCCCTTAGACTTGCAGACTGTATATCACATCTGAAGAAACTTCCAGAACTTCAGTCAAATATCTTTTCAACATTTCACATGGAGACATGGCAGCTTAAGCTCAAGAATCTATGATTAGCTGCTCTAGAAGGATTCTCAAAGTTCTCCACCTTCATCCTCATATTAGTATTACTTCTAATCAAAGTTTCCTTAACTTTCTGTGTATTACAAGAAACAGCAAGGCAAATGATCCACAAGATCCAAGATGGCAGCAACAATAAGCAGATCAGAAAGAAAATAGTCATCAAGAAACAGCAGTGTACATCACCAGACGTTTATTCAGCACATTAGTATCAACATACTAAACAGCCTGATATGTCCATGTTTTGCTGTCCTTAGGGCTGTGTCAGGAGCAAATAACGAATGTTAATAAATACATAAAACATAGTGTTAATAAAATCATAGTAGAAAAATCAAAATAACAATTAAAATGACAGTGACAACACAATAAATAATTAAAGTCCATAGTCTGCTGTTGAGACAGACATGGGGAAGCCACTACTGTTCTGAGATTGGTAGTATGGTATGTTGTATTATTTGGATTTCTGCCAGGTACTTGTGACCTGGATTGGCTACTGTTGGAAACAGGATACTGGGCTAGATGGACCATTGGTCTGACCCAATGTGGGTATTTTTGTGTTCTTAAATTGTACCAAAGAATCCGCAGCCAAGCGGAGAACTCGAACTCCCCACGGGAAAACACAAGTGTAAGTGAGAGTGGGATGTTTGACCACGGAAATTCAAATCCTGGAGAAGAAGAATCTTAAAAAGCTTTTTAAGATTCTTCTTCTCCAGGATTTGAATTTCCGTGGTCAAACATCCCATTCTCACTTACACTTAAATTGTACCCACATGCCACTCGCATGCAAATCTTTCATAACATACTTAACTAAAATCATATTGATCCTGTCACATAATACATATGTAAAATTGTAATAACATGCATGATTAAAATAATATTGACTTAAAACATACATATGCAATCGTAAAATGAGGTGGAATAGAAAGCCAACATACCCAAGATGTGTTTCTCAAAGGTGTGACCTACTTAGTCAAAAAACTTAAAAAAAAAAAAAAGCAATAAATAAAGTGAACCACTCAAAAAAAATGCTCAGGCAATGCAAGAGCCAGTAAAATGTTCTTACACCAGATAACAAAAAAATTAAAATCAAAGTAAAAACAGAATAAAAGTTAATTACCTGCTCTCAATACATGTAGCACACGACTTGCAGTTGTGGTGAATCTGCACATGCTCAATTGCACATAAAAATAGTACTTAGCATGTGTAGGTTTGCCACAACTGCATGCTGTGTGCTGTATTGAGAGCTGGTAAGTAACGTTTATCCTGTTTTCACTTTGTTTTTAATTTTTTTTGTAACCTTTTAATGGCTCTTGTATCGCCCGAGTATTTTTATGAATAGCTCACATGCCTTACTTATTTTTTTAAGCTTTTTTTTGTGCATATTATTACAATTGTAAATATGCATGACATGACAGGATCAATATGCTTGTAGTTAAGTATGTTATGAGAGATTTACATATGAGTTGTATTTTAACTGTTGTTTTGACTTTTCTTCTATGATTTTACTAACATGTTTTATGTATTAACAGTCACTATTTGCTCCTGACACAGCATACATGGCTGTGTTGGGGTTTTTAGTGTGGTGAATAAACTTCTGGTAATGAGCATTCTTCATTGTTCTGCTGTTTCTTGGTGACGGAATTCCCTTACTGATCTGCTTTTTGTTGCTGCCTTCTGAATATTTTTCAGCTCTCAGAGATTCCCCCCTCTGGAAGTTACTTGAGACAATTCCTGAACAGTCTTGTCTACCTCTGTCCTCCACCCACTGAATTTCTTGAGTTAATCATTTATCTGTGAACTTAGTCTTTTACCATTCATTTTAATATAGTGTGCTCCCATGTCTGCCACGTGAGTTAGCCACCATTTTGAACCTCTTTCTGCATCATGCGGCCAGTAATGTACATGCCAAGAGTGTAGCCAGACCTCGGATTTTTGGGAGGGGGACCAGAGCCCAAAGTGGGAGGTCTAAACCTTTGTCCCACCCCCTGCAACTCTCTTCCCCACTCACTGTGACCCCACATACCTGAGCTGGCGGGGGTCCTTAAGCCCTTTGAGCAGAAGCCTTCCTCCGTCTGAAGCCTGGCTGTTAGTGTTGCTTTTCCTGGGCTGCTGATACGCCGGCAGCTCCCCCTGCACATGCTCAGTTTCACAAAAGCCAAGCATACAAAGGGGTGGGAGGCACACAGTACAATAGTCCTGAGATAAAAAACATTCTCCGAGGACAAGCAGGCTGCTTGTTCTCATATGTGGGTCGACGTCCACGGCGGCCCAGGAATCAGCAAAAAATTTTGCAAGCAAAATAAAAACAAAGTCTTTCCAGAGAGTTCCGTCGCGCGGGCAGTGCGAACGACTTCCCGCCTGCCCGCCGTGCGAGCGTGCCTCTTTAGTTCTTTTTTTTCTCCACTGTTAGGTGCGGCAGTGTTTTCTCTGTGCTCCATCAGGCCCAGGAAGAGAACTACTCTTCGCGACTGACTTTCGCTTTATTTTCGTTTTTATTTTCTTTTTTAAAAGAATACAAAAAAAAAGAAGTTTTCCTGTAGTTTTCTTATTTTTTGTTCACCTTTAACGTTTCCTTTATTTTTCAACATGACCGGCCTTTGGGCCGCGCGGTCGGGTTTTTCCATTTTTTGTGCTTTTTCTTGGCACAATCACGTCCTTTGATTTCGCCGAAGCTGTTTTTTCTTCCATGTCATCGAAGACACCCAGCGGCTTCAAACGTTGTACTCGATGCAACCGGACCATCTCAGGTACAGATACCCACGCCTGGTGTATCCAGTGCCTTGGGCCCGACCTTAGCCCAACCGCTTGTAGTCTGTGTATTCGTATGAAGAAATGGACCCAAGCATCTTGAGAGGCCCAACGAGAGAAACTTTTTGAGGCTCAGTCCGGTCCTTCGACGTCGACTTCGGTACTGAGGTCGGCAGCGTCCACATCGACAGGAGCATCGACGTCGAGGAGAGAGGTAATGGCTGCTGAGAGACCAACTCACGCTGGGAGCAGTGAGGCGTCGAGTGGGTCTCCACCTGCCTCGAGGCCTCCTGTTATGCAGGCCCCTGGACCCGGGCCTGAGGAGATGTGAGGATTCCATGTCCTCCTCATTGGTACCGAGGAGTCTCGATGACGGGCATCAAGCGAAGGCTAAGAAGCACCGTCATCGTTCTCCTTCGATGCACGGTACCGGGAGCTCTGGGGCGTTGAGAGACAGCACTCGAGAAGCGTTGGCGCCGAGAGGACCGCTCCCCCTCGGTACAGGAGGTGCTAATGCGTTGGTCTCTTGGCAGCCCAGTACCTGCTCCCGAGCCTCCACGGATTCTGCTACCGCCTGTTCCACTGGCCCCATAGCCTTCTCCGATGGTGGCTCTCGACGAGCGTATCCGGGTCTTGTTTCCAGAACAGAGAGTAGGATTAAAAGGTCAATATTCTGGGGTCCCTCAGGGATCTGTGCTGGGACCTCTGCTTTTTAACATATTCATAAATGATCTTGAGATGGGGGTAACTAGTGAGGTAATCAAATTTGCCGATGACACAAAGTTATTCAAAGTCGTCAAATCTCAGGAAGATTGTGAAAAACTACAAGAGGACCTTACGAGACTGGCAGACTGGGCGTCTAAATGGCAGATGACGTTTAATGTGAACAAGTGCAAAGTGATGCATGTGGGAAAGAGGAACCCAAACTATAACTATGTTATGCAAGGTTCAGCATTGGGAGTCATGGACCAAGAAAGGGATCTAGGTGTCATCATTGATGATACGTTGAAAACTTCTGCTCAATGTGCTGCTGCGGCTAGGAAAGCAAATAGAATGTTGGGTATCATTAGGAAAGGGATTGAAAACAAAAATAAGGATATTATTCTGCCATTGTATCACTCCATGGTGCCACCGCATCTCGAGTATTGTGTTCAGTTCTGGTCGCCGCACCTCAAAAAAGATATAGTGGAATTGGAAAAGGTGCAGAGAAGGGTGACAAAGATGATACAGGGGATGGGACGGCTTCCCTATGAGGAAAGGCTGAAGAGGCTGGGGCTCTTCAGCTTGGAGAAGAGGCGGCTGAGGGGAGATATGATAGAGGTCTATAAGATAATGAGTGGAATGGAACGGGTCGATGTGGAGCATCTGTTTACGCTTTCCAAAAATACTAGGACAAGGGAGCACACAATGAAGCTGCAGTGTGGTAAATTTAAAACAAATCGGAGGAAATTTTTCTTCACTCAACGCGTAGTTAAACTCTGGAATTTGCTGCCAGAAAAAGTGGTTAAGGCGGTTGGCTTAGCGGACTTCAAAAAAAGGTTGGACGGCTTCCTGGGGGAAAAGGCCATAGAATGTTATTGAATGGACGAGGGAATAATACACTATTTCTAGGAGGGGTGGGACAAATAGCTTGTTCTTTTGGCCGCTTTCGGTGACAGGGTGCTGGGCTTGATGACCCTTGGTCTGGTCCAGCATGGCGATGCTTATGTACTTTAGGCTTACTGCGAGAACCAGCTTTGGTGTCAGGGGTTCTTGCGCCTTCCATGCCATCTGCTGCAGTGGTGCCTGGCCCTTCTCCTGTGGTGAGGTCTCACTGCAGTGCCGCCGTCAGATCGGGTGTCGACTTCTCGACATCGCCACAGAGGACATTGTTCCTCGGCGTCGAGGCAAGTCCAGTGTCAGAGTACCTTGACACAGGTTGTATCCGACACTGAGCAGGAGTGCTTGTGGGAATCAGAGGAAGATCCCAGGTACTTCTGATGAGTCCTTTGGGATTCCTTCTGACCCTTCCCCTCCACTGGAAAGAAGACTATCTCTACCCGAGAGTCTGTCTTTTTCCTCCTTTGTCTGGGAAATGGCTACATCTATTCCCTTCCCTGTGGAGGTTGAGGATGAGCCCAGGACTGAGATGCTCGAGGTCCTGGATTATTCTTCTCCACCTAAAGAGGCTGTGACAGTCCCTCTGCCTAAGGTACTGAAGGAAGTCCTTATGCGAAACTGGTCCACCCCTCTGTCTGGCCCTGTGGTTCCCCAAAAAGCTGAGTCCCAATACCAAATCCACGGTGAGCTGGATTGATGAGGTCCCAATTACCCCACAATTCCATGGTGGTGGATTCCGCTCTCAAGAGAGCTAGGAGTACTAGAGACTATACTTCGGCGCCTCCAGGCAGAGAAACTAGGACTCTTGACTCTTTTGGGAGGAAGACGTATCAGGCCGCTATGCTTGCTGCCTAGATCCAGTCATACCAGCTCTTCATGAGCGTACACTTGCGGGACTTGATACGTCAACTGTCCAGCTTGGTTGAGACACTCCCTACGAAGCTGGCCGAGCCTTTTCGCCAGATGGTCAGGCAGCAGAAGGCATGTCACAAGTTCCTGGCCAGGGGTACTTTTGACATGACATCCAGAATCACTGTTCATGGTATAGTGATGCGCAGACTCTCATGGCTGCGTGTCTCTGACCTGGATCATTCTGTCCAGCAGCGGATGGCGGATGTTCCTTGCCGGGGGGACAATCTTTTTGGAGAAAAAGTAGAGGATCTAGTTGATCAAATCAAGAAGCATAATGATGCTATGGATTCTCTTTCCCACCGGGCACCTTCTGCTACAGCCTCCTCATCTAGGAGGTTTTTTGGAGGGAAGAGGTATGCCCCCTAAACCTACTCTAGGTTTAGGTACACTCCTGCTTCTCGGCAGCCTGCCCAGGCTCAACCCCAGTGTGCTCGTTCTCGTCAACAGCGTGCGACTAAGGCCCATTCTGCTCCCCAGCAAAAGTAAGGGACGGACTTTTGACTGGCTCCAGTTCAGCATAGCCTCTCTAAAAGTGTCTGTACCAGATGACTTGCTGGTAAGGGGGGGAGGGTTGATGTTTTTTCACCAAAGGTGGCCTCTCATAACCTCCGACCGGTGGGTTCTTCAAATAGTCTGGTTAGGATACACCCTCTATCTGGAATCCAAACCTCCAAATTGCCCACCAGGAGCTCATTCTTACAGCTCCCAGCACAGACAGGTACTTGCAGAGGAACTCTCCACCCTTCTAAAGGCCAGTGCGGTTGAACCCGTTCCACCAGGGGAAGAAGGGCTAGGATTCTATTCCAGGTACTTCCTTGTGCAAAAGAAAATGGGGAATGCGTCCCATCCTAGACTTAAGGGGCCTGAACAAATATCTGGTTCGAGATAAGTTCAGGATGGTTTCCCTGGGCATCCTTCTTCCCATGATTCAAGAGAACGATTGGCTATGCTCTCTGGACTTAAAGGATGCCTACACACACATTTCGATACTCCCAGCTCACAGGAAGTATCTTTGATTTCGGCTGGGAACTCATCACTTTCAGTACTGTGTACTGCCCTTTGGTCTGGCATCTGCGCCCAGAGTGTTCACAAAGTGCCTAGCGGTAGTCGCAGCGTCACTGCGCAGACTGGGAGTGTATGTGTTCCCTTATCTCGACGATTGGCTGGTGAAGAGCACCTCGGAGGCAGGCGCTATACAGTCCATGCAAATGACTATTCAGGTGCTAGAACTACTGGGGTTCGTGATCAATTACTCCCAAGTCCCATCTCACCCCAGTTCAAAAATTGGAATTCATTGGAGCACTGTTGAACACAAAGACATCTCGAGCTTATCTTCCTGAGGCAAGGGCAGACAACCTCCTGTCCTTAGTGTCCATGGTTCGAGCGTCTCCACAGATCACAGCTCGGCAGATGTTGAGTCTTCTGTGGCACATGGTCTCCACGGTTCATGTGACTCCCATGACATGCCTACACATGAGATCAGTTCAATGGACACTAGCTTCCCAGTGGTATCAAACTGCAGGAAGTCTAGAGGATGTGAGCCAACTGTCCACCGATTTTCGGAATTCCTTGCAGTGGTGGACAATTTGACCTTGGGACGTCCATTCCAAATTCCTCAGCCAGAAAAAAAGTGCTGATAACGGATGCATCCCTCCTGGGGTGGGGAGCTCATGTAGACGGACTTCACACTCAAGGAGCTTGGTCCTTTCAGGAAAAAGGTCTTCAGATCAATCTCCTGGAATTGTGAGCGATCTGGAACGCTCTAAAGGCTTTCAGAGACCGGCTGTCCAACCAAGTCATATTGATTCAGACAGAAAATCAGGTTGCCATGTATTATACCAACAAGCAGGGGGCACCAGATTTCGCCCTCTGTGTCAGGAAGCTGTCCAGATGTGGCTTTGGGCACGCCGTCACGGCATGTTTCTCCAAGCCACTTATCTGGCAGGTGTAAACAACAGTTTGGCCATCAGACTGAGCAGGGTAATGCAACCTCACGAGTGGTCACTGAACATGGGTGTAGTCTGCAAGATCTTCTGAGCGTGGGGCACCCCCTCGGTGGATCTTTTTCCACTCAGATCAATCACAAGGTCCCTCAGTTCTGTTCCAGGCTTCAGGCCCACAACAGACTAGTTTCAGATGCCTTTCTCCTGCATTGGGGAACAGGCCTTCTGTATGCGTATCCTCCCATAACTTTAATAGGGAAGACTTTGCTGAAACTCAAACAAGACTGCGGAACCATGATTCTGATAGCTCCTTTCTGGCCTTGTCAGATTTGGTTCCCTCTTGGTGGAATCTTTTCTGGAAGCAAGCAAGACTCGAGAGACACCCTCTGAAAGACCCAAGGAGGTGAATTCTAAGCTCTCAACATCCAGGCCGTGAGAGCCAGAGACTGGAGGTTGGGATGTAGAAGCAACCCCTCGTTCTGGGTGATGAGGGTTGGAAAACATTCCAATCTCCATGGCTCCTCAGAGGACATCTCCAGAAGAAGAGGGGAGTTGTCCTCTGAGGGGCCATGGAGATTGGAATGTTTTCCAACCCTCATCACCCAGAACGAGGGGTTGCTTCTACATCCCAACCTCCAGTCTCTGGCTCTCATGGCCTGGATGTTGAGAGCTTAGAATTCGCCTCCTTGGGTCTTTCAGAGGGTGTCTCTCGAGTCTTGCTTGCTTCCAGAAAAGATTCCACCAAGAATTGTTACTCTTTCAAATGGAGGAGGTTTGCCATCTGGTGTGACAGCAGGGCCCTAGATCCTCTTTCTTTTCCTACACAGACTCTGCTTGAATACCGTCTACACTTGTCAGAGTCTGGTCTCTAGACCAACTCCGTAAGAGTTCACCTTAGTGCAATTAGTGCTTATCATCGCCATGTAGAGGGTAAGCCTATCTCTGGTCAGCCTTTAGTTTGCTTCATGATGGGTTTGCTTTTGTCAAAGCCCCCAGTTAAACCTCCACCAGTGTCATGGGATCTCAATGTCGTACTCACCCAGCTGATGAAAGCTCCTTTTGAGCCACTGAATTTGTGCCATCTGAAGTACTTGACCTGGAAGGTCATTTTCTTGGTGGCTGTTACTTCAGCTCGTAAGGTCAGTGAGCTTCAGGCCTTGATGGTCCATGCACCTTATATCAAGTTCCATCATAATAGAGTAGTCCTCCGCACACACCCTAAGTTTCTGCCTAAGGTGGTGTCGGAGTTCCATCTGAACCAGTCAATTGTCTTGCCAACATTTTTTTCCCTGTCCTCATACCTGCCCTGGCGAAAGCAGTTTGCATACCTTGGACTGCAAGAGAGCATTGGCTTTTTACATGGAGCGGACACAGCCCTTCAGACAGTCTGCCCAGTTGTTTGTTTCTTTCGATCCCAACAGGAGGGGAGTTGCCATTGCAAAACGCACAATCTCCAGTTGGCTAGCAAATTGTATTTCCTTCACTTATGCCCAAGCTGGGCTGACTCTACAGGGTCATGTCACAGCTCATAATGTTAGAGCCATGGCTGCGTCAGTGGGCCACTTAAAGTTGGCCTCCATTGAAGAGATTTGCAAAGCTGGAACGTGGTTATCAGTCCATACATTTATATCTCACTACTGCCTTCAGTAGCATACCCGATGCAACATTCGGTTTGAGCAGGCAGTGCTGCAGAATCTGTTCTGGGTTTAGAATCCAATTTCACCCCCCTAGACCCATTTTGATTCTGTTCAAGGCTGCACTCTCAGTTAGTTGATTTTGGTTTCAGGTCAATCTATGTTATGTCCTCGCCGTTACGAGGCCCAATTGACCAATGTTCATTGTTTTGAGTTAGCCTGGTTGCTAGGGATACCCCACATGTGAGAACAAGTAGCCTGCCTGTCCTCGGAGAAAGCAAAGATACATACCTGTAGCAGGTATTGTCCGAGGACAGCAGGCTGATTGTTCTTACAAACCTGCCCTCCTCCCCTTTGGAATTGTTGTTTATTTGTTTTTTTTTTTTTGCTTTTTGATTAAATTAAAGAGGCACGCTCGCGTGGCCCGCGGGAAGTCATTCGCGCATGCGCGGTTTGCGCTGCCCACGCGACGGAACTCTTTGGAAAGACTCTGTTTATTTTGATTGCAAAATTTTTTGACGATTCCTGGGCCGCTGCGAACACGTGAGAACAATCAGCTTGCTGTCCTCAGAGAATACCTGCTACAGGTATGTATCTTCGCTTTTCAGAGATAAGGTTTATGGTTTGGTTTATTAAAATTTGCTATGCTGCTTGAGTTATACAGATCACAGTGGTTCACGATAAAAAACAGCTATAAATACACAGCAACAGGACAGGAAAGATCCTGTTATTCAAGCGACATATATATAGCAATCCATAACTTAAAAAGTGACATTCCACAGGTATGTATTTACTGGTGCATGGAAAGATGTCAACCTGCTGAGAAAAGTGATGCAGCTTTACTTTGCAAGTGTGATTTTCATTGAATGTGCAATCTTGTTCCATGTACTGGATTCTATGAGCCAAAATAGTTAGAAAAAATTTAGTGTTGCTATTTCTTAAGCAATCTGTGTGAGAATAACCTCCCTGAATCAATTTATGTCCTGTAGGAATTTCTCTCTCATTGAGATTCTTAATATGTTCCACTACCATGGCTAGTTAACATCCAGATGTTTAAATCACACAAGAAAATGCTTTCTTTGCTTGCTGGAAGAATGCAGCTATTTTATGCATCTCTTGGGATCTTTTATGCACAGATGATGGCACAACAGATTGCTGTTTAATTCATTTCACTGCACTGTGACTTGGGCTGTTTGGCATTCACACTGCATCTTTTTTTTACTGTCAGCTGCCAGAGGCCACACAATACAGTACTGTAGTCTACAAACCAACCCATTTCTGGGCTGAGGCTGGAAGGCAGACCCACCCTTGTGAGAGAAAATCTGATGATGATGATCTGTCTCACTTTGAATTAGAAAAAGATTTTAATGGGCCTATTAAATTTAATGGTACCTTTTCATGCTTGTTTCTTCCTGCTACTTTGGATTCCAGCAAAATTGTAACTGGCATTCATTAATTCATGGTGCCATGAACCTTCATTCACAACTTCCTGGGAATTCAGTGTCATAAATTGAGTAATTTTTTAAAAAATAAATAGTACTTTAAATTACTTATTTCTAAGAAAATTGTGCTACTTTGACAAAAATGTAGAATTTTCAAATATCTTATTTATTACTTTTATTTATTACATTTCTACCCCACATTATCCCACCTATTTGCAGGCTCAATGTGGCTTACAGAGTGTTATTATGACATATTCATGAGGGAATAATAGATATAGTCGGTGGTAGGACGAAGATATTTAAAGAAAGAGAAGAGGGTGTTAAGTAGGGTGATGTGGGAGGTGTAGTTGGTTGTGCGGGTGATTTGTGTCTTTAGAGGTTCTTTTTATAGGCTCTGTTGAAGAGGTGTGTCTTCAAGGATTTGCGAAAGTTGCTTAGATTATCCATGGTTTTTAAGGTTGGGGGTAGCGCATTCCATAGCTGTGTGCTTCTATATGAGAAGGTGGTGGCGTTTGCTTGCTTGTATTTAAGCCCTTTACAGCTGGGGAAGTTCAAGTTGAGGAATTTGCGGGCTGATCTCTTGGTGTTTCTGGGCGGTAGGTCCACTAGGTTGGACATGTAAAGAGGGGCATCTGCGTGAATGATCTTGTATACGATCGTGCATATCTTGAATTCGATGCGTTCTTTGAGTGGTAGCCAGTGAAGGTTCTCTCTTAAGGGTGTCGCACTTTCGTATTTGGTTTTACCAAATATGAGTCTGGCTGCGGTATTTTAGGCAGTCTGGAGTTTCTTAATAGTCTGTTCTTTGCAGCCGGCGTACAGAGCGTTGCAGTAGTCCAAGTGACTTAGTACCTTAGACTGTACCAGGGTACGGAAAATGCTTCTCGGGAAGTAAGGCTTGACTCTTTTGAGTTTCCACATCAAATAGAACATCTTTTTTGTCGTGTTCTTCACGTGGGTATCGAGAGTGAGGTTTCAGTCTATGGTAACTCCGAGAATCTTCAGGTTTTCTGAGATAGGAAGGGTGCAGTATGGTGTGGTAATAGTGGAGTAGTTGTTTGTGTTATATTGAGAAGTGAGTACTAGGCATTGAGTTTTTTCAGCGTTGAGTTTTAGACGGAATGAGTCTGCCCAGGTGTGCATAATTCTGAGGCCTTGGTTGATCTCGTTGGTGATTTCAGTTATATTGTGTTTGAACGGGATGTTGATTGTGGCATCATCTGCATATATGAAAGGGTTAAGGTTGTGATTGGCTAATAGTTTGGCTAGTGGTATCATCATTAAGTTGAAGATGGTAGGTGATAAGGGGGATCCTTGAGGAACTCCACATTCCGGTGTCCATGGAGGTGATCTTTCGGCATCTGTTATTACTTGGTAGGATCTGGTGGTGAGGAATCCTTCAAACCACTTGAGGACCGGGCCTCCAACTCCGAAGTATTCTAGAATATGAAGTAGTATTCCATGATCAACCATGTCGAAGGCGCTTGACATGTCAAATTGCAGTACTAGTATGTTCTTGCCAGTTGCAATTGTTTTTTTGAACGAGTTCATTGCCGCCACTAGTAAAGTTTCAGTGCTGTGATTTGATCGAAATCCTGATTGTGACTCATGTAGAATTGAGTGTTTATTTAGGTATTCAGTGAGTTGTTTCGTAACTATACCCTCCATTATTTTAGTAATGAGCGGTATAGACGCAACTGGTCGATAGTTAGTTAAGTCCATTGTGCTTTTTTTAGCGTCTTTTGGCAGAGGTGTGAGTAGGATGTTTCCTTTATTCGTGGGGAATAGGCCGTTTTGGAGTCTGTGGTTGATTTGGTCCGTAAGGTCTTTCTTGAATTGTTTTGGAGCGGCTCTTATTAGGCTAACAGGGCAAATGTCTAATTTGCATTGAGACTTGCTATATTTTTTAAGCCATTGTGAGAGTTCATCTGCTGAGATTTCGTTGAAGTTGGTCCACGAACGATCAGCTGGGTATTCCCCAGGTTTTGGATCTAAGCAATCAAGGATTTTTGTGTAGTCGGTGGTGTTGTTTGGTATCATGCGCTGGAGTTTTATGATTTTTTCGTTAAAATAATTTGCTATGTTGGTAGCGGATGGGGTGTCTGTGTTGTTAGAAGTAACCGGTGTAGTGTTTAGGAGTTTGTTCACAAGTGAGAAGAGCTTATGTGCATCTTTGTAGCTTGGTCCTAGTATGGTTTTGTAGTACATTCTTTTAGTTTGTTTGATTTTGTATTTGTATTTTCTTTGCAGCTGTTTCCAGTCATTAAGATTGATTTCGTCTTTTCTTTTGCTCCATATTCTTTCCAGTCTTCTGACCTGTGTTTTTAAGTCTTTCAATTCTTCATTGAATCATGGTATGAGTTTTTTCTTTTTGAAGATCTAGTTTGGAGTGGTGCTATGCTGTCTAGTATTGCTGTACATTTGTTGTCCCATTCTTGTAGAAATTGGGGTGAGTCTGTGGGAGTTGCCCATTCGTCAGTGTAAAGTTCTTGCCAGAATGTTAGTGGGTCTATTTTGCCTCTTGTGGTATAGGTTCTTTTTTCCTGTTTTCGTTGTGACCCTTTTGTTTTCCATGAGAGGGAGGTATTAGCTTTGTAGTGATCTGACCATGGTGCAGCTGTCCATTTTGTATCTGTGATAGTGAAGATGGGCTCTGATGAGAGTTTGTGAGTTATTATGTCTAGTGTGTGTCCTTTTTTGTGGGTGGGTTGCATATTAGGCCAGTGGAACTCCCATAGTTGGATGAATTCCTTGCATTCGTTTACGTTATTTATGTTTGTGTCTTCAAGGTGTAGGTTGATGTCCCCTGCTATGAGGATGTTCTGGGAGGACACGCAAGTGTTTGATATGAAGTCCATAAAATGTGTTTGTGAATCTTTCCAGTTGCCCGGGGGCCTGTAGAGAATGATTAGGTTTAATTGATCAAGTAACTCGGGGTGGTTAATTCTGACTGAGGCTATTTCAAGTTGGGGTAGGATGGATTCTGCTGTTGTAGTAACTGTGAATTGTGATTTATAGATTATTGCTATGCCTCCTCCTCTTTTTCCTTCTCTTGTCCAATGGGTAATTTTGTATCCTGGTGGACATATTTCTAGGATTATAGGGTCTTTGGAGTCATGGATCCAAGTTTCGCTGATGAGTAGGAAATCAAGGTGGTCTTCCATAACAGTCGGTCAATGTTGTGGTTTTTTGGATTACTGATCTGGCATTAGTGTAACCTATTTGTACTCGTTGGTATTCTTCTTTTGGTTTCGGGTTCGTGGTAATATTTATTAGGTGTCTTTCTCCTTGATGTGATGGATTAGAGCGTTATTTCTTTCCTGTTCTATGATAGGGTTCGTGGATGGTAGGTTTTACATGTTCTACTTTGTCTTTTTGGGTGTGCATGTTGTGTTCGAGAATTGTTTGTGGATTGTGAAGTATGAGGCTGTTATTGTCTGAGTCTGGGGTAGTAGGTGTGTGTAGTAGTAGGGTGAGGCAGTAAATGGTTAGAAGTACTTTACTGGTGTTCATGTCAGTGTTAGTGTGCACGTTAGTTTGTGTGTTTAGAGTGTTAGGGTTTTGGCAGTCATGTGGGCAGGATCTAGATCAGTGTTATCATTATGTTCAGGACAGAGCGAGCAAAGTTTAGATCATTGCAGACAGTGGCATTTGGGTTAAAGTAGGCAAAAGCATTAGAGGTCTTACAGTCTTTTACATCGCATGTAGAGCGTTTAAACTGGTAAGGTGCCTAGCATGAAAACGGTGATTGATTGTCTAGGCAGCCTGGCGTCTAAACAGTGTTTACAGCATTTAAAGGGAGTTTTAGAGCATTTGGAGAGAATTTTTTTTCTCCCAATCTGCTACAATGTTATAAGTGGGTATAGCATTTAAATCAAACTGTTACAATATTATTAAGCAAGCGCAACATTTAAATCAGATTGCTACAGTATTGTTAAGCATGCATTTAAATCAGATTGCTACAGTATTTTAAGCTAACACAGCATTTAGATTATTTTCAGGAGCGTTCAATGTGCTATAGTATTAGTAGGCTACACAGTTTTAAAATCTATTACAGGAGCAATTAAAGTAGGCATTTACATTATTACTGAGCGAGTGCAGCATTCAGATCTTGTAGCAGCGTTAAGGAGGACTTTATCAGTGTTGCTGAGCAGGTAAGGCAGCCTTTGAATTGTTTAGGAGCGCTTGGGGAAGTCTATCGTTGTGTACAGTTTTATGAATCATGTGCAAGAAGTCATTGCATACTGTGGTGTTGATAGGTAGTGCTTTTATTCATTCAAAGGCAATATTTACCGGAGACAGCACAGATGTATTTTCGCCTGTTGAAGCGTTATCGATTAAGTGGGGTGTTTCTTTCTTTCCGAGGGAGCGTCTATCGGTAGGCCTTGGATGTAGCCAGCAGCTCTGGTTTTGCTGTCGGGTTTGGTACCAGGACTCTTGTCGGTGGGACATGTTGCTGGGGTTGAGCGTCTGTGAGGCAGCTAGGTTGTTTAACTGCAGTTGCGTGTTCCGTTCGACTGCGGCGGCTGCTTTATCGGATGTTAGCGGGGGGCCCGGTCGGTCGCCCGATTCGGTCCTACCTCGCAACCAGTCCGACGGGTTCGGCGAATTCCTCGCCTGTAGCCGCACTGTCTTGACCTTCTCGATTTATAGTGGTGATGCAGGGCTAGTACCACATGCTTCTCTGTTGTAGCTGTGTGGTCCTTCTCCGTCTGCCAAGCGACCGCGTGGTTGGATTCACCGCTGTCTCGTGACTTGGTCAGGCGGGTCGTTCTCGCCACTGATGTGGTTGCTCGGGGCTGCGGATTGCAATTTAAACTATGCACTACTATCTTTGCGCCGTGAGTTGTTCGGAGCGGTCCTCAGGACGCAGTCCGTGGAACTGGCTTGTTTCTCAGTGACCTGTTGGCCGGGTCCCCAGCGGTCTGTAAGTCCACGTGGGTTGCAGTTTTCGCTGTCCGATATCTCCCCTTAGAGTTTGGATCTCTGGGGATGCTTCAGATCAGCTTCAATCCGTTCCGGTTTGTCTCCGGTCCGTTCCAGACCGTTTTGTTCCATTCGAGGATGATCCAGGTAGGTCTAATTGTTTGGGACCTCTGGAGCTCATTAACAGCTCCTTACCTGTCTGCCATCTTAAATGAGAGGATGAGGCATAGAACAGATTTTTAGGTGCAGAATTCCCTCAGAAGTAGATTGTATGATCTCTCAGCAACCAATATTATAAATTAATTATTTTGCTCACAATCATAATTTATAAGCAAATTATTTGATCCAGTCATAGCACAGTTTCATTTTTCAGGGATTGATTTTCAGTGGAGAGACCTTATTTTGGAGACATAATAGGCAATGCTAGATAACGGTGTTGTAGGATAGGATTAAGTCTCCTCTTGGGGGTAATTTTCAAGGAATGCTAGATGGATATGAAGTTGGCATCCTTTTACATCTGTATTGGCATGCAGTAAGGTTGATTCGTATTGGTGAATTTCTGATCTTTTTTGTGGATGTTTTTTTTCTTTAATATTATTTTCTAAAATTTTCAGATTTTTTTATGTATGTGTATCTATATAGATAATTTATGTATTTATTTATTTCAGAGTACATATTCAAATTAACCAGACAGGAGAGGCTCCTGCCTAGTTAAATTACACTCAGTGGGCCAGCCACTGATTTTCCGAGGCACTTAACCGGACAGTGACACTGAATATTGGCTTTGATCATCTTGGTGCTGTCTGGTGCAGAATTGAGGCAGTCCTGGAAGTTATGCAGGCACCAGTGACATTCAGTGCCAGTGCCCATGTAGCTAACCAGGCAGGTAGAGCCATGCAAATAGCAGCCCTTAACTTGCCTGGTTAGCTACATAGATATAGCACTGAATATCTGGTGCATCCACATATCTTCCGGGTATTGCTACTTACCCAAGTATTAAGTGCCAATGCTAGGACACAGCCCAGCATTGAATATCTGGATCTAAAATGGCAGGTGGTAGTGAGCCTTTTATAAAACATTCTCTGTCACTAGCTGAATATTGACCAGTTCATTTATAACATATTAGAATAACTGTTTTTACTGATGGTGTGTGCATATGATGTTTCAAACCTTCCATCAATTTGTTGTCATGTTGTACATCTGCACAGTTTTTGTTTTTGCAACTTTGACTCTCTGCTTGGTTGCAGCACCCTGACTTATGAATATTTCTGCAAGGGTGGCTGCTGTCTTCCAATAAAAGTCCTTATATCAGTGATTCCCAAACCTGTCCTGGGGGAATCCTAGCCAGTCAGGATAGCCACCATGGATATGCATGAGTTTGATTTGCATATACTACATTCTCTGTGTGCAAATCATTCTTTTGAATATTCATTGTGGATATCCTGAAAAGCTGACTGGCAGGGGTTCCCCCAGGACAGGTATGGGAATCACTGCCTTATATGGAGTTATCTTAATAATACAATGTCTTTGTAAAAGAGTTCTGTAATGCAGCAAGTCCTAGAATATATTTTTGAGGTTTTAATAGGTCACTATGGTTCACCAAGAAGTTAGAGAAAAAGCTGCAAAAAAACCTTCAGAAAATTAGGACAGATCATACTACAAGGTGAATCAAGCTGTGGGAGGGCAGTTAAATTGGCAAAGGCTTAAATGGAGGTGCATATAAAATATTCAAATTAAATAATCAGAGAAAGCATGTGGAGTATAACTTCATAGAATTCTGTCCAACCTCTGTGTGCATGTAGGAGAGAGGGGCCGTAACAGCTGGAATGGTGTGTAACCCAAACGTTGGTTTACAAATAATAATGTAATTAAAGTGTCAAAATTGACAATACAAATCACAAAAAAACAGAGAGGATATGATAGAAGTTTATAAAATCATGAATGGGAATAGTTGTTTAAAGGGTGCCCTATGAAGCTCATGACCAGAAAATTAAAAACAAATCATTGAAAGTTATTTTTTTTCATGCAGTGTGTAATTAAGCTGTGGAATTTGTTGCTGGTGGATGTGGTCATGGCAACCACTGTAGCAAGATCCAAAAGAAGTTTGGACGAGTTCATGGAAGAAAATTCTATAAAAAATATCATTAGCCAGGTAGACTTGTGAGAGCTATTGCTTATTCCTTGAAATGCACTGTGAGAAATAGATCTACATTTCAGGATTTACCAGGTCTTTGTGACCCAAACTGGCCAATGTCCAGTGACAGGATGCTAGACTTGAAAAATCTTGTCTTTTCTTATATTGTAATGTAATGTAATATTTATACCCCGCGCTTTCCCACTTATTCTGTGTTCCAAACATTTTTAGTATAAAACAAATCAAGGGATCAATTGTAAAAAGTTCGTATAGAAGAGAAAAACGCAAATAGCATTCCTTAACTTGCCTGGTTAGCTACTTAGATATAGCACTGAATATCTGGTGCATCCACATATCTTCCGGGTATTGCTGCTTACCCAAGTATCAAGTGCCAATGCTAGGACATAGCCCAGCATTGAATATTTGGATCTAATATGGCAGGTGGTAGTGAGCCTTTTATAAAACATTTTCTGTCACTAGCTGAATATTGACCAGTTCATTTATAACATATTAGAATAATGCTGTCCTTCGCAGTAGCAGAAAGCTTCAGAAGAACAGTGAATTTTACACTGATACATAAGCATGTGTTTTAAAGTCACAGACCTCTGATATAGGCAACATATGCCAAAGCATGGCCATGTCAGGTCAGTGTGATTTTTATTTCAATAAATTGTGATGACATTGAGTTGAACTCCATGGTCACTTCGCCTTTTCCATTTGCTGGTCATCGCTGTCCTTCTGCTGTTGGTGCCTTTAGCAGAGACCTTTTTCTTGTTGGTTCTTTAAAATAATTCCATATACTTTTGGGTCCTTATATTGAACTGCAATAAAAAGTACCCTTAGTACACCCCTATGCATTTTGTTTCCTGTGCTAAGGCCATTTTTACCACAGCTGCAACGTCCTCTGTTTTTGTCCCCCTTCCACCTCCCCCATTTCCTTTATTTATTTATAAACTTTGAAACAAGATACACAAGCAAAGCACTTGTTTAAAGGCAACGCAAAACATATAAAATGATATAGGAGAAAAAGACCATTTGCTTTATTTATTTATTTATAAGCTTTGAAACAAGATACATGAGCAAAGCACTTGTTCAAGGCAACCCAGAACATATAAACTGATAGAAGAAAAAGAAGTGAAACAATCCTGAGCAGCTTTCACTTCATCTTTAGTTTCTTGTTTCTGTACAGTAAAATCCATCTGAACCGCCTCCACATTGTTTGATAAAGCATCACTCTTAAGTGATGATAATTCAGCTGTAGTCTTAGTACGTAAGTATTGCCATACTGGGACAGACCAAAGTGATGCATGTGGGAAAGAGGAACCCGAATTATAGCTACGTAATGCAAGGTTCCACGTTGGTAGTCACCGAACAAGAAAGGGATCTAGGTGTCATTGTTGATGATACGTTTGAAACCGTCTGCTCAGTTTACTTCGCTGGCTAAGAAAGCAAATAGGTACTATTAGGAAAGGAGTGGAAAACAAAAATGAGGACATTATAATACCTTTGTATCACTCCATGGTGCGACTGCACCAGTGGCGTAGCCAGACTGCCAATTTTGGATGGGCCTGAACCTAAAGTGGGTGGGCACAAAATTTTCTCTCTACCCCCCTTCCCCAGCAAAATTTAGTCACAGTTATCAGACGCATTTGTCACACAGGGGTAAAGTGCTGCTTTTCAGTGCATCAGGTTTCAGAAAATAATTTATTTCATAGCCTAACACCCTTTTCAATGAGCTTTCAGAGACCAAAACCTCCTGCCTCGGGTCAGTATAATGCTGTTATGGTATTCTCTCCTGACCTAAGGAAGGAAGTATTGGTCTCTGAACCTTTATTAACACAGGTACCATATTACTTTATCCTAAATTAAAAATAAAATTATTTTCTTTACCTTTGTTGTATGGCCATTTACTTTTCTCATTGTGTTGCTCCCAGTCTCTAGATTCTGCTTTCCTTCGTCTTTCTCTTGCCAGGGTTTCCTGTCCGTTCATCACCTATGGCTTTTCATCTTTTCCTCACCCTTGTTCTCCACATGCCCCTTCCTCTTATTCTCCAGTCTTTCCCTACTCTGTCCTTCCCCTCTTTCCATCCAGCAGCTCCCCTCTTTCTCTCCCCATCCTTCTAGTGTCTCCCCTCTTTCTTTTGCATCCAGCGTCTCCTTTTTCTCCCTACCCTTCCATCCAGTGTCTTCCCTCTTTCTCTCCTGATCCTTCCATCCATCTACCCTCTCTCCTGATCCTTCCATCTAGTGTCTCTATCTCCCCTCTCCTTCTATCCAGTGTCTCTCTATCTCTCTACCCTTTTCTGTTCAGTCTCCCCTCTCTCTCCACATCCTTCCAGTCTCTCCCCTTTCTCTCTGCATCCTTTCATCCATCTCCCCTCTTTTTCTCCCTATCCTCCCATGTCCAGCAGCTCTCTCCCCTCCAGTCCCTTCTTCCTTTCTCCCTTGTCCAGCAGCTCTCTCCTTTCCATCCAATCCCGTCCTCCTCTCCATCCCATGTCCAGCAGCTCTCTCCCTTCCCTCTAGTCCCTTCTTCCTCTTCCTCCCGTCCAGCAGCTCTCCAGCCCCTTCCTCCTCTCCCTCCCATGTCCAGTAGCTCTCTCCCTTCCCTCCAGTCCCTTCTTCCTCTCCCTCCCATGTCCCAGCAGCTTCTCCCTTCCCTCCAGCCCCTTCCTCCTCTCCCTCCCATGTCCAGTAGCTCTCTCCCTTCCCTCCAGTCCCTTCTTCCCCTCCCTCCCATGTCCCAGCAGCTTCTCCCTTCCCTCCAGTCCCTTCTTCCTCTCCCTCCCATGTCCCAGTAGCTCTCTCCCTTCCCTCCAGTAACTTCTTCGTCTCCCTCCCATGTCCCAGTAGCTCTCTCCCTTCCCTCCAGTCCCTTCTTCCTCTCCCTCCCATGTCCCAGTAGCTTTCTCCCTTCCCTCCAGTCCCTTCTTCCTCTCCCTCCCATGTCCCAGCAGCTCTCTCCCTTCCCTCCAGTCCCTTCTTCCTCTCCTTCCCATGTCCCAGCAGCTTCTCCCTTCCCTCCAGTCCCTTCTTCCTCTCCCTCCCATGTCCCAGTAGCTCTCTCTTCCTTCCCTCAAGTCCCTTCCTCCTCTCCCTCCTATGTCCCAGCAGCTCAGCCACTTTCCCCCCAGGCCCGCGAATCCATATCCTTCCCGCGCTGTCGCAACCCTTTTGTCCCGCGGAGGCAGCTTTCAGCGTTTCCTTCCTGCTGCCCTGTCTTCTCCCCAGGCTCCGCTGCATCGTCCCTGTAAGTGGAATCGTTTTCCTTTTCGGCTGTCGCGCTGCGCTGCCATACACATAGGCAGCTTCGCTCCTCCCCCACCACGTTCATCCGGCCCTAACAGGAAGTGCATCAGAGAGGGCCAGAGTGGACGCGGCGGGGGAAGAGCGAAGCTGCCTGTGTGTATGGCAGCGCAGCGCGACTGACGAAAAGGAAAATGATTCCACTTGCAGGGATGATGCAGCGGAGCCTGGGGAGAAGACAGGGCAGGAAGGAAACGCTGAACGCAGCTCCGCGAGACAAAAGGGCAGCGACAGCGCACGAAGGTTGTGGATGGGCGGGCCTGGAGGGAAAATGGGTGGGCCTGGGCCCGTCCAGGCCCACCCGTGGCTACGCCCCTGGACTGCACCTCAAATATTCTGCTCACCGCCCAGCATTCTGTTTCCAACAGTGGCCAATCCAGGTCACAAATACCTGGTAAAATCCCAAAAAAGTACAAAACATTTTATGCCGCTTATCCCAGAAATAACCAGTGGGTTTTCCCCAAGTCCTTTTTAATAATGGTCTATGGACTTTTCCTTTAGGTAGCCATCCAAACCTTTTTTTTTAACTCCATTAAGCTAACCACTTTTACCACGTTCTCTGGCATCGAATTCCAGAGTTTAATTACACGTTGAGTGAAGAAAATTTTCTCCGATTCATTTTAAATTTACTACTTTGTAGCTTCATTGAATGCCCCCTATTCCTAGTATTTTTGGAAAGAGTAAACAGACGCTTCATGTCTACCCTTTCCACTCCACTCATTATTTTATAGACCTCTATCATATCTCTCCTCAGCTGTCTTTTCTCCAAGCTGAAGAGCCCTAGCCACTTTAGCCTTTCCTCATAGGGAAGTCGTCCCATCCCCTATATCATTTTCGTTGCCCTTCTTCACCCTTTCTAATTCCACTATATCTTTTTTGAGATGCGGTGATCAGAAGGTGCGGTCTCACCATGGAGTGATACAAAGGCATTATGACGTCCTCATTTTTGTTTTCCATTCCTTTCCTAATAGTATTTAGCATTTTATTTGCTTTCTTAGCCGCAGCAGCACACTGAGCAGAAGGTTTCAATGTATCATCAACGATGACAGCTAGATCCCTTTCTTGGTTGGTGACTCCTAACGTGGAACCTTGCATTACATAGCTATAATCCGGGTTCCTCTTTCCCACATGCATCACTTTGCACTTGCTCACATTAAATGTTGTCTGCCATTTGGAAGCCCAGTCTCCCAGTCTCATAAGGTCCTCTTGTAATTTTTCACAATCCTCTTGTGATTTAACAACTTTGAATAACTTTGTCATCAGCAAATTTAATTACCTCACTAGTTACTACCATCTCTAGGTCATTTATAAATATGTTAAAAAGCTGCATCTGCCATACGCGCTCAAGCGTCACTTCACTCAGTTCTGTAGGTGTCTCAGTGCCTCCAACAAGTGGGCCTTCAGCAGTGTTGACAGTCCAAAGAGGGGCTCCTTCTGATGTCAACTTGACAACGCCACCTGTAGTTGACACCACCATAGCCTTTCCTTTCACTTTTGCCAGTCGGGGTGGTTTGCAGACTGGAGGAGACAAAGGTATGCCCATGCCTAGGTATCGTATGGTCTGTTCAATAAAACATACAGGTGAAGGAGCTAAAGATATCCTCCTTAAACATTCATCTATCTAGGTACCATAAGATGGAAACTTCTATAGTGTTAGTCCACTTTTAAAGGTTATCAATAGAAATCAAACAAAACATGGAAAAGAAAATAAGATGATACCTTTTTTATTGGACATAACTTAATACATTTCTTGATTAGCTTTCGAAGGTTGCCCTTCTTCGTCAGATCGGAAATAAGCAAATGTGGTAGCAGACAGTATATATAAGTGAAACATCCAAGCATTACTTTGACAGTCTGACAGGGTGGGAGGGTGGGAGTGGGTAGGAGGTATGCATGGGGACATCAAAGCATTTCATTGATAGTCTAACAGGATGGGTGTGGACAGGTGTGAGGAGGGTGATAAACAGAGAAATACAACTTTATGGCTTATAATGGGTTAGAAAACCCAGGTCCTTGTTAAGTCCTGTCTGTTGGGTGTCAAAATATTCAATCATTCTGACTTCAAAGGTCTTACGTTCCTGTATTGTTTTAAAGTTACCTTTCAGGATTCTTACTATGAAATCACTGGTACAGTTTACTTCTGATTAGCTTGTGTTTTAAGTTGGGTGGTTGTCGGAAGGCCAGCACTGGTGGGGATGGGAATATCTCTTTCAGTAATTCATCCTTTTGGAGTAGCGGCTGTAGATCTCTTATGATTTTCCTCAGTTTTTCCAGCTCTGGATTGTATGTCACTACAAGGGGGATTCTGTCTGTGGCTTTTTTTTCTTTGTACTGTAGCAGATTTTCCCTGGATGTTTTGAGGGAGGAGGCAATATTCTTGGAGATTATTTTGGGGTTGTAGCCTTTCTGTTTGAAGGATGCAGTCAGGATTTCAAGGTGTCTGTCTCTATCCCCTGGGTCCGAGCAGATACGGTGGTATCTTGTGGCTTGGCTGTAAATAATGGATCTTTTTGTATGTATGTAAACTCCCAACACAGACTGAAAAAGAAGAGAAGGGCACATTTCCCTGTAATATATCCAGCTGCAAGTTATGCCAAAACATTTCACAGGACCCCACAGTCATTCACGAAGGAAAAATATTCAACATAAAGGAATCTTTCACATGCTCATCTTCCAATGTGGTATATATCATTCAGTGTAAAAAATGTAATGAAGGATGCTCTATTGGAGAAACAGGCCAGATGCTTAAGACAAGATTTAATCTACATAGACATCACATGAAGAAAGCCGGTGCCAGTCAGGTTCCCACCACTGTACCAGTGATTTCATAGTAAGAATCCTGAAAGGTAACTTTAAAACAATACAGGAACGTAAGACCTTTGAAGTCAGAATGATTGAATATTTTGACACCCAACAGACAGGACTTAACAAGGACCTGGGTTTTCTAGCCCATTATAAGCCATAAAGTTGTATTTCTCTGTTTATCACCCTCCTCACACCTGCCCACACCCATCCTGTTAGACTATCAATGAAATGCTTTGATGTCCCCATGCATACCTCCTACCCACCCCTACCCTCCCACCCTGTCAGACTGTCAAAGTAATGCTTGGATGTTTCACTTATATATACTGTCTGCTACCACATTTGCTTATTTCCGATCTGACGAAGAAGGGCAACCTTCGAAAGCTAATCAAGAAATGTATTAAGTTATGTCCAATAAAAAAGGTATCATCTTATTTTCTTTTCCATGTTTTATTTTGTTTGATTTCTATTGATAATCTATAGAATAAAAAAAACCTCAAGCATGAGGGGTCATCATATGAAGCTGAAGTGGAGATAGTATTTTCTCACATTCCTTATAAATATATTTCCCTGAGAAAATGGTGACCACCTGGATCAGACGTCCAGCAAACATGGAAGAGGCAAATATTGACAACATTCAAGCATGTATGGAACAGACGTTCAGGGATTTTAGAGAGATGTGGGGAAGGAGGCAGCACAGTTGGCAGGCATAAATGGACATATTGTCTGCATCAAGTGGCATTGATCAGCTGCTATATTCTATGATTTTCTCATGACCTTATTTCTAGGGAGGTTAAAGGGTCAAAGATTTGATATACCACCTTTCTGTGGTACTAACAAAGTGGTTTGTATTTATTATGTACAGGTACTTTGTCTGTAGTGGACTCACCATCTAAATTTTGTACCTGGGGCAACAGAAAGTGAAGGGAGGAATTCATCAAGCAGCATTAATGAATGTACGTGTGCATTAGGGCCTTAATGCATGTTAAGGGAGTTAATATGCGTTAAATGCCAAGAAGCCCATTTTATACCTCTGGGCTTCTTAGCATTTAGCGCATATTAATTTCCTTAAAATTCATGAAGCTCCCTAAAGCTGCTTGATTAATTTCTCCCTTAATGACTAGCCCAGAGTCATAAAGACCTGCAGTGGGAATTGAGCCTGGTTTCCCAACTTCTCAGCACTAGCCATTAGGCTACTCCTCCACACCTTGTTTTTTAAAGCACTTCTAAATGACATGTAGTTAAGTACTTGCATATTCTCTCTTTGCTGATGTTTTAAAGTGGATAGTTTATGGTTCAACAATTTTTATTGATGATTCAACATGTTGATACATTCATCATATTTAAACTTAACGTTTGGATACCGAACATATGGAGACAAATGCAGCATGACTATTATCATCAATGTTTTACATTTTCTCCCGCCCTCTCCCTCCCATTCCCTCAGACCAAAAACAGAATCATTTTTGTTAAGGACCAACTAGTGTCAACATATACGATGCTGCTGTCACCAATTCAGTAAATGAAACATAGCAAGTTATTAGCACACCACAAAGTCTGGCATCTGTCTTAATGTATATTCTCTGTATTGAAATCCGTGAAATTAAATGATGCACAGTAAACAAATTTCTTCCCTGTACAGTTTAACCTTTCATGCTATCGGTGCGCATTCTAAATTCGATTCTGTTACCACGTGTCAATTCTCTGATATGTGCACAGTCTACCCTCCACAATCTCCCCCCCCTACCCACCCTTACCCTCCTCCTTGTAATTCCTTCTCCAGTGTCTCTCAGGAGTTCGTGTGTAGCCTCTAGTCTCATTTAATCCTCCACACCAATGCCTTCTTACATGTCCTGTATGCCACGATCCCTCATCATTGATTTATCTCTTGTTTAAGTATCACTGCCTCACTGTAGTCTGCACTCCAGATAATGGGCCACGTCCATTCCCACTAGAAGTTCAGTAGGAGGCTTCTCCCTCCAGGGGGCAGAGTATCCCACAAGGGTTCCCATTGAGCCTGGAACTTCCGACCTGGCAGACTCTCAAAATCACCAATCCTGCATCTATCTACCCTCATTTGTTTTATTAACTGTGATCTCCATACTTGTAGTGGTGGTTCTACTTCCGTTCTCCAATATTGTAAAATAGTGGTAATCCCAAAATAGATTGCAAGTCTAGTGAAAGCTTTAAATCCTTCTGGAGGGTCTATTAAAGAGCATCAGAGGATTTCAGGTGATAGTACAATGCCACATCCCCTCCATCCCTCCTATTACCCTGCGCCAGAACCTCTCTATAAACCTACAGTGCCAGAACATATGCCCCAGGTTAGCTGAGTCTTGTTTGCATTTCAGGCATTCTCCACACTCTGCAAACCCTGACCTTTGCGCTCTGTGTGGGGGTATATGCGTCCGTAGTATCCATCTATACAATCTCTCTCTCTGTGGAATGGAGAGTCTCCATCTATACAATGACTTCATAAACTCATTACAGATGTCAGCGGCAACCTCACATCTAAGATCCTCAGACCAATTTAGCCACATCAATCTCCACTGTCATATCTTTTAGCTGTCGATGGTGGAATTTGAGTGGCACTGGTGATTGAGCCCCTAGGGTATAGTCCTCTGAGAGGACGTCCACCACATCTTCTGTTAAATCTGTCCATTCTAATGAAGCTACATAATGCTTTAATTGATAATACGTGAAATAGTGGTCTGGCGGAATCCTATATTTCATTTGTAGCTCCGGGTATGAATACATCTTGCCCTCTTCATTCACTACATGTGCTAGGTATACTATTCCCTTCTTTGCCCACTGAGTGAATACACTCTTGTCTTGACCTGGTGGGAATGCTGGATTATTACATATTGACATCCATGGGGACACCCTTGCTGAAAAGTGATGTTTCCTACACAGCCAACGCCAAGTCTCCCTGAGTGCCTGCAATAATGGGTGTAACTTGAAGGCATCCCTCGGCAGGGCCCCTCCAGTGTGCAATAAATGGCTACAATGTATTTCAGGAAACCTGGAGACCTCTATCTCTGTTAAGGAGAACTCAGAGGACCCCCTATACCAGTCATTAATGTGCCTCATGGAACAGGCGACCGCCAGTTGTTTAACGTTTAGTAGGCCCATGCCTCCTCCCTCCCTGGGGGATGCCACTAGTCTATACGGGATCCTGGGCTTCTTACCTTGCCATAGAAATGTTTGTATTAGTCTTTGCAGCCTATTCTCATCTTTACGTTTTAGAAATAGCGGTAATTGTTGAAATACATAAAGCCATCTCGGCGCTATCACCATATTAAATAGTGCTATTCTACACCACACCGTGAGAGGAAGTTCCCTCCACATCGTTAATTTACTACTGGTCACATCCAGCAATGGGTCAATATTGTCCCGGTACAGGGACATCCCAGTTTTAGACAGGTATACCCCCAAATATTTCATTTTGGAATCTATCCATTGAATGGGAAAATCCCCTTTCCAATGTGCTTGGGTGCCATCATCTATTGGTAGCGCCCCTAACGTGCTGTAATTAAGGGTAAACCCCGATAGCTGGCCGTAATCTTTAATGATCTTCAGGGCCGCCGGGAGTGACCTTTGTGGTGTTGTAAGAAGCAAGAGAATGTCATCTGCGTATGCTAAGGCTCGTATCTCCTGGTCACCAATCAATATCCCACTAATCTCCAATGTTAAATTCAGTAACCTCACCAGCGGCTCCAACGTCAGGTCAAACAGCAGGGGAGATAGGGGGCAACCCTGCCTTGTACCTCGACCTATTTGGAAGCTCTGAGATATTCCACCATTGACCGCTATGTGTGCAAACATGTTAGTGTAAAGGGCTTCTAAAGCCTGACTGATCCCACTAGGGATTCCCACCCAATTTATGACTTCAAATAGGAAGTCCCAACCTACCCTGTCAAAAGCCTTAGCGGCATCTAAACTTACTACTACCCCAGGGATTCGCTTATATCGGCAATGGGCCATCGCCAGCAAAGCCCTCCGCACATGTAGTACCGAGTGTCATTTTGGGATAAAGCCTACCTGTGCCGGGCTAATCACGGTCGGCAGGCTCTTCGCTAAGCGTATTGCTAATATTTTTGCTAGCAGTTTAATATCTACATTGATAAGGGATATGGGTCTATATGACTCTGGTTCCACCGCTGCCTTCCCTGGTTTTAACAACAGTGAGATACTTGCAGTATGTTCATGATATGAGATTTGTCCCTCTTGGATAATAGCTTGATGATAGGCAAACAACGGGCCCAATAAGGCTGTTTGCATAAGCTTATAGAATTCTCCTGTATAACCATCTATTCCCGGTGCTGAGAAGGACTTAAGATTTTTTATCGCTTCTTGCAGTTCTCGGGGTTGTATGGGGGTCTCAAGAGAAGAAATCTCTGCTGCTCCCAGCTTGGGCATGCCTGCCTGGTGCAGGAATTCCCGAATTTCTACCCTTTCCCTAGGTGGGTCTGCGGTATAAAGATCTTTAAATTGGTCTTGGAGTAACTGCATTATCTTATCCGGAGCATTTGTAACTGTTCCCTGCTTGTCTTTTAATGCTGGGATCGTCCTATTTCCCCCTTTTCTCAGAATTAATCGTGATAGCAGCTCCCCTGCCCTTTTCCCAAATCTATGAAACCGATACTTTTGATATATCTGGTTTCTCTGCATTTGCTCATGTAATAGTGAATTAATTGCTGCCTGGATTGCTAAGTACTGTTCTCTGTTAGCCGCTGTCGCCTGCGCCGCGCATCGGCGCTTGGCCTTCTGCAGCTGTTTTTCAAGAACTACAAGGCTCCTAGCGTTTCTCTTCCGCCTAGCTGATACGTAGGCTATCAGATCACCCCTTAGTACTGCTTTTCCCGCGCACCAGAATAACTGGGGGTCATCCACATGTTCTTGATTATTTGATACATAACCTTCCCATTTTGCAATTAAGAACTTTTGAAAAGATTTTTCTTTCGCTAAGTACCTAGGGAATCTCCATCGCTTAGTCCCTTGATAGCCCCCCGGAGGTCCTAAATCCACCCACACCGGGGCATGGTCTGAGATCTCTATTTCCGCAATTTGTGTCTTTTGATCATTGGTGAAGAGGTCTTTTGTCAAGAAGACATAGTCTAATCTGCTCCATGTGCCATGGGCCCTGGACCTGTGTGTATAATCCCGAGCCTCGAGGTGTAAGACCCTCCAAGTAAAGTGGATAGTTTAAATAGTTGTGTTTTATTAATAGACACAAATCCAAAGCAGTTTTCCTTAGAAAGGTTGTGGCTTGAAGGTGGCAGTTTGAGGAGCTGTGCTTCATAAAGTCTCTGTCTTCCTGGTGTCCTTATGGGCCCTATTTGTTTTATTTTTCTTGAAGCTGGGAGGAGCACTCTCTGGGGAATTGCAGGAGCTGAAGGTTTGCCGCTTTCTCCACTTAGTAGCATGTTATTGAGCCTGATGGCGAAAGTTCTAGCATGCCCTACTGTAGTACACTTGGGCCTTGCAGTGCTGGGGCTAGAACCGGGTGAAGCTGTGAGTGCCATTTCAATCATGGGGTCAGTTATGTGGATTATCTGGCTGCAGTTCCCCTGTGTACGGGTGGAGAAAAATGTCAAAGCAAGATCAGCTTGACCTGGAGTGTTAGTACAAATGAGTGCTGTTGTCTGTGTGCCACTTGGAAAACGTGAGTCATTCCTTCAGGCAAGGGGGTGCCTGGGTGTCACTTCTGTGGGTGCCTGAGCACCCTCAATATTTTTCCCTGTAAGCTCCATGTTGCAGAGCTACAGGAAAACACAGGAAGGAAATGCTTATGTATCCTAGTTACTGCTCCCACTTCCCCCAGCAGCCTGTCCAGTAGACTATTGGGGGGGGGGGGGAGTTGCTGTAAGCTGCCAGTGGGGAAGGGAAATGTGACAGACAGATACTGAGAAAAGGAAGAGACAGATTCAGATAACTTTATTGGCATGTCAATTTTACCTATGCTGCCAAAGTAATACATATAACAGTTAAGGTAGAAAAGATAGAGAAGTACTGGAAAAGGAATGTAAAGGTTTTTTTGTGTTTTTTTTTTTGCTGGGAGAGATGAATGTTGAAAGAGGCAGAAAGGAGCTGTAAAGGGAAGAGAGACTGGCATTCTGGCAACAGATGTACAATAATGATTGGACGGCACAGATTCCAAACATCTATTAAATTGGGACGACAGATGTAAGAACACATTAGACATAATTGCACCACTACAACAAAGAACTACACGTAGACAGAACTCAATACCTTGGTTCAATGAAGAACTGAAATCACTAAAAACACATACTAGGAGACTCGAACGAGCATGGAAAAAAATGAAAGACGAATATACACTTAACGCATGGAAACAAATGCAAAGAAAATACAAATACTCAATAAGACAAACCAAAAGAGCATACTACAAAACCAAAATAGGGCCAGACTACAAAGACACACATAAACTCTACCAACTTGTGAACAAATTAATAGACATCACACCGGTGACCACAACTAGCACAGACATCCCATCAGCAGATAACATTGCCAAATACTTCAATGAGAAAATCATAAAATTACGAACCACGCTACCACTCAATACCTCTGATCACGAAAAATTCATGGAATGCTTGGACCCAACTACCGGTGAATACCCAGCAGATCGAACCTGGACAAACTTCGATCTGTTAACCGAAGAAACCATCACTCAAGCAATTAACAAATTCTCCAAAACCCACTCCAAACTGGATATCTGTCCCAGCAACCTAATAAGGCTTGCCCCCCAACGCTTCATAACAGACCTTACATCACACATGAGTTACATGTTACAACACGGACTATTCCCCAAGGACAAAGGAAATATACTTCTTACCCCTATACCCAAAGACTTAAAGAGAAAACTAAACGACACAACCAACTATCGACCAGTAGCATCAATCCCCCTGGTAGTCAAACTAATGGAAAGTATGGTAACCAAACAACTCACTAACTACCTAAACAAATTCACCATACTACATGAATCACAGTCAGGATTTCGATCCAACCATAGCACTGAAACAGTGCTAACCACTCTCATAACCAAATTTAAACAATTAATTGCAACTGGAAACAATGTGCTCCTCCTACAATTTGACATGTCCAGCGCGTTCGACATGGTCAGCCACCAAATACTCTCAAACATCCTGGACTACTTCGGGATTGGAGGAAACGTACTTAGATGGTTCGAGGGCTTCTTAATGGCAAGAACCTACCAAGTGATATCAAACTCAAAAACGTCAACACCATGGAAACCTGAATGCGGAGTACCACAAGGATCACCGCTGTCGCCGACTCTTTTTAACTTAATGATGACACCATTAGCCAAATCGCTATCCAACCAAGGACTCAACCCGTACATCTATGCAGATGATGTCACGATATACATTCCGTTCAAACAAGATATAACCGAAATCACAAACGAAATCACACACAGCCTCCAAATAATGAACTCATGGGCGGATGCATTCCAACTAAAGCTAAACGCAGTAAAAACACAATGTCTCATCCTATCATCACAATACAATACAAACAAACCCAGTATCATAAATACCCCGGACTACACCCTTCCGATCTCAGCTTGAAAATATTGGGAGTCACAATTGATAGAAATCTCACACTAGAAGATCACGCGAAAAATACAGCAAAGAAAATGTTCTACTCAATGTGGAAACTTAAAAGGATCAAACCTTTCTTCCCAAGGTAAGTATTCCGCAGCCTAGTACAATCAACGGTACTAAGCCATCTAGACTACTGCAATGCCATCTATGCAGGATGCAAAGATCAAATCATTAAGAAACTTCAAACCGCTCAAAATACAGCAGCTAGACTCATATTTGGGAAAGCGAAATACAAAAGTGCCAAACCCCTAAGAGAGAAATTAAACTGGCTCCCACTAAAAGAACGAATTGCGTTCAAAGTTTGCACCCTGGTCCACAAAATCGTTCATGGGGAAGCCCTGGCCTATATGTCAGACCTTATAGACTTGCCTACCAGGAACGCAAAAAGATCAGCACGCACATTCCTCAATCTCCACTACCCTAATTGCAAAGGGCTAAAATATAAATCCACATACGCGACCAATTTCTCATACATTTGCATGCAGCTATGGAACGCACTACCGAAGGCCATAAAAACAACACAAGACCTAACTAACTTCCAAAGGCTACTGAAAACAGATCTGTTCAAGAAGGCATACCATAAACATCCATCTTAAATATTAAATAATAAGACTTTACACGACCTAGACATAACTGAAATCTTTCACTGAACCTACTAACCTCTTTGCCATTAATGAACAAGCACTACCACTTTAATCTTTATGTAGAATAAGATCTCTTCATAGTCGATGACCCAATGTATGTTACAATCTAATCTATTACTCAGGAACCTTCGTGCATTACCATAATATATTCTTCCTTACCATGTATACATGCACATGATATATATCTATACCATGATCTGTTCCATGTATGTTATGTTCCATGCGTGTTACCATGTATGTATGCACCTTAATACAATACTATTTGTAATTCTGTTACCCGGAAATGGCAACTGCCATTACGGCAAATGTAAGCCACATTGAGCCTGCAAATTGGTGGGAAAATGTGGGATACAAATGCTACAAATAAATAAAATAATGGGGAAGGGATGTTCTGCTGCAATCACCACTAATAAAATAATAGTGGAGCTGTGGGAGAGTAGACACAGTCGGTGAGAGGAACTCAGGGAGAGCATGGGCTGTATGGGGTAAGGGAGTTGGGGAAAGGAGACATTATTTGGGAGAGAGGAAGAAGAGCAGGCAGAGGGGACACAAGCTGCAAACAAAAGATTTGCTGAGATGGAGAGTAGCTGTGTGGGACAGGGAAAAGGGTGGCTGAGGGAAAGAAGGGTCATGGTGGAGAGAACAGACATGAAGTTGAGAAGTGAAGGAGGGAGTAAGACTGTAAGAAAGTGAGATGAAAGAAACTGTGGACAGACAAATATACATGGAGGAAAGATAAATTGTGATGCCAGGGGAGGAAGACTGGAAATGAATCATTAAAAAGAACGAACTTGAGGACAGAGAGAAAACCAAGATCAAGTAGAGGCAGAGGTCTGAATTTAAACTGCAGAAACAAAGGTTGGAAAATTAATTTTTTAGTAAAGATTTCTATGCCAGCTGGGCTGGATCAAGCTTGGGCAATAGCTATATTTTGCCCTTCTCCTTCAGCCCTGTAGTCACCAGAATTAATATGTTATTTTACTGGAAGGAAATGGGGGAGCAGAAGGGGATTGTGCCAGTATTTGATGCCATAGTCTGTATCTTTAAAATTGCTTCTATTTGCCAGCCCTGAAATGCAGAGGCCTATGATTGAGCTCAGATTGAAAGGGGAATAGAGAGCAACATATCTCCCTTTTATCACAAAAATAAGTAATTCACTTGTTACGTCTTATGGGAGAGAGTGGTTTTGGACTAAGCGGGCTCATTATGCTGTATCAGCCCAAAGAAATAGAATGGCAGCAGCAGGAGGAAGAAGTTACAGAAGAGATGGGTGGAGTTTGGAAGGGGGTAAAGAGGTTCTTGGTTTGCTTGTCCTCTTGGCTTAGCTACTAAGGGCAAGATGCACTAAAAAATCGTTAAAGCCCTTCCCTTACCGATTCCCTTAGCGAATCGGTAAGGAAGGGCATGCATCAAGGAATAGGGGGAGCGGCGGCGGCGACCTCGGGAGGGGGGCAGCGGCGTCGGAAGGGAAAAAATAAAGCCAAGTGCTCATCAGGGACGTCCTTGAAGGACGTCCATGTTAGGCAAGGACGTCCCTGATGAGCACTTGGGACACGCAGCTTGTTCTTTTTTTTTTTTTTTTACATGGGTGTTAGGCGCTTTTCCCACTGGTCTCCATGGGTCCATTCACAGCAGCCCCAGCCTAACGAGAGGTGCAGACCTCACGTTAGGTTTTCCGTGGTAAGGGGAATCGGTAAACGTTAGTGCATCTCATTATAATAGCCTTGCAACGGTAGTGCAGCTCATTATAATCATCTGCATTCCGTTTTTGTTAGCTGCTACCTTGAAAGGAAAATGGCCTTTAGTACATGCCAGGGTTTACTACTTGCTCGTTAATGGCTCGTTAAGCTTAGTGCATCTGGCCCTAAGTCCTGGCTTTCCATTCTCACTCCCACAATAGCTCTGCTACAGGATAGCTTTTGGGATGTGTGACCTGTATTGCTGTGCAGGCACCATGAATGATGGGGTACTGCTATAGTGGTGTGCCACCCCCATATCCTTCTACATCATGTGAGCCATGGAAAGATAGAAGTTAGGAAATAATTGTGCTGGGAACATAATGGAGAAAGAAGGGAATGTTTGGTAAAATGAGAGAGTAAAAAGGATGTTCTGCTGCAATCACCACTAATAAAGGAGGGGCACTGTGCCAAAGTTATCATCACCAAATGAAGTGCCAATTTCAATTTTTGCAGAAGGCTCTAGTTAGTTCTAACTCATCTTCCCAAACCGCTAGAACTTTAGCAGGCGGGCTGGCACACAGTGAGTTCATTGATTTTCTGCTCAGCATGTGATCTTTAGAGTTTTCAACCAAAGGGCTGGATGCACCATATGCAAATGTGGCCCTGAGGACTGTGGAACAACTGATGGCTGAGCTTCCAAGATTTGTGCATTTCTGGATGTGAAACCACAATTGTATTTCTAGATAAGAGTGGTGTCTGGTACTCGGGGAAAGGGGGGGTAGGAATATCCTTGCCAGGAAGGGTGGGGATAAAAAAATTGAAATGTGCGATGAATCTGCTTAGGAGGTATGAGGGATGGGTGAGTCTAGTCTGTAGGAGAGAGGCATTGATCAAGGTAGAGTGAGAGGGAACCTAATGGGGGTAAAAATTAGTACGGGGCAAGTCAGGTCAAGAGGAAGTAGAGGTCAGAGAAGTATGGGGTTGGGGGTATTAAGCATCTTACCCCAAAACAGTAGTTAAACTGTGTTGGGAGAAAAGTGAGGGGAAAAACAGAATAAAATGATGATAGGAGGAAGAAGACATCAAGGCGGGGAGGGACCATGAAAGAAGAGAAGTGTATGGTGTGCACAGGTTAGGGAAGAGGGACTGGCTGGGAGGGGGAGAATGTGGGTTGTATAGCTGGGCCAGGGTGGACTAGAAGGCATAGTGTTAGTGTGGTGTAGAGGGGCTGGAAATAGGATGGGTAAGCTGTGGCAATGAGTTTTGGTTAAGTACATAAGTAATGCCATATTGGGAAAAGACCAAGGGTCCATCGAGCCCAGCATCTTGTCCATGACAGCGGCCAATCCAGGCCAAGGGCACCTGGCAAGCTTCCCAAACGTACAAACATTCTATACATGTTATTCCTGGGATTTTGGATTTTTCCAAGTCCATTTAGTAGCGGTTTATGGACTTGTCCTTTAGGAAACCGTCCAACCCCTTTTTAAACTCTGCTAAGCTTTTACCACATTTTCCGGCAATGAATTCCAGAGTTTAATTACACGTTGGGTGAAGAAAAATTTTCTCCGATTTGTTTTAAATTTACTACACTGTAGTTTCATCGCATGCCCCCTAGTCCTAGTATTTTTGGAAAGTGTGAACAGACGCTTCACATCCACCTGTTCCACTCCACTCATTATTTTATATACCTCTATCAGAGCCTTTCGGGGAATTGGGTATTGGCGAAGATGGATTGGCCAGGCACTTGGAAGTAAGTCTACATGAACAGGAGGAATATTTCGGACCAACCCTGGGGGATTATCTTCTGCCCATACCCCATTGACCTGGAAACTGTCGGCCAGGGGTAGGTCAACTTGGCCATGCGACTGATGCAGCCGCCATTCTTCTTCTAGGGGGCAGCAGAAACTCAATATGCCCTTAGGGCTGGATGTCGGGGGCCGAAAGGAGACTGAAGTCTGGCCATCTGAGTCAAAGGAAATTTGGGCCCTCAGCTTGGACAGCAGGTCCCGGCCTAACAAAGGGATTGGACAGTCTGGCATATACAGGAATTCATGAGTGACTGTGTGTGAGCCTAATTGGCATCTACGGGTCGTCAGGAAGGGCCTCCGGTTCTGCACCCCCGTGGCTCCCACCACTCGGACAGTTTTTCCAGACACAGGCGCTAATCGCTCCGTCACAACAGAGTGTTCAGCTCCTGTATCAATCATGAATGGAATTGAGCGGCTCCCTATGGTTAGCTTGACCATGGGTTCCTGGGAGCCCAGTTTGTAGGAACCCGGTCTGTCCTATTCATCCCATTCTGCCATCTTGGCTATCCCAATGATGTCAGATTCAGAAGGCTCATACCTTCCCTCTCGAACTCGGCCTCAGCTTCCTCGATCTCCTGGTCCCCTTCTCAGTCCCTGGCGCCTCTGGGGGCATTCATCTTTCCAGTGCCCTCTTTCCTTGCAGTAGGCGCACTGATCCCTCTCCAATCGTGGTCTGGGATTCTCCCCTCGTAGCCGGGATTGATTGAAGGAATCTCGAGGCCTGGCTGGCGGTCCGGGGTCCCACTTTGGCTTCCCATTAGCTAGAGGTCGACCTCGGTTAAGGGTGGAATTAGTAATGGCTGCCGCCAAAAGGTCGGCCTTCTTCTGCATCTTCCGGTCAGCCTCTCGGCACATCTCCTGATTCCTATTAACGAAAACCTTTGTTGCGATCTCAATTAGCTGGGTGGTATTCATCCCTGCGAATCCCTCCTGAGGCTGCAGCTTCTTCCGGATATCTGGCATACTCTGGGCCACCAATGCACTATTCACCATTCTCTGGTTTTCTAGTGCCTCAGGGTCGAATGGGGTGTATGTTCTGTAGGCTTCAATTAGTCGCTCTAAAAAGGCCCCAGGGGATTCAGTTGCCCCTTGGAGAATTTCAGAGACCTTTGCCAGATTAATGGGCCTCTTTATGCCTTTCTTCATACCTTCCAGCAAGTCCCGGCAATAGCCAGACAACAGTTCATAGTGCTGCCCATTATTTGGATCCCAAGCTGGAGCTGTGCGAGGGAACCGAGTTCTAACCCATTCCTCTGGGTCCTGTGTCCCCTCAGGGGCACGTGCTCGTGTGATGGCCTCAGCATTTTGTAAAATCTTCCGCCTTTCCTCAGTTGTGAAGAGGGTCAGGAGAAGTTGTTGACAATCAGTCCAGGTTGGGTTATGAGTGGCCATAATACTAGCCACTAGGTCCACCACTGCCTGAGGCTTTTCAGTATAAGAGGGGTAATGCGTCTTCCAATTCAGGAGATCGGTGGTTGTGAAGGGTACATACTGGTAGGCCTGTGCCTGTATAACCTGACCCTGATTATTAGGATCCGGTCGAGTGGTGGTTACCTGGCGGAGGGGCAGAGCTCTCGAGGAGGTGGGAATGGAACCTGAGGTAGAGCTAGGAGCTACCCCCTTATCATGCTCAAAGGTGATTGCAACGGGTCTAACCCATTCAGGGGAGGCGTGTTGAACCCCTGAGGGATGGGGAGGGGTACTCATAGACTGAGAGGTGGTCACAGGTGATTCAGTCCATTGAAAGGGATGCTGGGCCCCTGATGAGTGGGGAGGGGTACTAGAGGGAGAGGCTGGGCTGTCGGGAGTTGAGGAGTCAGGGAGTGGAGCCCAAAGCGGGTCATGGGAGGTTAGCAGGGAAGGATGTGGCAGAGAAGGGTAGATGCTGGGTGAAAAGTCCAACCTAGGATGTGGCGGGGTTTGCACAGAAGGGGAGGAACTATCCGGAGAAGCCTGTGCTGGAGAGGCTTGGGCTGGACGCCGTGGATCTCTGGGGGTGGATCGGAACCCCAACAATGGACCATAAGGTGGTGGCTCAAGATCTGAGGGGTCATCAGAGAGTATGGGTTTCTCGGACAGGGTAGGGGCGGAAGCCACCGATTGGGTGGTAGGCTTCCTGGGGCTCTTTCCCTCCTCCAGTTTAGATTTTCTAATAATCTTTCTTTGAACGCGGCCCAGCATGAACTTTACTGGGGATCCCATATAAGTTTTCAACATAGAGGGAGGGTCAGTAACAAGGCTGTCCCAGGAATCTATATAGGGGAGTTGTTCAGAATATTCTGGTTCTCCTACAACTATGCTGTAGACCTTCCGGATTACGTCAATATCTAAGCTGCCACTAGGGGGCCACCCCACTCCCATAGATGGCCAATCAACTTCACACAAAGTTCTTAGAGTACTTAAGCTTAAAGTCTGTCCATAATCATTAACTAAAAATCCTTTCTTAAAATTCTTAAGCATACAATCTAGGGGAGTACTAGTTTGTCTAGATGATGTCCCTCCCATAATGCTTACAGTTACAACACACAGAAAGGAAGGGAAATTTTTGGAAGTGTGGTAAGGGGTCCACACTCCCGAGACAAAAGGTAAACAAACAACAATCGCTTCCTTCCGTCGCTGGCCAGTTGAACTCGCGTTAACTGGAACCGCAGCTATAAGAAGTCCACACTCATTTAACATTCATTCATCACACACATACTGTACAAAAAATCCCACCCAACAATTTCAGATTTCTCAGATACAGGTAAGCTCTGGCGGTTTCCCTACTAGTCCCCACTAGACTAGAAGGTACTAAGGCCTTCGCTGAGAGTTGATCAGACTCCCCTTCCCTCAACTTTTGAGGGGCTGGTTTACAGTTTCCTAGCTAGGATTACAATACAGAATACATACCTGGCCAATGTTCCTCAGTCAGTTGGGTGCCAGAAATTGATGCAGGGTCCGGGATCCCACTTCTGACACCAAGAATTGTTGCAGGAATTACCACTATTGTTAGCAGAATCTGTGGTACTTCAGGAGTCAAACACCACACACCAGAATGAGAGAGAAATCTTCTTTATTTGCCAGCAAACAAAGTAGGACATCAGCACTAGGTCTCTTCTTCTCTTTCTCAGCTCTCTGGATCCTGCGTCTCCTGTCTGTCCTCTCTCGTCTCAGCTCCTTCTTCTAATGTAAGCTGCTTCTGCTCCCAGTTATATAGGGTCCTACACCTCTCTAGCCCCCCTTTCTCACCAGATGGTAAAGAATAGATTGATTACCCTGTCTTGAACTAATTATCTCTACACATTTACTCCAAAATATCAGTTACATAGGTTTGAGATATTTCCTAAACTGACCTATGACCTGGGGCCTCTCAAACTAGACAATGTGGCACCTATCTCTTGCATTTTATTATTATTTCTCATATTCTCAGTCATAGCTTAAACTGCTAACTGGACTCTGGCATTCATTAAGGGGTCAAGGGGCCAATCTTGCTTAATGGCACACATACATGATTTGTTATCACTTTCAGAATACCAGTCCTTCATTTAGCTATTCATCAAGGAGAAGACTTTTCCTGACCTCTTTCACCTATTAGTTTCATACACAAAACTAGCTAGGACTGTGGATAATTCAAACCAGATGATGACCTCTTAAACTGCAGACAATCTCACTTGAAAAGTCAGTCAAAGATGTAACACTGAATTGAAAAGATATTCTACATAGAAATAGAACTTATTAATTACACAGAATAAAACATATTCTAAAATAAGCAGAAATCAGAATTCCTTATAAGACAAAATCTAAATCATCTATATCTAAACTATCTTCTTCTAAACAGCATTAGCCTAATCCTTTAATCTGCCTGCGAAACTGTCCAGTATGCCTTGCTTATAATGGCCTCCAGATGTGGTAAATAATACCTAGCCTTAATAATCCATCACTCAAAAAGGGACAAAGAAAGTTTCATTTCTCTCTGACCTTTCTAACCTCTAGTCTAGCAAAAGCTAGACTTCTGAGCAAATTAAACCCAGATGGCATTCCTCCACTTTACAGGACTGAAAAGTTAAAACCCCAAATTAATATGATTTCTTTGCCCAGGCTGCCTCAGCATGACGTAGCTATAATTCGGGTTCTTTTTTCCCACATGCATCACCTTGCACTTGCTCACATTAAACGTCATCTGCCATTTAGCCGCCCAGTCTCCCAGTCTCGTAAGGTCCTCTTGTAATTTTTCACAATCCTGTCGCGAGTTAACGACTTTGAATAACTTTGTGTCATCAGCAAATTTAATTACCTCGCTAGTTACTCCCATCTCTAAATCATTTATAAATATATTAAAAAGCAGCGGTCCTAGCACAGACCCCTGAGGAACCCCACTAACTACCCTTCTCCATTGTGAACACTGACCATTTAACCCCACTCTCTGTTTGGGGAGGAAGAGAGTCCGGTGGGACTTGCATTGGTACCCCTGATATTACTTTTACTCACAGGTTCTCTCTGTGTGTGAACCATCTGCTGTGCTCTTCATTTAAAGACAGCCTGACCAGTTGTGTTCACAACCCACCATGCTTTAATTTCCTTTATATGGATTTGGTAATTTGTGCTGTGTTGAGCACCCCCAATCATTTTTAAAAAATGACTACTATGAGGGGGTGTTCAAAAATGTTTTTACTTTGGAGAAGCCTGCAGTCTTCACCCTTGAGTCTATCTGTGAAGCAATGATGAGCTGGGCACAGCCTTATAGGGCCAAATATATTGGGAACACCTAATTAATTTTATCACCTTTTTGAAAAAATTCATACAAGGCAGTGTATAGCAAGATTTTTAAGTGCTGTTTATTGCAGGTTTTGAAGGTTTATCCACAAGCAGTACCTCCTTTAATAAAGATTTATTGTCTTTTCCCATGTAAAGAACGTGATTCAGCTGAGGCTGATGGACTACCATAGGAAGCTTCTGTGGAATTGGAAGATATCACAAATTTAACAATTTTTCTATAGATTTCTGATTAAAAGCTTGCTGCATCTTCTTCACTGTTGCTATTCTTAGCTCTGGAACCAGACAGAGATTGATTAAAATATTTTTCATACAGTGAGAAAAGAAGTTCTGAGGCTTGCCTGTCTGAATTTTTCCAGATATTTAGAAACACAGAAACATTACAGCAGATAAAGGCCAAATGGCCCGTCCAGTCTGCCCATCCTCAGTAACCACTAACTCTTCCTTTCCTGTCCCATGCTTGCTTAAATTCTGACATGGTCCTAAGCTCCACAGCCTCCACCGGGAGACCATTCCATGCTTCCACCACCCTTTCGGTGAAAGAGTATTTTTTTAGATTCCTCCTCAGTCTATTTTCTCTTAACTTGATCTTATGCCCCCTCATTCCAGAATTTTCCTTCATTTGAAAAAAGCTTGCCTCCTGTATATTGACACCACTGAGGTATTTAAAAGTATGTATCATATCCCCTCTCTCTCGCTTCTCGTCCAGCGTAGATATGTTGAGGTTCCTAAGCCTGTCCCTATTTGTTTGATCTAAAACTCAAATAGAGCAATATGAAGGATAATGTATAGTACTATCGAATCCCACAATCAAGTCCTTCCCACTTTCAATAACGTGTTAAGAGTGTTGAAGTCTTAATTGAAATTGGAGGAAAAGCCTCACGTAGCGTGAAGTAACTCCTTAATTCACAGTATCTACTGTCATATATCAAAGGAGTACTTACTTGCATCATGGCATAAAAACCTCCAATCAATTAGAATGTGCACTTTATTATGTAAATATTCTCAATCCATTTTAAGTCTCGCTTGATTATTCAAACTCTGTGGGATTTAACTTTTGAAGTTCTACAGCCCGATTCCTTTCTACGGCCAACTGTGGCCAGAGTTTTGGGTCCTGCTTCAGGGTCCGTGGTCGCGGCTGTCTACAACAGATATAAAAATCAGAGCTGGATACCTAATCTTCACACTTCTTGCTCACGTTTTCTATATACAGATCTTAGCTAAACCTCACTTCTTAGCGGTAAACTTTCCTGCTTCTAGTCCCGGTGTTACCGGTTAACATGGCACTGCTTCTTATATGGTGATGACAGACGCCTTTTGTCTGCGACCACCAATGAATGGTCTCACTTCAGTCGATGGAGCTCCACCCTACAGGATCTTAATCCCTTTTTTAAAAATTATTAGAAAAAATGGTGCCATACAATTTTTACGTTCAGCCCTCCTGGGTGTACTGTATTTAGTCTGTGGATCCATTTTTGTTCTTGTTGGAGGAGCACAAGTTTTATGTACCCTCCCTTTATATTAAATTTCACTTGTTGTAGAACCACACATTTAAGATCTTCAAAGTCATGATTCTCTTTAATGCAATGTGCTGCCAGTGGTGCGGTGGTCTTTTGAATGTATATATTACTCTTGTGCTCTGTTAAACGGGTAACCAATTTTCTTGACGTTTGTCCTATATAAAGCTTATTACAAGGGCAGATCATACAGTATATCACAAAATCTGAAATACAGGTTGTCCTTGATCTTAGAATAAATTTCTTGCCCGATTGAGGGTCTGTCAACTCCCGTGTATCTAGCATTATGTTGCACTTTCTACAAGAACCGCATTTGCTGTGTCCAATTTCTATACCTTCATAGGCACCTGGTATAAGAGGCTTGGGGAGGCTAAGCCTTCCCAGCCTCAGGATCAGGTCAGCTGTAGTTTCATGCGACGACGCCGACACTGACGCCAGCTATCAGCCCAGTTCCGCCCGCCTGGGGCTCTCCGCTCGGCCCGGATCATGATCATCTGTTTCGGACCGACGCGACCACAACACCCGACAGACACACCATCCCATTCAGCCAGCCCAGTTGAGTTCCAGCCGCCGGGGGCTCGCCGCTCGGGCTCTGCTCTCACACCGGCATGCCGCGCGGTCCTGCTGTGCCTCTCTGCAGTGCTTCTTCTTTCTTCACCGCCCTCGCCCTCAGGCAGCCAGTCAGCCTTCGCTACGAGCGCTTGCTCCCGTCCCGTCATTCATCATGTACTCCTGTTCTCCATAGGCGGGAGGGGTGGGGCCATACGTAGGGAAGGCTGGTTATTGGTTAAGAAGAAAAAAAGAGAGTGTCTCATGTTCCCTTCCACTTCTTTCCAGAAATTGGCACGTAGGGGCAGCGCACGTATGTTGGAGTTCAGGAGACACTGAGGTGTATGTGCTGACTGACTCTGAAGCAGGTTTTAAAACAACAAGTAAACAAGTAAAGTCAAAATAAAAATAAATATTTTGTTTCAGGTAGATCTCTTTTGTTTAAAACATAACTAAATGGGCTATAAGCCAAGCTCCTAATGCTTTTGGTTTTTTCTATATTGTTTGTGATGATGTCGATGATGACTTAGACTGTCATCTATTAGGCTTAGGCAGAAAGGTGCTGACTGACTTTGAAGGTTGTTGCAGCACCCCCCCCCCCCCCCCCCCCCAGGAGCGCGTGTGTTGTCAGACAATTCTGGATGTAAGCCCTGCCCCTAACCCTACCCTGACCCCGCCTCTAACCCCTGACCCCGCCCCTAGCCCCACCCCCTTTAGCCTCCCCAAACAGTTGGGCCACCGACCGCCTATGTATACCTTTCTCTAGCTTTTGAGGTCTTAGAGTTGCTGGGGCCACTTTTAGGTCTCTACCTCTACTGTAAGTTGGTCTCACTCGAATACTTGCAAATGCTGGAAGTGTTTAAATGATGTGCTAATGCCGTTTGATCGCTGCAGCCACTTTTAAGGCCATTGTTGAATATCTTAAGACACAAGTGATTACCTCATCTTCCTCCTTGTCAATTGTTTCCCTTTGTAATAATAGGTAATCTCTGTTATTGTATTTTGCCCTTCTATAGGCTTTCTGGACTATGGATCTGGGATACCCTCTCTGTCTTAATCTGTTGATTAAAATTAGTGATTTTTGTTTGAAATCATCCTCTTCTGAGCAGATCCTTCTCATTTGTAAAAGTTGGGAGAAGGGTAGGCTCGTGCATTTTTGAAAAGTGTTCCTGTCTATTTCCTTCCGGAACACGCTCGTCTCGAGTCTGCCTTCTTTTTTATAACTAGGACATCTAAGAATGAGATCCTATGTTGACTGCACTGCATTGTGAATTTCAGTGTGGGATGAGTTATTCAAATAAGTGATGAATGTCTATATAGTTTTTCTTCTTCAAATCTCTCCACAAATAAGTTGGCTACTGATGGTGCCATGGCAATGCCCATGGCTATACCCGATCTCTGTCTAAAAAGTCTTCCTTCAAATTGAAAGAAATTTTCTTTCATGGCCAACATGGCTAGAGACATGATAAAGGCTGTTGGAACTTGCTGCTCTTCTCTTTTATCTAAGGATGTCTAGAGCTTCTGTTTGAGGTATTATTGTGTATAAACTGACGATATCCATTGTGACGAGCCACCAATCTGAGTTCATTCCTTCTATATTGTTCAGATGGTTTAGGAAATCTGTAGTATCTTTAATATAAGATTTACCCTTCTGTACCCTGGGTTGAAGGAACATGTCAACTTAAATAGAAAGGGGTTCCAGTAAGGACCCCCTGCTTGAAACTATGGGACGTCCAGGGGGGTTAATAAGTAATTTATGTATTTTCAGAAGAGTGTAAAAAATGGGTATGTGGGGTTGTTTTTTGTTCAAAAAATAAACTTCTTTTTGTGTCAAAAGACTTCTAGCGTATTCCTTACCAGTAGTCAAAAAAATTGCTTTCTGTAAATCTTCCGTAGGATCCAGTTGTAATTCTTCATAATCAAGTGGGTTCAACAATTGTCTCCAAATATACCTCTCATAATCGGCTCTTTCCTGTACAACAACTGATCCTCCTTTGTCTGCTCTTCTGATGACGATCTGGTGATTATTCCTTAAGGTTTCAATTTCCTGTTTTTCTGCCCTTGAACAGTTATCAAACTGTCTCTGTTTCATCTACTCAATCTGGGTAAGTTCCTTATTCACAAGTTGTTTAAAGATCATCAGGGCTGGATCGGGGGGGTTGGTGGTATCCATTTAGACTTCAGTTTTACCAGAGAGGTATCTTGCCTTCCTTCTGTGAAATCACTAAAAAATGTTTTAATGTGCAAAATTCTCATGAATTTCTCCAAATCAATCCTACTTTGGAATAAATCAAAATTTACTGTTGGCACAAACGTCAAACCTTTGGCCAATAAATCATGTTCAGTAGGGGATAAGGAACATGTGGATAGGTTTATTACTACTAAATCACTTATTGCTGTGACCATGAATATGGTCGTTCTGTCCTGTCCAGACCATAATTTCGATCTTGTCTTGGTCCTCGTCTCTATTCTTCCTCTCCCTCTGGTTCTGCCTCTTGATCCTCTGCCTCCTTCTAAAAAATTGGAACTTCTGGCTGAACCTGAAGAATCAGTATCACTCGAGCCGCCTCCTTCGAATGCTGGTTTTGCAGTTGTTGTTCCCTATTAAGCCATATATAAATTGATTTGTTTTATGACAGAGACCACTTACAAATTTTGTAGCCACTGTCTTGACTGACTCCATCCTGTTTATATCTTTATTTCCTTATTTCTAAGGCAACACAGAAGAAGAGGGATTTTGATTAGGGTATTGCAACTGATGGTCTCTTTCCTACAGTATAGAGAGAATCCACAAACAGTGGAGAACTCAAAAGATCCCACGAGGCGTGAAGCAAAAAATAAAAAAGGTGGGAGAATAAGCCAGGCTATCCAAAGTTAGGAACCAAATTTTTAGAAAAACAAAGTTTATTAATCTTTAAACAAATAATGATAAAACAATAATACATTAAAATTGACTCGACACAACGTACCGTCTTCGCGCCTTTTTGGCTATTTAAATTGGTATGCAGCCACACACTTTTCTTTATCATTTTCTCTGGAACTACCGCTACAGACGGTACATTTAGCAGAACGGTCTTTTTTAAGACCATTTTTAAGATCTTATTGCAGATCTTCTGTATCTTTTATCTACACCTCGAGATTATTTGGATTTGTCATATTAATCTCAATTTGACAATTAAGACTCCTGATGTAGGCCTTTCGGCCGAAACACAACGTTGTGTCGAGTCAATTTTAATGTATTATTGTTTTATCATTATTTGTTTAAAGATTAATAAACTTTGTTTTTCTAAAAATTTGGTTCCTAACTTTGGATAGCCTGGCTTATTCTCCCACCTTTTTTATTTTTTTCTCTTTCCTACAGTATCCATGCAAATGTTTGGTCATATATAAACTTGTTTCTTATATTTTCTTTGAACCTTCACAGTTGACTTTTGTTTTGTGAAAAATAATCCAGGAGGTTCTCTTTCCCAAACTGACAATGGAAACTCTTTTTGCTTTTTCTTGTTAAGTTTGTGTAGGTAAGTTTTCCTATGGATTTGATATTTCTGTGCACCATTATTGTGGACTTGAATAGATAAAATGATGGAGTGGGTGCCCTTTCTTCAAATATTTATTTCTTTTTTCTTCACTTCTTAGTGAGCAACTTCACCTTCTCGTATGTAATATACATGCATTTTAAAAGTTGGTTTCCTTAAACGTCTTTTGGAAATTGATTAACAACAAAATAAAATGTTTCTGGGTCTCCAGCATACAACTTACAACATAAGAACTTTTGCACTCATTGGCTAATTGGAATGATTTTATTTTGATTTTTTTTGTAATGGTCCTTTGCAATTTAGGTTGAGGGCTGAAATTTCAGAACTTGCTATACCACTTGGACTAACAAGTAGTGCTAAGCGGTTTACAGACTAAAAATTAAATAGAGAAAAGAACTCCATTAATCATAGGATAGGACAGAAAGTTGATCTACATTCTAAAACTAACATGAAATGACATCTAACCCAGGCCTTGACAAATGTTCATTAAATCTAGGAGCCAGCCCAAAATCTTAGGAGCCAGCATCTAACACCTTTCTCACTTCTCCTTTCCCACCCAAAATTGTCCCCAGTGAAATTTGGGGGAAAGGGGGGTTGGAATCCTCTCCCAGATTAACAATAGCTCCTTTAGAACTTGGCATTTCCCCCCCCCCCCCCCCCCCCCCCTATTTTGTGCCTGTGGGCAAAGACACTTTAGTAAATCAGTTCATTAAGGTGCCTCTGCTAATCAACTGCAAAGTGAAGTCTCCCTTCCCAAAGCATGCTGTCAGCTGTCACCCTCTATATAGGTGAAGCAAAGAGGCAATTTCCTCTGTTTCACCTATCACCATAGCCTGGGTCCCCATCAGTTTCTCCCTCATACCCTCTTCACACAGTCTGTCCGCCTCTCTCTCATACCCCTCAACAGCCTTCACCCCGTCTGTCTCATTCCCCTCCCCAATGCACAGCCTTCACCCAGACTGTCTGTCTTTCTCTCTCATAGGGCGCTCTTCCCCCTCCCAGCCTTCACACAGTCTGTGTGTGTCTCTCACTCTCTAATACCTCCCCCCACAGCTTTCACTCAGGTTCTCTCTCTCTCTCTCTCTCTCTCTCTCACTCATACCCCCCCCCCCCCCCCCCATATCTGTCTTTCTCTTGCTCCTCTCCAACCTTGCCCCAGTCTCTTGGACCTGTATATACATGAGCTCTTCAAAGCAGGAAGTTGGGGAAGTCTCGCAGTTGCAAGTGTGGAGGAGTGGCCTAGTGGTTAGAGCACCGGTCTTGACTTCCATAGTTGGCCGGTTCAAATCCCACTGCTGCTTCTTGTGATCTTGGGCAAGTCACTTAACCCTCCATTGCCTCAGGTACAAGTTTAGATTGTGAGCCCTCCTGGGACAGAGAAATATCCAGTGCACCTAAATGTAACTCACATTGAGCTACTACTGAAAAGGTTGTGAGCAAAATCCAAATAAATAAATAAAAATGAAAAAATACAAGCCCTGCAAGACTTCCTGAAACGCCTGCACTGCATGACTCAAGTATATGCAGAGCCTGATCGCAGTGCAGGGCCAAGAGAAGCAGTTTGAGACAGCACTGAGGAAGGAAAAAAAATATCCAAGGTATGAAATCCCGGGCGCGAGGATGAAATTTCTAGGAGATCTAGCAGCTGGGATTTGTCGAGCCCTGATCTAAACTAAGAATAATCACTTTCAGTATCTACTGGTTTATAAAGACTTTGTTCTTTTCCTTGATCTTGAAAATTCATAGAGGAGGGAGGCAATTACTCCAACTTTAAATACAGTTGCTCTTTAATCTTTTTCTGTAATGAAACAGCTAGCTACTTTACTGATATTGTACTGTGTATCAGACCAGTCCTCCCTCCTATAATGCAGCTGAAGTTCAGTGGAGTAGTTTATTACTCAGTTACAGCATGAAAAGTTCTAGGGGTGTGCATTTATTAGCACACTTTCGATTTGTTTGGGCATATAAAATATTTTTGCACGCACAAATTGCTTGTACACCCATGTACCTATGAATTAATATGTATACAGTTGATTTGTTTATTACTTGTTTAAAAACGCTTTAGTTGACCTCAAGCCTGACCAAACCCATCCTGTGCTTGTTCTCTTAGGCTTCTGTGGCTGGCATAATGATGGTTGTCCAGGGCTTTCCATGTCTGAGAGAGTGGAATTGACATTTCAGCCATCATGCTGTGGTTTTCTTCAGGGTGTGCTTTCAGATCTGCAGATTGTCTTTGTATAGTAAGTTCTCAAACCTGATAACTGGGGTTTGAGGTGGATGGTTACATTGTAACAGTTTTATTCCGGAATGCAGGAAAATTCACTGGTACAATTTAAACTGAGGAAGGCAGTTGGTTACAAATTTGATTTTTAAACTGAGGAAGGCATGGTTAGGAGGGGGGAGATTTAGTATGACCAGTGCTTTTTTTGTAGAAAAAAAGGTGCCGGTACTCATTATGGGCGGGGTCACCACATATGGCTCCACCCCTATGATAGCCACACCCACATTAACCACACCCCCTATACCAGCCATGGCGCATATAAACAGACATCATTGAAAATATTATAGTACTATAGGAGAAAAAAATAACGTGATTTTTTTTCATGATAAATAATCTCTGTAAGCTCTTACAGCTCCAGTATACCCAGTGCAAAATAAGACAGCCAATGTAAATTCTCAAATTGGACATATTACAAACACTAAAATGAAGATAAAATGATTTTTTTCTACCTTTGTTGTCTGGTGACTGTTTTTCTTTCCATATTGGTCCCAGTCTGTGATTCTGCTTTCCTTTGTTTTCGCTTAACTCTTCTGTGCCATTTGTCATTTTTGTCTCCTTTTTCTTTGCTTTCTTCAATATTTTTCAGGCTCTCTCTCTGTCCAGATTTAATTCATTCTTACTATCCATTCTTTAATTTCCTTCATCTACCTGTGGCTTTTCATCTTTTCCTCACCCTTGTTCTCCCCATGCCCCTTCCTCTTATTCTCCAGTCTTTCTCTAGTCCCCTTTTCCATCCAGCAGCTCTGCTTTCTCTCCCCATCCTTCCAGTGTCTCCCCTATTTCTTTCTGCATTCTTCCATCCAGCGTCTTCCCTCTTTCTCTCCCCATCCTTCCGTTTTCCCTCTCTCTCTCCCCATCCTTCCATCTGTTTTTCCCCCTCTCTCTCCCCATCCTTCCATCTGTTTTTCCCCCTCTCTCTCCCCATCCTTCCATCTGTTTTCCCTCTCTCTCCCCATCCTTCCATCTGTTTTTCCCCCTCTCTCTCCCCATCCTTCCATCTGTTTTTCCCCCTCTCTCTCCCCATCCTGCCATCTGTTTTCCCTCTCTCTCCCCATCCTTCCATCTGTTTTTCCCTCTCTCCCCAATCCTTCCATCTGTGTTTTCCCTCTCTCTCCCCATCCTTCCATCTGTTTTTCCCTCTCTCTCCCCATCCTTCCATCTGTTTTTCCCCTCTCTCCCCATCCTTCCATCTGTTTTTCCCCTCTCTCCCCATCCTTCCATCTGTTTTTCCCTCTCTCTCCCCATCCTTCCATCTGTTTTTCCCCTCTCTCCCCATCCTTCCATCTGTTTTTCCCCTCTCTCCCCATCCTTCCATCTGTTTTTCCCCTCTCTCCCCAATCCTTCCATCTGTTTTTCCCTCTCTCCCCATCCTTCCGTTGGTTTCCCTCTCTCTCCCCAATCCTTCCCTCTGTGGGTTTCCCTCTCTCCCCAATCCTTCCCTCTGTTGGTTTCCCTCTTTCCCTCTTTCCCTCTCTCCCCAATCCTTCCCTCTGTTGGTTTCCCTCTTTCCCTCTCTCCCCAATCCTTCCCTCTGTTGTTTTCCCTCTTTCTCTCTCTCCCCAATCCTTCCCTCTGTTGGTTTCCCTCTTTCCCTCTCTCCCCAATCCTTCCCTCTGTTGGTTTCCCTCTTTCTCTCTCTCCCCAATCCTTCCCTCTGTTGTTTTCCCTCTTTCTCTCTCTCCCCAATCCTTCCCTCTGTTGGTTTCCCTCTTTCTCTCTCTCCCCAATCTTTCCCTCTGTTGTTTTCCCTCTTTCTCTCTCTCCCCAATCCTTCCCTCTGTTGGTTTCCCTCTTTCTCTCTCTCCCCAATCCTTCCCTCTGTTGGTTTCCCTCTTTCACTCTCTCCCCAATCCTTCCCTCTGTTGTTTTCCCTCTTTCTCTCTCTCCCCAATCCTTCCCTCTGTTGTTTTCCCTCTTTCCCTCTCTCCCCAATCCTTCCCTCTGTTGGTTTCCCTCTTTCTCTCTCTCCCCAATCCTTCCCTCTGTTGTTTTCCCTCTTTCTCTCTCTCCCCAATCCTTCCCTCTGTTGTTTCCCTCTTTCCCTCTCTCCCCAATCCTTCCCTCTGTTGTTTTCCCTCTTTCTCTCTCTCCCCAATCCTTCCCTCTGTTGTTTTCCCTCTCTCCCCAATCCTTCCCTCTGTTGTTTTCCCTCTTTCCCTCTCTCCCCAATCCTTCCCTCTTGTTGGTTTCCCTCTTTCTCTCCCCATTCGTCCCCCCCCCCCCCCCCCCCCGCGACACTCCGGGCGAGTCCTGCACTTAGTTTTTTTTTTTTAAGACTCAGAACGTGCGAATGATGCAGCTGGCAGCGATTGAAAGAGGCTGTCTGGGCTGGCATCTGCGTCGGAGCTTCCCTCACCCTCTGCGAGTCCCGCGAAACAGGAAGTTGTAACAACGAAGGTGAACTTTTCCACCTCAATTTTCTGCCAAATTCTTCTTCCTTCCAGAGTTTAAATTGTACCAATGAATTGTCCTGTCTTCTAGAATAAAAGAAACTGCTCCAGTGTAACCATTCATCTCAAACCCCAGCAATCAGGTTTGAGAATCTACTATATAAAGACAAACTGCAGACCTGACAGCACACCCTGAAGAAAGCCACAGCACAATAGCTAAAGAGTTGGTTCCACTTACTAGGATGCAGTAAGACCCAGGCAGCTCCAACAACCATCCTATGCAGTTTCCAGAATAACATACATATTATTTTGGCCATGCACATCCCTGAAATCGTCAAATAGTCCACTGATGCAGTTTGCTGAATCTGCAGGGTCATTAACATGTCTTTCTCCCCTCTTTTCCAGCTAATTCGAATGCAGATGTTGGCCTCTTACAGCTGATTGGAGATCCACCACCAGACCAAATTACAAAAATCTTTGGTCCTGACAACAGTCCTGGATATGTCTTTGGACCTGATGCTAACACGGGGCAGGTGGCACGATACCATCTACCAAGCCCTTTTTTCAGAGACTTCTCACTGCTCTTCCATGTGCAGCCCACTACCAATAATTCAGGCATGCTCTTTGCTATCACAGATGCATCACAGTCCATTGTGTACATTGGTGTAAAGCTTTCTGAAGCCAAGAGTGGAAAACAGCAGATAATCTTTTACTATACAGAACCAGGCTCTCAAGTCTCTTATGCAGCAGCAACTTTTAATGTGCCGTCACTGGTGAATCGCTGGACGCGCTTTGCAATTGGTGTAGAGGATGAGGAGGTGGTGCTGTACATGGACTGTGAAGAGTTCGATAGGGTGCGCTTTGAACGTTCACCTGATGAGATGGAACTGGAAGATGGTTCTGGGCTTTTTGTTGCCCAGGCTGGAGGTGCTGACCCAGATAAATACCAGGTACATGTTTCACATCTAGAAATACTTTTTACAGTTAGTTAATGTGAAATATATAATTGTATGGTTCTGTGTAATATGCAAAGAAATAATAAGTTAAAACATGTAAATGGCCTTAAAGTGATTAAGTGGGTGCAGTAGGGAAAAAGTATCTTCTTCCACTGAGACTTTCTTTACAGCGCCACCTCTTCCCACTCTTTCTGGATGCTTGCTTTATATTTAATTAGCCATTGAGCCCGTAAAAACGGGCTGGTATTGGGGTTTTCCTTCCCCCCCATCCCTCCTCCCCCCCCCATCCCCGGAGTTGCCGCCATCCCTCCACCCGGCCCGGGCCTTCTCTCCGCTACTAAACTTACACATCCATTCGCCGGAACGCAGCACGCACATCAGCTGAGCTGCCGTCGGCCCTTCCTTCTCTGCCTGTGTCCTGCCCTCCTGTGACGTAACGTCAGCGAGGGCGGGACACAGGCAGGGAAGGAAGGCCGACGGCAGCTCAGCTGATGTGCGTGCTGTGTTCCGGAGAATGGTTGTGTAAGTTTAGTAGCGGAGAGAGGGGGGGGGGGGGAACGGTAGTGGCGACCTCGGGCGGGCGGGGGGGGGGAAGCGGTATCAACCTCGGTGGTGCAGTTTCCCTCTCTGTCCCGCCCTCGTCATCACGTATTGACGCGGGGGCGGGACAGAGAGGGAAGTCTCTACTGCGCATTTGCGAGTGAGTCGGTCACTCGCCATTTATATGTTTGATTCTCTTCACCAGGTTGTGCCCTCTCTCCTTCTTACTCTAAACTGGATTATGCACTCTACAATTTGGGAAATGCTACAGTAATGACAGTATTAGAGAATCAGGGGTGGGTTGTATAGTACAAGCAGAAAGCTGCAGTAATCCTGTGGCTTAGACATTAAAGAAGCTAATGATTGGTGTAAGGAATGAATGGAGAAGGAATGATGGGGACAGTGTTTTATTTTTTAAATTTAACTTGTCAGGTTAAACTCAATATTGATGAGGTTGAGTTTTCCTCATTTTATCTGTAGTCAATTCGGTGTTATGTCTATCCATTAATTCCTTTTATATGTGCAAATTATCAAGATTTCCCTTTGTAGATGTTTACCAGTATTACAGTATAGAAGCAGTTAAATAGAATTCCCATTCTTCCACTTTGAAGTCCGAGGTGGTAATTGCAGACTGAACAATGTCTTTTCCTCTTAAGAAGAATGAACATTATTAATACATATATTATGATGTTTGTCAATACTTTCATATAGTTACCTTGAAATATCAGGACCAAAGTTCATTATAAAGGCACAAAAAAGTTGCCAGATATTTTTTTCCTGCTGTTGCTGTTCCCTTCCCCTTTTCACTGCCTTCATACCATTTTCTCTTTGCATATCAACTTACTCACCCATTTATGACATTAAATTATCTCTCGCACTTTGATCATGCTTCCCTCATCCATAAGTGGACTATATTTTTCTATACAGAAGCTGGTGGAACATTACTCGTTTAGGCCCTTCCCCAGATACTGTTTGTCTCATTTTTTGCTTAAAATGCAGTCATTTTGTTCATTTCTACATATATTATAACCAAAAGTCACAACATTATTTTATTTGCACCTTTGCCATTCCTTGTTAAGAGTAGACTTCCTGGTCATTAATAAGGCACGCCTACTAAATTACCTATGATATCTATTCAGTTTAAACATTTGTTTACTTACAGCATCAAAAATGACTAATATTTCTATATTTAAGAGAGTGGTGTGGTAGCCGTGTTAATCCACTTTTAAAGGTAATAAATAGAAATAAATCAAAATATTAAAAAGAAAATAAGATGATACCTTTATTGGACTAACTTAATACATCTTTTGATTAGCTTTCAAACATAACACTTTTTCAGACTGGAAATAAGTAAATGTTGACAAATATCAGAATATGTAAGTGAAACACAAAAGCATTACTATTACTACTAATCATTTCTATAGCGCTACTAGACATATGCAGCACTGTACATATTATATGCAGGTACTTTCTCTGTCCCTAGAGGGCTCACAATCTACGTTTTTGTACCTGGGGAAATGGAGGGTTAAGTGACTTCCTCAGGGTCACAAGGAGCTGCAGTGGGAATCGAACCCAGGTTGCCAGGATCAAAGCCTACTCCAGGATGATGAATTACAGTGCTGGCCTTCCAACAGCCACTTAATTTGAAACAGAAATTAGTAAAAAGCACTCCCAATACAAGCTCCAAAAGAAGAGAATGGCACATGTCCTTCAATATGCCTAGCTGCAAACTGTGCCAACAAAACTCACAGGAGCCTGCAATCACTCACATGGGAAAAACATCTATATATATAAAAGGCACTTTGAAGCCTCAAGCCGGAAACTTGAGGCGCCCGAGATATCTGGTTTGGCCTGCAGGCTCCAGTCACTGTAGCTCCGCCCTCGCATCAAAACGCGATGACGTTGAGGGCGGGGCGGCCCTCGCAACCACGTCACTGAGGGACGAAGGGACGAAGAGGAGAGGTGTGCAACTCGGAACGGAGGCACGGGGGGGGGGGGTGTCTGCAACTCGGGAGGGAGGGAGGACGGGGGGGGGGGGGGATTACCCTGCTAGCGCCCGTTTCATTTTTGCCAGAAACGGGCATTTCTTACTAGTTAAGCATAAAGGAATCCTTTACATGCTGATCATCAAATGTAGTATATATCATTCAATGCAAAAAGTGTGAAGAAGGGTGCTATATTGGAGAAACAATCCAGATGCTAAAGACGAGGCTCAATTTACATAAATACATTTCAGTGCCAACCAAGATGCCACCTCTGTGGGACAGCACTTCACAAAACCAGAACACTGTATCCATGATATTATGGTAAGAATACTAAAAGGAAATTTTAAGACAATCCAGGAACGTAAGACCTTTGAAGTCAAAATGATGAAATATTTTGACACCCACCAGACAAGACTCAACAGAGATCTGGGTTTCATAGCCCATTATAAACCATAAAATTTGACTGTTTTGTCACCCTCTTATCTGCCATCCATCTCTCCCTGACTCTCATCCACCCAGTTCTACCTGTTTCTCACCTAATCTACCCCTCCCTCTTCCTGTAAGACTGTCATTGGAATGCTTTTTTGTTTCACTTATATATTCTGATATTTGTCAACATTTGCTTATTTCCAATCTGAAGAAGGGTTACCTTTGAAAGCTAATCCAAAGATGTATTAAGTTAGTCCAATAAAAAAGGTATAATCTTATTTTCTTTTCTCTGTTTTGATTTATTTCTATTTATTATATTTAAGATCAATTGGTGATTACATCGAACAAAAGATATGCCACATTGGGTGAGACCAAAGGGTCATTGAGCTCAGCATCCTGCCTTCATGAGTGGTCTGTCCTGGTACAAATAGCTGGCAGGATCGATAATCGGTGTCCTTCCCATCTCTTATAATGAATTATAGGCTTGGTGTCCAAGAACTTCTCTGAATCCTGTTTAAACCTAGTTATGCTAATTGACATAACCACATCCTATGGCAACAAAATTCCACTGCTTAATTGTATATTGAGTGAAAAATGCTTTTGTCTGACTTGTTTTAAATTTGCTACTAGATCTTTTCTTGGGATCCAAAATAACATTTACAAAGGATGAAAGTGGAAGGGTAATGCATTTGATGTAGTAACTTGGATAATAAGACTATCTTAACTAAAGCACACCTACCATAAAATGATAACTATAACAGGTCAAGTAACAGCTGGCAGTCCTGTAATCACCTTATCTATATTAAGTTTAGATATTTCTCTTATGTTTCAGGAGAAAAATAAACCCACTTGTGTGGAAGCCTTCACAAGTCTCTTCTGTTTTAAAATCCAAAAATAATGCTTCTGATTTCTCAAAGTTTATCTTAAGTATGAATATTTTACCAGGTAAACCAATCTGGTGTCTGCCTAGTTTCATTAGACTTTCAGCTGAGCAGCTTGCATTAGTGTTAGTGGTGTTTATGAAGCAATGCAAGAGAAGTTCCATTCTATTCTCTCTGAACCTACTATCCTCTTTGTTGGTCCCATGGATATGTTCATTAGCCATCCACCATTGTCCACTATTACTGTTGTGAATGTAGCATCTCACCCAGATGGTGAAGTAATCTCAGTCTGATGCTGAAGTATCACTTGGAATGAGTTAATTATCCAGGCATTTCCTCACATCAATAATATCAAGCACAGATTCTGTACTACCTCCCATATGTGAATCTAATCTATTAGTCTTCCAATAAAGTGTAGTGAGTTGCAAGTTTCAAAGTTTTTTTTCTACAACTTTGGCGAAAGAATATTGGAAACTGGCTGGCAACTTACTAGAGTGTGGAAAGATTCTTAGACTTTTTGGTGCAGGACTCTGGTGTGGGAGCCTCAGACTTTGACTTCCTTGGTGCAGGTTACAGGAAGCTCTGCTTATAGGAAGCTTATAGGAAGCTCAGGCCTGGGGGCAGTGGTGTGCTGGAGCCGGCTCGCACCGGCTCGCAAGAGCTGGTTGTTAAATTTTTAAAGCTCTTGTGAGCCGGTTGTTCTGGCAGGCGAGCTGGCTCCTAGGGGCGGCGCAACCCGGCGGTAAGTGAGGTAAGCGTGGCAGGAGGGCGCCACAAGCCATGCTTACCTCACCTCCCGCCACTCTGGGAGGTTTAAATCTTTGATATACCTCTGGCACAGCAGCTGCAGTGAAAGCCCATCTCTAGTCTTCCCTTCGTTCCCGTCAGTGTCCCGCCTTCTTCTGATGTCATTTTCTCTTTCTGCGAGGGTGGGACACTGACAGGAAACAAAGGGAAGGCTAGAGACGGGCTTTCACTGTGGCTGCTGCGACAGAGGTAAATCAAAGATTTTAAATCCCCCAGGGCGGCAGGAGCAAAAAGAGGGATGTTGGGTGAGAAGAGGGCGGGCAAGTGGACATGGGAGCGGGAGGGCAGGGGGGAGAGAGGAGCATCGAAGCCATTGATGGATATGGATGGGAAGGCAGGGCCCAGGGAGAGAGGAGAAATTGCTGGACATGCATGGGAGGGCAGGGGAGAGAGGAGAGCTGCTGGATATGGAGGGGGTCAGGGGAGAGAGAATTGCTGGATATGGATGGATAGATGGATGGAGGGCAGGGGAGAGGACAGTTGCTGGACATGGGTGAATGGAAGCGAGGGGAGAGGAGAGTTGCTGGACATGGGTGGATGGAGGGGAGGGCAGGGGAAAGAGCAGAGTTGCTGGACATGGGTGGAGGGAGGGCAGGGGAGAGAGGAGGGTTGCTGGACATGGGTAGATGGAGGGGAGGGCAGGGGAGAGGAGGGTTGCTGGGGATGGATGGAGGGTAGGGGAGAGTTTCAGGACATGAATGGAGGGGAGGGCATGGGAGAGGAAAGTTGCTGGGCATGGGTGAATGGAAGCGAGGGGAGAGGAGAGTTGCTGGACATGGGTGGATGGAGGGGGAGGGCAGGGGAAAGAGCAGAGTTGCTGGACATGGGTGGAGGGAGGGCAGGGGGGAGAGGAGGGTTGCTGGACATGGGTAGATGGAGGGGAGGGCAGGGGAGAGGAGGGTTGCTGGACATGGATGGATGGAGGGCAGGGGAGAGTTTCAGGACATGGATGGAGGGGAGGGCATGGGAGAGGAAAGTTGCTGGGCATGGGTGAATGGAAGCGAGGGGAGAGGAGAGTTGCTGGACATTGGTGGAGGGAGGGCAGGGGAGAGAGGAGGGTTGCTGGACATGGGTAGATGGAGGGGAGGGCAGGGGAGAGGAGGGTTGCTGGACATGGATGGATGGAGGGGAGGGCAGGGGAGAGTTTCAGGACATGGATGGAGGGAAGGGCAGGAGAAATTCTGTACATGGATGGAGGGCAGAGAAGACAGGAAGGAGATGCACATGGATGGAGGGGAAGGGAGAGAGAGAAGAAATGCTGGACATTGATGGAGGGGAGGGAAGAGAGAGGAAGTGAGATGAACATGAATGGAGGGGAGAAAGGAGAAATGCTGGACATGGATGGAGGAGAGGGAAGGGAGAGAAAAGAAATGCTGGACATGGAGGGAAGAGAGAGGAAGGAGAGATGAGATGAGGGAAAAGGAAGAGAGGAGAAAAACTGCACATGGATGGAGAAAATAGGAAGAAGCTGGATCCACTGGACAGTCAAGTCTGCGGAGGACCAGAAATGAAGAAGAAAGGAGGAAAGAAAAGAAATAAATGGAAAGGAAGCCCTGGAAACGGAGTCAAGGGAACAGATAGAGAGCAGCAGAATCAGATACTGGGCCAGCATGATCAGAAAAACAAAGACAACAGACAACAAAGGTAGAAAAAATTATTTTAATTTTAGTGTTTGGAATATGTCCACTTTGTGAATTTACATCTGCTATCATATTTTGCAGTGTATAGCAACTTGTTTCTTTCTGTTTTTCTGGTATTGTGCTTCTTAGAATTTCAGGTTAATTTTTGAAGAATTTGAATAGGGGCTATCTCTGTTCTGCATGTATGACTGCAAGGCCAAGTGTCTGAATAGGGATGTGTTTGTTAGGTTCTGAGATTTTGATAACATTTCAGAGTTGGCAAGACTGTCTGTTCTCCTAATTCCTGGTCAGTATGCTAATTTGGTTTGTGTCATTTTGGGTATACTGCAGAGATTTTTTTTTCCTGGTAAAGGGCTTCTAAAACAGACATCATGTTATGAGAATCAGGTTCTCAACGTTAAAAGTTTATATTTATTTACTTATTTATGGCATTTTATCCCACATTAAACATGAATTAGATTGGAACCTGGGAGCGTTTAATTTTTTTTTCCTGGAGAGAATAATGCATTTCCGCTCTCTCCCCGGCTATAGCCAGCTGTGCAATTTGGGGGGGGGGGGGGGGGGCGCAGAGGTGGACCGGGGAGAGAGCCTGTTGTTAAACATTTACCAGCACACCACTGGCTGGGAGCCTCCACACCAGAGTTCCAGACATAATTAGTTTATTTTATATAGCAAATCATCCAGTTTTGGTATAAATATGTTATAACTATTGGCTTATATTCCTGTTGGGGAATATTGTAAATTGTATGGGCCAAGGGCATTCGATCAATCTCAGGGAATTGAGTTTATTTTAATTTAATTTAAAAGTGTAGAAATAACCTTAAGACCAAATCAAAATGATGTACAGAAATAGAAACATAAAATAACAAACTACAACCAAGTAGACAAAATCGAATAGTAGGCAGACCAAATGACGATTCTGAAAGCGTAAAAATTTTGTAACAATTGGGGAAAGCATGCGGAACCCTCCATGTGTGTGCCTTGGACTTAGAGGGGAGAGGGAGACTTTCTTCTGGGGAGGGTAGAGGTTTGGGAAGGGGGTCTCCATAGAAATGCATTGTTTATGTTTATAAAAACTGGGGCATTTGTGAGAAGGGACCTCATTTCTCTAGAACACTTGCTTCAGTCTGGTTTATTTCAAACCTTGTGTCTCTTCACTGATTTTTTTCCCCATGCCAAGTTTAATCCTATTCTGTTAAATTGTTGAAGAGTTATTTTGCCCATAGACAGACAGGCAGATGTTGTCAACCCCTTTTGTATAATTCTTTCCAACTTCTGTTGGAGTGGAATGAATAAAAAGGCCTGTAAAACTACTTCTGAAATGTATAAAGGTAGTCCAATAAAATAGTGTCACTTTTCTGCATATATAGGTAGATTAATACAGCATCCACACTACTTTTTATTCAAAGTTGATGCTTGCTTGTAACTTGTCATATAAAGCTTTGGTGACCCAGGCCGCATTTTTGCGTGAGGGCTGCTACCTTATTGGCTATGTGTTAGCAGCTTCTTGGAACGCACAGTGTCAATACCCATGGGTGTTTCGCTGTTCTGGCTTCCACTTGTGATGTTCCTGTGCAGGGCATGTGGCCTCTGTACAATAACCATTATGTATGGGTTAGTTTCAGGTGATTGTATGGGCCAAGCTGTCACAATATTTGCTTCTGCTGTGCAGTGGATAGCAGTGATTGTGCAATGTAGGAGTTTTACCTGCAGGTAATGCACTATTCTGGTTGTTACATCTGCTCGACAGTGTCCATGACTTTACATTTTGTGCCTGGGTACCACCCACTGGTGAGACATGGGCATTGGCCAAGGCTTTCCACTCGGTGGTAGGCATGGCACTATAATATCAGCCACATGCCTTGCCAAATTGCGACACCTGCAGGCTTGGCTGTATGGCGTTAGCCTCAGCCAATATGCCGTGCTTGCAACCTCTGGCTTTGCCTGCGTCCTATGGTCGTTATTTCTGCGCAACCGTGTCTTGGCCTAGTGTCCCCATCTTTCCTCTCCACTTTGTTAGCAATCCTTTTGCTGCTCTCTGCTGGATTTGGAGTTATATCCTGGGTCCAACAGCCTTCATACTATGATATAAGTACATAAGTATTGCCATACTGGGACAGACCGAAGGTCCATCAAGCCCAGCATCCTGTTTCCAACAGTGGCCAATCCAGGCCACAAATACCTGGCAAGATCCCCCAAAAATACAAAACATTTTATGCTGCTTATCCCAGAAATAAGCAGTGGATTTCCCCCAGTCCATTTTAATAATAGTCTATAGATTTTTCCTTTAGGAAGCCGTCCAAACATTTTTTTTAAACCCCGCTAAGCTAATTGCCTTTACAGCATTCTCTGGCAACGAATTCCAGAGTTTAATTACACGTTGAGTGAAGAAACTTTTATCTGATTCATTTTAAATTTACTACTTTGTAGCTTCATTGAATGCCCCCTAGTCCTAGTATTTTTGGAAAGTGTAAACAGACGCTTCACCTCTACCCTTTCCACTCAATTCATTATTTTATAGACTTCTATCATATCTCCCCTCAGCCATCTTTTCTCCAAGCTGAAGAGCCCTAGCTGCTTTAGCCTTTCCTCATAGGGAAGTCATCCCATCCCCTTTATCATTTTTATCGCCCTTCTCTGCACCTTTTCTAATTCCACTATATCTTTTTTGAGATGTGGTGACCAGAATTGAACACAATATTTGAGGTGCGGTCGCACCATGGAGCGATACAAAGGCATTATAACATCCTCATTTTTGTTTTCCATTCCTTTCCTAATAATACCTAACATTCTATTTGCTTCTTACCCGCAGCAGCACACTGAGCAGACATTTTCAACTTATCATCAACGACGACACCTAGATCCCTTTCTTTGTCCGTGACTCTTAACGTGGAACCTTGTATGACGTAGCTATAATTTGGGTTCCTCTTTCCCATATGCATCACTTTGCACTTGCTCACATTAAATGTCATCTGCCATTAGACGCCCAGTCTCCCAGTCTCGTAAGGTCCTCTTATCATTTTTCACAATCCTTCCCCGATTTAACTACTTTGAATAACTTTGTGACATCAGCAAATTTAAACACCTCACTAGTTACTCCCATCTCTAGGTCATTTATGAATATGTTAAAAAGCAGCAGTCCCAGCACAGACCCTTGGGGAACCCCCACTAACTACCCTTCTCCATTGAGAATACTGACCATTTAACCCTACTCTCTGTTTTCTATCTTTTAACCAGTTTTTAATCCACAATAGAACTCTACCTCCTATCCCATGACTCTCCAATTTCCTCTGGAGTCTTTCATGAGGTACTTTGTTAAACGCCTTCTGAAAATCCAGATACACAATATCAACCGGCTCACCTTTATCCACATGTTTGTTCACCCCTTCAAAGAAATGTAGTAGATTGGTGAGGCAAGATTTCCCTTCACTAAATCCATGTTGACTTTGTCTCATTAATCCATGCTTTTGAATATGCTCTGACCGATGTCAGACTCACCGGTCTATAAATTACCGGATCTCCTCGGGAACCTTTTTTAAAAATCGGCATTACATTGGCCACCATCCAATCTTCCAGTACCACGCTCGATTTTAAAGATAAATTACATATTACTAACATGATCTTGTTCTGTCCTCAGACAGCCTTGCACTAGTTTATAACGTGATCCTAAAATGTGTGTAATGCTTTTACTGTTATACTCAGTTCTAAGGACTATCATTGCTGCAGTTTCTCACTGCAAAGATACATGAGTAATGCACTGTGAGTAATGTAGTTCACAGGCAGTGCAACCACACTTGCTTGGCTGTGTAAGAACTGTTACCACTGGTTGTGAGGCTGCACAGACCTCCTCTCTCTCTCTCTCTCTCTCTCTCTCTCTCTCTGCCAAGCTTGGCTCTTTCATCTTCCTGCTATCATTTCCTGGTCATTCTCACTATCTCTGTCCTGGGAGGTCAGCCAGGTATGACCTTTCCCTCCAAATCGAGAGCCTCCTCTAGGACCACCCCTTGCTACCCTATGGCAGGCTTTGTCCCCATTGGTCTCTATCTGTTCCTCCCTGAACCCGTGTGAAGTCTCAACACCTCTTTTTCCCTTCAGCCATGAGGCATTCCCACCACCTAGCCAGAGACATGGAGCATGCACCATCTTATTCCAGACAGCTCTGTCCTGCTGAAACTCCCTGTAACGAACCTGTTTTTTTTACCTGGAAAATATCTCCTCCCTAATGAGATAATGCACATTCCAGTCACCCAGCTTTGAATCATTTCTACCTGTTCAACTATTCTTCCCCCCCTGCAATATAGCTACCTCTCCTCAGATCTCCACCCCCAACAGCTCTCAGATTAAGGAGTCTCTGTGTCCTGGAGCAGCACCTCTGAACATCTATCTGTGAGTAAATTATCTGTGATTTATTCAATAAAAGAGACTTCATAAAAATAATAGAGACTTCAAGTGATTGTTGTGCCAAGGTTATACTCCAAGATATTGAGGCTTCTCAAGTTATCAAGCCTCAAGAGTCTTGGCAGATCTTCCGTCTCTCTCCCAGAACCCCCAATTACTTGAATGTGTTCCTGTTCTGATCTGGCAGGACTCAAGGAATAACACTTATGAAATCAAGTAAGGCATAACTGTACTTTCCTCTTCATCCATGCCAGATCAATGAGATGTACAAAAGGCTCTTCATCTGGGCAGGAGTAATCCACTTCGGTCAGCAGGACTGCTGTTCCAAAGATGACTTGCTTTCTGGCCCTCAAGTCTAATAGGAAGTGAGCCTGGGCACTTTCAGCTTTTATCTTACCCTCTGACTCCACCCTGTGATGTGGCAGCACCTGATTGCTTCCTCCTAAGATCCTCTGGACTAAATGGGCCTTGAAGAAGCCTTCCTCTGATTGGCTCTTTACATGTATATACACTCTATAAATCCCAGTAAACTTTGCCCTCCGAGTTGCCTTATCTGCTGATATTTTTGTTGGTAGCACAGGCTTGCTTGTTTGACTGTGAACCTGTTCTCCTTGTCCTGCATTTGCTTGCTATTTGGATTTTTCTCTCTTCTGGTTTATCTCCTGTCTCTTACCCCGCCTCACATTCAGAGTCCACTCCACTCTGCTGGAACACCCATGCTGTTAGTCCTGGCAGCTTCTGAGTTATCACAGGGTTCAACTTAAAGGGAAAGGAAGTTGTTAGAGGTGAAAACACACCCCTTGATGACTGGTGTTCCCCTAGAGTGGGTATAGCCAAGATAGCTTTCAAGTCCTTTGAAGCTTTGATTATGTGTGAGCCATATGTCACTATGATAGTCTCTCTGTCAACCATCTGGCCAAAGTGCTTTCAAAACTGCTTCACCCTTTCTGGAGACTTCATATAAAAATATGTAAAGTCAGACTGAAGACATGACTTTTTAATCAAGCTTTTTCAAGTTTTAAAATAGTGGGTATATGCTTCTTGGATCTAGCATTTTACATCCTGGCTATAAATTCAGCCACTTTTAGTGACCGGGAACATGTGCAAGCTTTCCTCAGTCCTCCTATTTTTAACCTCAGTTTTTTAATTTATGGTAACTCACTTCTATATGCTACTGTTCCTCAGAGTGATTTCAAGCTTTACAATTTTGTTGAAGTTTGTGTTATGTCTTGAATGCCATACATGCACATTATAATTTGGCTTTTATTATCATTTATAGGCCTTTTATTGGAGGAAGGTTGTTTGACTCGGCAGACTCGTGATCTTACTGTACTGCAGAGTTTTAAAAGGGTTTGGACGGTTTCCTAAAGGACAAGTCTATAGAATGCTATTAAATGGACTTGGGAAAAATCCACAATTTCGGGAATAACATGTATAGAATGTTTGTACGTTTGGGAAGCTTGCCAGGTGCCCTTGACCTGGATTGGCCGCTGTTGGAGACAGGATGCTGGGGTTGATGGGCCTTTGGTCTTTTCCCAGTATGGCATTACTTATGTACTTATGTACTCTGATGCAGGTTGAAGCCGAAATGAGGCAATGTCAGGTGTTTGTGTCTTCAATAAATTGGTCTGCATGCCATACTGCTGCCATCTTTTGTCTAATCCAGCTATTATCCTGGTCTCTCCAGATGAGGGCATAAAGCTCCAAGATCCTCTTAGCCAGTGTAGCCAAGATGGACTTTTTGAGATATCATGCACAGATGCTGCTTTGAGGAGCTCATAGGTAGATTCTCCTAGAACGTTGAGGACCAAATTCAAGCCCCATGATAGCACTACCTATCACAAAAGAGGCCATGCTTGGTCCCTCAAAGGAAATATATCAACTACCTATGTGTTAGCAGGGAAACCCTGCTAATCACTCTCAATAGCTGTAATATAGCGTGGTATACTCTAACAGAAGTAAATGTCCTCGCTTGAACTCAGCCTGCAGAAAATCTAAAATGTTTGGGATCTGGACCCTCCATGGGGAAATATGCTTCTTCCTACACTAGGTGTCTAAAAACCTCCAGATTCTGATATATGCCAAGGAAATATACCTTCTTCCTTGTTTTCAGCATGGTCTCAATCACCGGGAATAAAAACCCCAACCTCCTTAGCCTTGCCTTTTAAAGAGCCAAACTGTATGCCTTTCCATGCTGGAGACAGAGCACATGCTTGACAGGCTATCTGCTGCATGAGTATATATAGTGGAAGAAGCAGGAGTTTGCTCCATCTCCTCCTCCTCCTTCTAGAAGAAGGGGTATATTCCCACTAGTCTGGACTGGTCTGACTTTGGCAAAGAGAATTTACTGTTTATAAGCACCCAAGAATACAATCTCTACTTATAAGATGACAACTTTCAGTATAGCATGCTGGCTTAAATAATAAACTATTACATTAGTTTATTAGAGAAAACCTTTCTGTATATTCAATGTTTATGAGCAGAAGGGTTTTTTAATGTATTTTGCTATTTATTGTTCTCCGAGGACAAGCAGGCTGCTTGTTCTCACGACTGGGGTTGACGTCCACGGCAGCCCTCACCAAATGGAACAAAACTTCGCGGGCAGTCCCGCACGCAGGGCATGCCCACCACGCATGTGCGGCCGTCTTCCCGCCCGTGCGTGACCGTTCCCGCTCAGTCTTTTCTTTTCCGCGCTGGAGAGAGCCGCGTTCGTCTCTCTCTCTGTCAGCCCCGGAAACCGGATCGCGCTTTCGCCGCAAACTTTTTTTCTCTTCGTGTTCTCCGTTTTTCTATTTTTCCTTTGAGTAAAAAAAACAAAAACAAAAAAACGCTGAACTTTGTTTTTCCGTCATCTTTTAGCGGGGGCGTCTTGTTGCAGCCTTGTGGCCGCGCGGTCGATTTATTTTCGAGGTGTGATTTTTACCGCCACCATCGACGACTTTGACTTCGCCGACGCGATTTTTCCGTCGATGTCCTAGAAGGTCCCGAGTGGATTTAAGGAGTGTGGTCGGTGCGGCTGGCATATCTCGCAGACCGACACCCACGCTTGGTGCCTCCAGTGCCTCGGGCCGGAGCACGATACCAAGACGTGCACCTTGTGTCTCGGTCTCCGGAAACGGACACAAGTAGCGAGGCAAGTTCTTCGGGACCGTCTTTTGGAACTTGCGCCGGCCCCTCGACGTCGACGGCATCGGTATCGACGGCCGGATCTTCGGTACCGGTATCGATGTCCACGAAATCGGCACCGACAGCATCGACCCCAGGAGCACAGGTCCCGTCGGCCCACCGGCTCTCCGGAGACGGCAGGGGTGAGAGGCCGCGTGGGCAATCGGCCCCGGTCACTCCCTCTACCCAGGGCCCTCGGGACCGAACCCTGTCAGACCCGATTCCTCGAGGCCGAGGGGGATCCACCTCCTCCTCTTCTGTCCCACCGAGCGCCGATGACGGGCACTGTAAAAAGGCGAAGAAACACCGTCATCGGTCACCCACGACGCATCCGGCTCCCAGCGCCAGGGATGAGTCGATGCCGAGGAAGCGGCAGCGTCGAGAGGAGAGGTCCCCCTCTGTCGTAGAGGTATCAGCGCGTCAGGGTGCCAGCACTTCGGTGCAGTCTCCTGGACCCGAGCAGCTTCTGGCACCGACACTTCTACCGGCCCTTTCGTCTTTCCCGACAGCTGGCCTGGACGAGTGCCTCCGAGCCATCCTTCCGGGGATCCTGGAAGGGCTAATGCGCCAGACTGTGCCGGCGCCGGGGGTGCTTGCGCCCTCGTCGCCGTTGATGGAGGCGCCGGCGTGCTCTAGCCCGGTGCCGAGGCCCTTGACGCCGACGCCGCTTGCGGCGCCGGTCTCGACCGCCATGCAGGTGGAGTCCCCATCGACATTGATGGAGGGAGCTTCATCCCCGCCGGCGCGGGAGTCCACCGCTCGACGACGCCACCGAGGTCTCGGTGCCTCGACGTCGAGCCGGGCCTGGTTGAGGACTGAGCTGCAGGAGCTCATGTCCGACACCGAGGAAGAGGCCTCGTGGGGGGAGGAGGAGGACCCCAGATATTTCTCCTCAGAGGAGTCTGTGGGCCTTCCCTCCGACCCCACTCCTTCACCTGAGAGAAAGCTCTCGCCACCTGAGAGCCTCTCCTTTGCCTCCTTCGTCAGGGATATGTCTATATGCATTCCCTTCCCCGTGGTTTCTGTGGATGAGCCGAGGGCTGAGATGCTCGAGGTCCTCGACTATCCATCACCACCTAGAGAGTCCTCCACGGTGCCGTTGCACAATGTCCTCAAGGAGACACTGCTTCGGAACTGGTTGAGACCGCTATCTAATCCCACCATCCCCAAGAAAGCGGTCCCAATACAGGATCCACTCGGACCCAGAGTTAATGCGGCCCCAATTGCCTCATGACTCGGCGGTCGTGGACTCTGCTCTCAAGAGGGCACGGAGTTCGAGGGATACCGCCTCGGCGCCCCCGGGGCGGGAGTCTCGCACTCTGGACTCGTTTGGGAGGAAGGCCTACCAATCTTCCATGCTCGTGACCCGCATCCAGTCTTACCAGCTCTACACGAGCATCCACATGCGGAATAATGTGAAGCAACTGGCGGACCTGGTCGACAAGCTCCCCCCGGAGCAGTCCAGGCCTTTTCAGGAGGTGGTCAGGCAGCTGAAGGCGTGCAGAAAGTTCCTGTCCATGGGTATATATGACACCTGTGACGTGGCATCTCGTGCTGCGGCCCAAGGTATAGTGATGCGCAGGCTCTCATGGCTGCGTGCCTCTGACCTGGACAACCGCACCCAGCAGACTGGCCGACGTCCCTTGCCGGGGGGATAATATTTTCGGTGAGAAGGTCGAGCAGTTGGTGGACCAACTACATCAGCGGGAAACCGCCCTCGACAAGCTCTCCCACCGGGCGCCTTCAGCATCCACCTCAGCAGGTGGACGTTTTTTCCGGGCCAGGCAGGCTGCGCCCTATGCCTACAACAAGCGTAGGTACACCCGGCCGGCCCGAAGGCCTCATCAGGCACAGGGACAGTCCCAGCGCGCTCGTTCCCGTCAACAGCGTGTGCCTAAGCAGCCCCCCGCGCCTCCACAGCAAAAGCCGGGGACGGGTTTTTGACTGGATCCATGGGAACATAGCCGCCATCAAAGTGTCCGTACCGGACGATCTGCCAGTTGGAGGGAGGTTAAAACTTTTTCACTAAAGGTGGCCTCTTATAACCTCCGACCAGTGGGTTCTCCAAATAGTGCGGTGCGGATACGCCCTGAATTTGGCCTCCCCTCCACCAAATTGTCCTCCGGGAGCTCAGTCCTTCAGCTCCCAGCACAAGCGAGTACTTGCAGAGGAACTCTCCGCCCTTCTCAGCGCCAATGTGGTCGAGCCCGTGCCACCCGGGCAGGAAGGGCAGGGATTCTATTCCAGGTACTTCCTTGTGGAAAAGAAAACAGGGGGGATGCGCCCCATCCTAGACCTGAGAGGCCTGAACAAATTCCTGGTCAAAGAAAAGTTCAGGATGCTTTCCTTGGGCACCCTTCTGCCAATGATTCAGAAAAGCGATTGGCTATGTTCCCTGGATTTAAAGGACGCATACACTCACATCCCGATACTGCCAGCTCACAGACAGTATCTCAGATTCCGTCTGGGCACACGGCACTTTCAGTATTGTGTGCTGCCCTTTGGGCTCGCCTCTGCCCCACGGGTGTTCACCAAGTGCCTCGTGGTGGTTGCGGCGTATCTACGCAAGCTGGGAGTGCACGTGTTCCCATATCTTGACGATTGGCTGGTCAAGAACACCTCGGAGGCAGGAGCTTTCCGGTCCATGCAGTGCATTATTCACTTCCTGGAGCTGCTGGGGTTTGTGATAAATTACCCAAAGTCCCATCTCCAGCCAGTCCAGTCTCTGGAATTCATAGGAGCTCTGCTGAATACTCAGACGGCTCAGGCCTTCCTTCCAGAAGCGAGGGCCAACAACCTCCTGTCCCTCGCTTCCCAGACCAGATCGTCTCAGCAGGTCTCAGCTCGGCAGATGTTGAGACTCCTAGGTCATATGGCCTCTACGGTTCATGTGACTCCCATGGCTCGTCATCACATGAGATCTGCTCAATGGGCCCTAGCTTCCCAGTGGTTTCAAGCCACCGGGAATCTAGAAGATGTCATCCGCCTCTCCACCAGTTGCCGCACTTCACTGCGCTGGTGGACCATTCGGACCAATTTGACTCTGGGACGCCCATTCCAAATTCCTCAGCCCACGAAAGTGCTAACGACGGATGCATCTCGCCTGGGGTGGGGAGCTCATGTCGATGGGCTCCACACCCAGGGTCTGTGGTCCCTCCAGGAACAAGATCTTCAGATCAACCTCTTGGAGCTCCGAGCGGTCTGGAACGCACTGAAGGCTTTCAGAGATCGGCTGTCCTGTCAAATTATCCAAATTCGGACAGACAATCAGGTTGCAATGTATTACATCAACAAGCAGGGGAGCACCGGATCTCGCCCCCTGTGTCAGGAAGCCGTCGGGATGTGGCGTTGGGCCTGCCAGTTCGGCATGCTCCTCCAAGCCACATACCTGGCAGGCTTAAACAACAGTCTGGCCGACAGACTGAGCAGAGTCATGCAACTGCACGAGTGGTCGCTCCATTCCAGAGTGGTACGCAAGATCTTCCGAGAGTGGGGCACCCCCTCGGTGGACCCTTTCGCCTCTCAGACCAACCACAAGCTGCCTCTGTTCTGTTCCAGACTACAGGCACACGGCAGGCTAGCGTCGGATGCCTTTCTCCTCCATTGGGGGACCACGGCACCATGATTCTGATGGCGCCCTTTTGGCCCCGTCAGATCTGGTTCCCTCTTCTTCTGGAGTTGTCCTCCGAAGAACCGTGGAGATTGGAGTGTTTTCTGGCTCTCATTTCGCAGAACGACGGAGCGCTTCTGCACCCCAACCTTCAGTCTCTGGCTCTCATGGCCTGGATGTTGAGGGCGTAGACTTCGCTTCGTTGGGTCTGTCTGAGGGTGTCTCCCGTGTCTTGCTTGCCTCTAGGAAGGATTCCACTAAAAAGAGTTACTTTTTCAAGTGGAGGAGGTTTGTCGTTTGGTGTGAGAGCAAGGCCCTAGAACCTCGTTCTTGTCCTGCACAGAACCTGCTTGAATACCTTCTGCACTTATCAGAGTCTGGCCTCAAGACCAACTCAGTAAGGAATCACCTTAGTGCGATTAATGCTTACCATTATCGTGTGGAGGGTAAAGCCATCTCTGGAGAGCCTTTAGTAGTTTGATTCATGAGAGGCTTGCTTTTGTCAAGGCCCCCTGTCAAGCCTCCAGCAGTGTCATGGGATCTCAACGTCGTCCTCACCCAGCTGATGAAACCTCCTTTTGAGCCACTGAATTCCTGCCATCTGAAGTACTTGACCTGGAAGGTCATTTTCTTGGTGGCAGTTACTTCAGCTCGTAGAATCAGTGAGCTGCAAGCCCTGGTAGCTCATGCTCCGTATACTAAATTTCATCATAACAGAGTAGTGCTCCGTACTCACCCTAAGTTCCTGCCAAAGGTGGTGTCGGAGTTCCATCTTAACCAGTCAATTGTCTTGCCAACATTCTTTCCCAGACCGCATACCCGCTCTGCTGAACGTCAGTTGCACACATTGGACTGCAAAAGAGCATTGGCCTTCTACTTGGAGCGGACACAGCCCCACAGACAGTCCGCCCAATTGTTTGTTTCTTTCGACCCCAATAGGAAAGGGGTCGCTGTCGGGGAAACGCACCATCTCCAATTGGCTAGCAGATTGCATTTCCTTCACTTACGCCCAGGCTGGGCTGACTCTTGAGGGTCATGTCACGGCTCATAGTGTCAGAGCCATGGCAGCGTCAGTGGCTCACTTGAAGTCAGGCACTATTGAAGAGATTTGCAAGGCTGCGATGTGGTCATCTGTCCACACATTCACATCACATTACTGCGTCCAGCAGGATACCCGACGCGACAGTCGGTTTGGGCAGTCGGTGCTGCAGAATCTGTTTGGGTTTAAATCCAACTCCACCCTCCAGGACCCGAATTTATTCTGGTCAGGCTGCACTCTCAGTTAGTTGTTCTTCGTAGGTCAATTTCTGTTATGCCCTCGCCGTTGCGAGGTTCCATTGACCTGGGTTCTTGTTTTGAGTGAGCCTGAGAGCTAGGGATACCCAAGTCATGAGAACAAGCAGCCTGCTTGTCCTCGGAGAAAGCGAATGATACATACCTGTAGCAGGTGTTCTCCGAGGACAGCAGGCTGATTGTTCTCACCTACCCTCCCTCCTCCCCTTTGGAGTTGCATTTTTGATCATTTGCTTGTCATTCAACTGAGCGGGAACGGTCGCGCACAGGTGGGAAGACGGCCGTGCATGCGCGGTGGGCATGCCCTGCGTGCGGAACCGCCCGCGAAGTTTTGTTCCGGTTGGTGGGGGCTGCCATGGACGTCAACCCCAGTCGTGAGAACAATCAGCCTGCTGTCCTCGGAGAACACCTGCTACAGGTATGTATCATTCGCTTAGTTCCTGCAGACAAAGTGGTTCACATAATAAAACAAACAGAACACAGCCAATGAAACAAGAAAACAGCCCACTAACAATTAAACAACAACATAATTAATATAAAATCAAGCTATACAACAAATAAATTTCTGTTCTTCTCTGCTCCTTTTCTTTCTTATATTACCTTTGAACTTTTTTTTTTCTGTTTACTCATTCTCAAACTTAATTCTGACACACAGCATGTATACTAAGCTTATTCTAATGGGATAAACACTTGAACTTACCTGAGGTCCGGGTGCTCCGGGGGGACCAGATCCAGTTGAAGGAAAATACCCTTGGGCTGGTTCACCTTTTTCACCTTTCTGTCCAGCTTCCCCTTTCTCTCCCTATAAGAAAATTGTATTTTAGCAAATAAAACAAAACTTCTAACAATATTTAAGAACAGCAAGACAGGAACACAGACATTGTATCAAAGAGAGCTTCTTTCTTTAGTTCATAAGATACAACATGTATAGGCAACTTATCCAGGTGTGCTTGGAGGTTTAAAAAATGTTTTTAATCAAGCCTATGGTATCCAAAAGTATGGGAAATATTTCTATATATCTTTCTGCCATATTTTCTTAGTCTTGGACTGCATTTCTTGGTACTTGAGAATCTTCCGTCTCTTTCTACGCGATTCACTGAGTAATCGCATGAGACCAGCGCCTCTATAATCAATACTGTTATGGTATTACTCTTTTACACCCAGATGTGTGCCTGACTCAGTGCTTTTGCCAACAGATAAAGCATTGATTCTCAACTGTATCATGTTTTCTGTAGGCAGAAGCAGGGATTGATTAGGTACACAATCCCAACCACCTCCCCAAGAGTTGCAGTTATTTTTCTTGAGCTGTGGAACTAACTGGTGCTCAGGAGATGGCTATGTGCAGGAAGGGAGTGCGCATGCTCAGAACTTTACAGAGTTTCTGAGCTCTGGCAGAGCTGTACTGTCCTGTGGAATGATGCAACCCATTTGAATGAGAAACAATGCTTTTTTAGCAGCTGTTTATTTAGGATCCTTCTGTCACTTTCTGTTGACTCAAGATAGATACAGTAGAGTAAAAAAAATATGTTTTGATTATATATAAAATATTGACTTTATTGATGCTAATTATCTTGACAGTTATATTTAATTTTTATTTGTTAGAACATTCTTTGATTAGAAATTAAATACTGACAGTACAAAAAGGTTAGAAAATCTTCCCACTAATACATTTGGTTTGTCTATCACAGAATGTACAATTTCAGACTTGCTAAAGCAGGCCTTTTTTTAAGAGGGTCATATAAAATGCATAACATAAGATGATGAATGCTATATGCTGTTCAAATAGGGGTTTTGCATCACAGAATGTTCTTTCATTGTAGAACAAAAGAGAACAAATGGGGGAATTTTCCAGAGGATATTAGATAACCTCTGTCTCTCTGATCAGGCTGGAATCTATTCATGCATGTAAGCATTGTGAGTAACATGCTTTACTAATTCAGACATAGCAAACACTCAATTACACTTTTGTTTTACTGCTGCCTCCATTCCATCTTTCTAACGTACATTATTGTCTGGTTGCTGGCACTGGGCCCTGGACTCTGGGAAAGAATGGACACAGAGATAGGAGTTCCAAGCTGTAAATACAAATTATATTCTCCTAGAAACAGCTGTGACGTTTTACTTCATCCTTTGTTCCTTAAGACTCGATTAAAGAAAAGGACTTATTGAGCAGGGACTGTCTTTTTGTGTATGGTGTACAGTGCTGCGTAAGCCTTGTAGCGCTATAGAAATGATTAGTAGTAGTAGTAGTATTTTTTATAGTAAACAAATAAAGAAAGATACCAGATACATAACTCTATTATAGGATGACTGTTTGACTGTAGTAATTAATTTTATATATACAAACCAGTCTTTTGTTGTGATACTTTCATATGTATTTATTTGTTACATTTGTATCCCACATTTTCCCACCTATTTGTAGGCTCAATGTGGCTTACATAGTACCGGAGAGTCGTTAGCAGACTCCGGTGTGAACAAATTCAATTTGATGTTGTGGTAGGATAAAGTTCATGTGGCAGAGCCATATAGGAATAGTAGAGCGGAAGAGTTGTGTTATGTTCATTAAGTGCGTTAGTTTTCTTGTGTAGCCGAGATCAGGCATTTAAATTGGGTCGTTAGGATATGCCTTTTTAAACAGGGTGGTTTTCAGTATTTCACAGAAGTTTAGGTGGGCGTACGTCGTTTTCAAGGCTTTTGGTAACGTGTTCCACAGTTGTGTGCTTATGTAGGAAAAGCTGGATGCGTAGATAGATTTGTATTTAAGTCCTTTACAACTTGGGTAGTATAGATTTAGATATGTTCATGTTAATTTGGATGCGTTTCTGGTAGGTAAGTCAATTAAGTCTGACATGTATCCAGGGGCTTCACTGTAGATGATTTTGTGAACCAGGGTGCAGATTTTGAAGGCAATGCGTTATTTGATTGGGAGCCAGTGTAATTTTTCGCGGAGGGGTTTTGCACTTTCAAATCTTGTTTTTCCAAATATAAGCCTAGCTGCCGTGTTTTGAGTGGTCTGAAGTTTCTTTCTTTCTTTCTTGCATTTGTATCCCACATTTTCCCACCTCTTTGCAGGCTCAATGTGGCTTACAATACATCTGAGTATATGTGGAGGAGATGTGTATATTTACATTGGTTGATCTTTGGGGTATGCTTTGTTAAAGAGATGGGTCTTCAGTAGTTTGCGAAAGTTTGCTAATTCGTAGATCCATAACTGTGTGCTCAAGTAGGTAAAGTTTGACTCGTGCATTAGTTTGTATTTTAGTCCTTTGCAGTTAGGGAAGTTCAGATTGAGGAATGTGCGGGATGATCTTTTAGCGTTCCTGGGGGGTAGGTCTATCAGGTCTGACACGTAGGCTGATGCATCTCCGTGAATGATTTTGTGGACTAGGGAGCATATTTTGAACGTGATGCGTTCTTTGAGTGGGAGCCAGTGTAGTTTTTCTCGTAGGGGTTTAGCACTTTCATATTTAGTTTTACCGAATATGAGTCTAGCTGCAGTGTTCTGGGCTGTCTGAAGTTTCTTAATTATTTGTTCTTTACAGCCAGCGTAGAGTGCGTTGCAGTAGGCTAGATGACTGAGTACCATTGATTGTACCAGGTTGCGGAAAACAGTCCTTGGGAAGAAAGGTCTTACTCTTTTTAGTTTCCACATTGAGTGGAACATCTTCTTGGTTTTGTTTTTTGCATGTCTCTCGAGTGTTAGGTGTCGATCTATGGTCACTCCAAGAATTTTTAGGGTGTCCGAAATTGGAAGGTTCAGATTTGGAGTATTAATGGCGGTGAATTTGTTTTTGTTATGTTCAGAGGTGAGTATTAGGCATTGGGTTTTTTCTGCATTAAGTTTCAGCCGAAATGCATCCGCCCATGAATGCATGATCTGGAGACTTTGGTTGATGTCTTTGGAAATTTCATTTAGATCTTGTTTAAATGGGATGTAGATCGTTACATCGTCTGCGTATATGTATGGGTTTGTTTAAAGTTTGTTCTTTGCATCCTGCGTAGATTCCATTGCAGTAATCTAAGTGGCTTATTACCATTGATTGTACCAGGTTACGAAAAGTTTCCCTTGGGAAGAATTGTTTCATGCGTTTAAATTTCCACATTGAGTGGAACATTTTCTTTGTTGTGGATTTCACTTGGCTCTCCAGTGTTAGGTTGCGGTCCATTATAATGCCGAGGATTTTCAGGCTATCTGAGATAGGGAGGGTGTAGTCTGGGGTGTCGATGCTTGTTGGGTTGTCCATGCTGTGTTGGGATGAGAAGATGAGACAGTGTGTTTTTTCTTTATTGAGTTTTAGTTGCAATGCATTTGCCCATGAGTCCATGATGTTTAGGATTAGCTTGATTTCGTTGATGATTTCTGTCAGTTTAGCTTTTAAGAAATGTATATTATGACATCGTCTGCGTAGATGAAGGGGTTAAGGCCTTGGTTGGATAAGGACTTGGCTAGTGGGGTCATCATTAGGTTAAAGAGGGTCGGTGATAACAGTGATTCTTGTGGTACTCCACAGTCTGCTTTCCATGGTAATATGTTTGAGTTTGATTTGACTTGATATGTTCTTGTGGTTAGGAAACCCTTAATCCAACTGAGTATGTTTCCACCGATCCCGAACTTGTCTAGTAGTCTTATTAGTATATTGTGGTTTACCATGTCGAATGCGCTCGACATGTCGAATTGGAGGAGGAGGATGTTTTTGTCTGTTGCTATTTCTTGCTTGAATTTGGCTAGGAGAGTGAGTAGTACTGTTTTGGTGCTGTGGAGGGGGCGAAATCCTGACTGTGATTCACGTAAAATTGAGAATTTGCTTATATAATCTGTTAGTTGTCTGGTTACCATGCTTTCCATCAGTTTGACTACCTGCTACTGGGCGGTAGTTAGTAATTTCATTTGTTATTTTCCTGGTATCTTTGGTATCGGGGTAAGTAGGATATGGCCATTTTCCTTGGGGAAGAGACCTTGTTGGAGCATGTAATTTATGTGGGATGTGAGGTCTGCTGTGAAGCGATCAGGGGCGGATTTCAATAGGTAGCTGGGACAGGTATCTAGTTTACAGTGAGTGTTGGAGAACTTGCTGATCACCTGGGTAACTGTTTTGACGGTCAGGAGGGCAAAGTTTGACCAGGTTCGGTCCGCCAGGTATTCACCATAGGGTGGGTCCAACTCATTAAAGAAGTTCTCAATGTCGATGTTGTCTTGAGGTACTGTGTTGCGTAGGTTTATAATTTTTTCATTGAAATACTTGGCAAGTTTATCTGCAGATGGGATGTCTGTGTTCATTGTGGTGACCAGGTTGGTAACAAGGAGTTTGTTCACGAGTTGGTATAGTTTTTTCGTGTCTGTGTAATCAGTCCCTCTTTTAGTTTTATATTATAATCTTTTGTTCCGTCTTATTGCGTATTTGTAGTTTCTTTGTGTTTGTTTCCAAGCGTTGTGTGTATGATCATCTTTTGTTTTCCTCCATGCTCGTTCGAGTTTCCTGTATTGTGTTTTAATTTTTTTCAGTTACTCGTTGAACCATGGTAAAGAGTTGTGTTTATGCGAGGTTCTTGTTCGTAAGGGAGTTGTTTCATCTAGTATGCTTTTGCATCTTTTATCCCAATCTATGAGGTAATATGTGGAGTCCGTTTTTGCTGTCCATTCGTTTAGTACATCAGTTGCCAAAATGTTTTCGTGTCTACTTCACCTCTTGTGCTGTAGGATGTGTGTTGTTGTTTTCGTTGTAGACCTTTCTTCCACAAGTGTAGGGATAGGTTTAGTTTGTAGTGATTGGACCAGGGTATTTCTGTCTATTTAATATCAGTTACTATTAACTTCTGGTCTGTTGAAAATTTGTGTGAGATGAGATCGAGTGTGTGCCCTTTGATGTTGGTCGTTTGCATTTGTGGCCAGTTGAGATCCCATAAATGGAAGAATTCCTTGCATTCTCGTGGGTTAATAGTTTGTTTCTTCTAAGTGAATGTTGATGTCTCCTAATACTAGTATGTTGGAGTTGGTTACACATGTGTTTGAGATGAAGTCAATGAAGTTTATCTGGCCTTCGCTCCAATTACCTGGAGGTCTGTAAAACAGGACACAGTTCAGATGATTGTGAAGGGTTTTGTTGTGGATTCTGATTGAGGCAATTTCAAGTTGAGGTATTATGGACTCGGCAGTGGTTTCGGTGATGAAGTGGGATTGATAGATTAGCGTTTTGCCACCACCTCTCTTATCCTTTCTGGTCCAGTGTGTGATTTTATATCCTGGTGGGCACAGGTCTAGAATTATAGGGTCCTTTTGGTCATGGATCCAGGTTTCAGTGATGAAGAGTAGATCAAGGTTTTCTGACATGATCCAGTCTGTTAGTATTGCTGTTTTATTTACAGCAGATCTGGCATTGATGTAGCCTACTTGGATTGTTTGGAATGGGTTTTCTGTGTTTGGTGTTGTGTGGACTTTTATTAGTTGTCGTGTCTTTGTAGAGGCGAGGTTGTTGGGACCCTTCTTTCCTTCCTGTTGTGATTGTTCTACCTTTGGTGTTCTACCTTTATTTAAGCTGTTGTCAGTTTGATGATACGCAGTGTATCTAATTCATCTTTGCTGATTGTGAAGTATTGGTATGATGTTGCTTTCTGATAGTGGGGTGGTTAGCGTTAAGTGGGTCAGTGTTAAGGAGTAGACTGTTAGGAGTAACTTTAAGGTATTCATATTGGTTTCTGCTCACTGTGAGCTACTAGTAAGACCGCATTCTGGTGATTGGGTGCGTGATAGATCTTTGTTCTTTGATGTGACATCTGGTCAGCGTAGAATGCTAGCACTTGAACACTGATATTAAATTTCCACAGATCTTTTCACTTTCATGGATCTCTTCTGATATGCCCACTTCAATAGTCCCAAATATTGCTTTCCTTAGGTAGAAGCCCGCTTGGGTACAGATCAGTTGACTTTCAGATAAATTTAATCGAAGTTACATAATTAACTTTACCTTTCTGGTTTGATTAAGTTATACAGGTCTGCTTATCCACAAGCTTAACTGTTTAGGCTTGATCCAGTGTAGTGCTAAGTCTTTTTTACAGGCATGCTTGTCCTGTTAAATGTGTCTATATCTCTTACTGTGAATGTTTAGTATTTACTTTGTTTTTTACTGTTGGGTCTCTTAAGACTTGTTAATTGTAGAGTGTCTTGAGTTATAATAGATGATTAGGTCACAGTTTGGTGTTCAGGAGTGTTTCCCAGGGCACAGGGACTCCGTAATATATGTCAGATAAAGGATATTTTGCGGTCTCCAAGGTACAAAGGAAAACTGGAAGAAAATATGTTACTGGACATTAGCAGTAAAAAAATATTTTGTAACCTATTCGGGACCACTGCTTAATAGTAACATATATACATACATGGTTTCCTGCAGTATATCCTTTTTTAACACTATGCAGAAAAATCTGAAGACAAGAAGTTTAGTAACTAAACATGGCAAGACTTTGCATGTTATGCAGACAACAAGAAATATTCTCTGTATATTTTAACGAATTATAACCGACTATTCTATGTAAGCAACTGAACATACAGAAGTTGAGTATTGTAGCCAACAAAGTTATAAACCAGAAACTGGGGACTTTGCAGTATTTGAACAAAGTTATAAACCAGAAACTGAGGACTTAGCAGTATTTGGTCATGAGCAGCTTGCCATTGGGTTTGGATCAGAGAAGGCAAGCTCATCCATTGAGAGGTAAAACCCTGTGTGGATGAGGTTCTAGTGGCATCAGTAGATATCCGGTGTCTCCTTATTCTCGGACGCTTTATTCACAGGCAGCCACCAGCGACCTACTCCCAGTTCAATGTTCTTTGGGCACCGGTTCTAATCGCCTTACAGTGGTCGTGGTGCTGAACCCAGCTTGGCGGCCGGCGCGTGGGGCCATCGGCTTGCCATGAGGTTTGGATCAGAGAGGGCGAGCTCATCCATCGAGAGGTAAAATCCTGTATGGATGAGGTCCTGGTGGCATCAGCAGATAATCGATATCTCCTTATTCTTGGACGCTTTATTCACTGGGCAGCAGGGCACCGGTTCGAATCACCTTACAGCGGACGTGGTGCTGATCCCAGCTTGGCGGCCGGTGCGTGGGGTGCAGGACAGCGTGGGCTGGCCGCGTGCTATACAGGTCCCATGCGTCTCGCCTCAAGAGACCCTTCCGAGGTTGTTTCAAGGCCGCTCCGCTCCAAGGTTGCTCCACTCTAATGGTATAATGGTATTTCTGATGTTCCTAACATTGTGGTGGTCTGATTTTTTAAGCAACTTGACTAGACAATGTAATTTTACTTGTGGCATTTGTAAAAATGCTGGGTTTTAAGCTTGTAGAAGTAGATACTTCGAAAACATGGAGGGTAGTTTCATGACAGGGCACATATGTTGATCATGCAGTAGCCCAATTTGAAGAAACCAGGAGGAGTACAAAGGTGCCAAGAGAACAAAGGACACTAGTATGGTACACAAACTTTTATTGAGCAGACCTGACGCAACCCTGCTTTAGCAATGTGTGTATCAGGGGTCCAGTGGGCGTTGATGATGGGAAGTGTGTCCCAGACCATGACTGATAGACTTCAATCTATAAATCTAAAAGTGCAAAACAGATCTCTCTGGCTCGTGTAACGCAAGGGCTACAGGTACCCAAGCTGAAAACCCACCCTCTGGTTCCAGTGTTGCCAAAAGTGGCACTGGAAGATGACCCAAACTACTTCCTGACAAACTTTGAGAGAGCTGTGCACCTGGCTGGCTGGAAGAGTCATGCACTACATACTTGGGGTGCCTACTGATTGGCAGTAGCCATGCTAAATTTCAAGATATTAACCCCAACAGCATAGAAACACAGAAAAATATAGGCAGATAAAGACCATATGACCTATCCAGTCTGCCTGTCCATGTCATCTGCTCTCCCTGTCACTCCCTTAAATATCCTATGTGCTTGTCCCAAGCTCTCTTGAATTCTGATATTGTTTTCTTTTCCACCACTTCCTCCAGGAGGCTGTTCCATGAATTCACCACCCTTTTTGTGAAGAAGTATTTCTTCTGGTTACTTCTTTGTCCCCTATCACCTTCATCCTATGCTCCCTCATTCCACAGCTTCCTTTCTACTGAAAGAGACTCGCCTCCTGTGCATTTATGCTGTATAGGTATTTAAATGTCTCTATCATATCTCCCCTCTCCTGCCCTTCTTCCAAAGTATACATATTGAGATCTCTATATCTTTATGATGAAGACCACTGACTTTAGTCTCCATCTCCATCCTGTTTATATCTTTTTGAAGGTGTGGTTTCCAGAATTGTACACATTTTTCTAAATGAGGTCTCACTAGAGTCTTATATAGGAGCATCATCACCTCCTTTTTCCTACAGGCCATTCCTCTCCCTATGCACCTAGGCATCCTTTTAGCTTTTGCTGTCGACTTTTCTACCTGTTTGGCCACCTTAAGTTCATCACATATGATCACACTCAAGTACCACTCCTCTTTCATGCTTAAAAGTTCTTCACCCCCTAAATTCTACTATTCCCCCAGGATTTTGCAGCTCAAATACATGATTCAGCATTTTAAATGGTTTAAAAGCTATACTGCCAAATTCCTCTACCTTCGCTAAGTCTTTTCTCATGTTATCTACATCATCAGGAATGTCTACCTCATTGCAAATTTTGGTATTATCCGAAAAGAGGCAAACCTTACCAGCAGCCCTTAAGCAATATCGCTTATGTTTGTTTATTGGGAGCTTGATATACCACCTTAGCTAAAAGAAGGTCAAAGCGGTATACAATAAAAATATTAAATCATAAAAGTAGGAAAGGAACTACAACAACAGGAAAGGTATATTTAACACACACAGACTAAATGTATATCAAAAGGGCGGGTAAAGGAGTAGGGGATAGTAGAGGGAGCACAGCATTGTCTCTTAGAGGCTATTCATAGGTGCCAGTGACTAGGTAAGAGGAAATCCAAAGGCAGCCTGGTAGAAAAAATACTCTAACACATGAAAGAACACAAAAATACCTCCTTCATAGGATATTTCAATATTTTAAATTTGGAAATCATACTGCGAAACTGCTGGCGCGGATAGTCCGGATGTGGTCAGGGAACTCGTACATCTCTACGCTAAAAGCCCCAGACGGATCTAGGAAGCATAGGCCCCCAGAGTTATTGAACCTATTCAGAGACCACTTTTCTGGGGTGTTCAGGGCGGAGCAGGAGACAGAGGGAACAGCAATAAGGGACTACCTAGAAGATTCAGGTATTCCAAGCTTAATGAACGAAATGAGAGAACAACTTAATGCCCCACTAGATGCGCAGGAAATACAAAGGGTGATTGGGTCGCTTTTGGAGGGCACGAACCCCGGAGTTGATGGATTTTCAGCAGAATATTACAAACTGCTGTCCCACAGAGTGAGTGTACCCCTGGCAAAGTATTTTGAAGAAGTTGTAGAACAGGAACGGTTCCCCAGGGGAGTGAATGAAGCACTTATAACTTTAATACCAAAACCAGGTAAAGATCCAGAAGAACTAGAGGCAAACAGACCAATCTCCCTCCTAAATGTAGACCTTAAAATACTAGCGAGAATACTAGCAGACCGGCTGGCACAACACCTTCATCACGTAGTGGGGGCCCATCAAGTAGGGTTTGTGTGGGGACGACACCCGGGTCTTAATGTGCGGCAGGCCTTATTAGACCTAGCACATAGTCGGGCTGTGGGGGATCCCCTCTTGCTGGTAAGCCCGGACGCTGAGAAAGCATTTGATAAAGTGCGATGGGGATACCTTTTCGAAGTGCTAAAATACGTAGGGCTGGAGGGGGTGGTATCTTCGAGCAGTATCAGCTTTATATGCAGAGCCACAAGCCCACATAATAGTAAATAAAATGGTGTCCCAGGCTTTTCCAGTACAGAGGGGTACGAGGCAGGGGTGCCCACTGTCTCCACTCCTATTTTTATTATACATAGAACCTTTTCTGCGAACAGTGGGGAATAATGTGGAAATAGCGGGAGTGGCAATTCCCAGTTTACCGACTAAGGTATTAGCTTTTGCCGAAGACATTCTCCTTACACATACACAACCGCAAAAAATTGCTACAAAACTTACTGGAGATGGTAGATGAATTTGGATATCATTCGGGGTTCACCTTAAATAGACAAAAATCAGTTGCCCTACCAAGAACATCACAAATAAAATTACAGTGGCACGGGCCTTTCCCATTGCAATGGAGAGAGGATAAAATAAAATAAAATATCTAGGAATATACCTACCAGCCCAACTAGACCAACTGCAAAAAGTCAATTTGAAGCCACTCTGGGACTCAATAAAAGAAACATTGCAGATGTGGCGGAAGCTGACCCTATCATTATGGGGGAGAATAGCAGTGTACAATATGATAATAGTCCCAAAGTGGACGTATGTAATTCAGGTGCTGTCGCTATTTCTAACCCATAGAGAAGTGTGGTAGCCGTGTTAGTCCACTCTTAAGGTTATCAATAGAAATCAAACAAAATAAAACATGGAAAAGAAAATAAGATGATACCTTTTTTATTGGACAGAACTTAATACATTTCTTGATTAGCTTTCGAAGGTCGCCCTTCTTCCTCAGATTGGAAATAAGCAAATGTGCTAGCTGACAGTGTATATAAGTGAAAACATTCAAGCATTACTATGACAGTCTGACAGGGTGGGAGGATGGGGGTGGGTAGTTTGTCAGACTGTCACCGGATCTAACCACCCACCTCCCCCCTGCCGCCCGTAAACCCAATCTGCATATGAATATGAATTAAAACTCGGGATGTGTAATAATGCTGCTACCCTGCCACATACTATTCGTGTAAAAGGGCATTCCCGTAAAAAATGTTCCATCGTTTCCTCCCTCCCCATGCACTCCCCCCTTGGGCAATCCCGTTCTTGCACATTTCTGTAGTTAATATTCCCTCTGACATACAATTTCCCGTGAAAAGACAGCCAAGCAATGTCTCTATATTTCGGCGGGATCCTCCGTGAGGCCACCAACCGCAAGCCCTGCCTCAGCACTGGACCAGGTGCATCCTTCAGTACCAGGGGCGATGAGAATGTTTGGGACCTCACCCATACCTCCCTCCTCCCTGTCTTTATTTCCTCTGCCAAAATTCCCCAAACTCGTACCAGCCGAACTAAGGGCCTATAGTACCCAACCTGATCCGGAACCCCCTTCATTACCACCCCCACCCTCCTTCCCAACTTCCATGGGAGCCAGAATCTCTCCCACCAAGACAGAACGCTACCTGCCCATCCTGGCGGATCTCTGTCCAGTGCCCGTCCCAGGTTAAACTGAATAAACAGGGAGCTAAAGAAAAGTACAGGGTTTACCATCCCTACCCCCCCCCTCTTCCCGGGCCAAGTATGTGATGTTACGCTTGACCGGGTTCAGCCGATTCCCCCACAACATCTGAAAAAAAAACACTATATAGGGTGGTATAACAATGCACTGGCAACAAACAAATATAACTGACAAACAAAAACATAGGCACCAGGTGAGATTTAATCAGCTGAACCCGGTCAGTCATGGACATCCTCCACCCTTTCCATCTGTCAACCTTTTCCTTAGCTCCCTGTATGCACCGCTGCCAATTAAAGGTTACATAATCCCCCTGTTCAAAATATACCCCTAATACCCGCAGTCTGCTAATGGCCTCCGGAAACTCCCCTCCCAAATCAAAAGAGCCCCCTGGAGGACCCACCCACAGACTCTGACTTTTCTGGAAGTTTATCAAAGCCCCTGTAGCCTGTGAGTACCCAGAAATGACCCCTTTCAATTTCTCCCCCTCTGTTGTGTCCGCCACCCACACCGTGACATCATCAGCATAAGCCACCAACCTTAATTGAGACCCTGTACACACCTCCACCCCCCGAAGTCCCTCCTTCCCTCCCTGCTCTAACCGCCTAACAAAGGGATCAATTGCAAAAGCATAAAGTACCGGGCTTAAAGGACATCCCTGCCGCACCCCTGCTGTCACCCCAAACCTATTCCCTTTCCAACCGTTCACCAGGGGAAAACACCGTGCCCTTGTGTACAATAAACGTAATTGAGCCACCCAATCCCTAGGAAACCCATAGTGCTCTAAAACCTGCCAAAGAAACGTCCACTGTACCCTGTCAAAAGCCTTATCCTGATCTAATGCCACCATTAGTCTTCCTTCCCCCCGACTATGTTCCACACCTTCCCTTACCCAAGCCGCTGCCTCCAGAACCCCTCTCCCCTTAATCCCACAGGCCTGTGAACTTGCCAACACCCCCCCCCACCACCACCTCCTTCATCCTATTCAGAAGCATATGCGCGAATATCTTCCGATCACCATTGAGCAGGGCAATCGGATGCCAGTTGGCCAAGGACTCTGGATCTTTTCCCTTACTCAGAAGAATCAGCGCCGCCTCAGTCAGGGATTGGGGTAAAACCCCCTGCTGACGTGCAGCCTCCCAGACTTGTAGCAGGATTGGGGCCAGAAGGTGCTTAAATGCCTGATTGTACTCTGTTGTGAGTCCATCTGGCCCTGGTGCTGTCTTCCTCCTTAAGGCCCCAATGGCCTCTTCTACCTCCCCCAGCGACCAGGGGCACAACAGGGCCTGAAGAGACGGGCCCCCCCTTCCCACCCCCGGTGTCCCCGCAATATAGTGACCCATCACTTCCTTATCCACTTGCTTATCTGAAAAAAATCATGCAAAGTGCTCTTCCACCACCTTTAGAATCCCCTCCTTCGACACCTGAACTACCCCTCCCATGTCCCTTAAACCCCCCACAATCCTATGCTCCCTCCGCTCCTTGCAACACATAAACGGGTCTGGGCTGACCAATTTCCCAAAGTCCCGTTCATAGACCAAGGAGGCATATCGATCATACTGGACCTTTTCAAGTTGCTCCTGCAAATCCAGAATATCCTCCTTTCTCCCTCCATTGGAGAGTAGATAGTCCCTTCGTTTCTTAATGGCAGTCCCCAGCCGAGTTCTCTCCCTTCCTTCTCTCCGAGCTTGACGGGTGAAAAAAAACCTCGTCCGCCTCTTCACTAACTCCCACCACTCTCCAATGGAGGGAAAAATACCCTGGATCGAAAGCTGGTCACCCAAAAAGGCCCGATATTCCTCCTTGACCTTCTCATCGGTAACCCATTAAGGTTAAGCCGCCATAACCCCCCTCCCCGGCCTATGTCCCGCCCATCCCCCCACCTCCACCAACACCAGTTTATGGTCCGAGAAGTCCACGTCCACCAACCTGGGCCCCCGAACGCATGCCCCTTCCCAGACCAAAAATCTGTCTATCCTGCTCCTACACTGTCCCCGTGCAAATGTGAAACCCTCCACCTCTGGTGAAAATTCAAGGTGCACATCTACCAACCCTGCCCCTTTCATTATCCCAGCTAGCCGTATCCCATCATACCTCACCTGCGCAGCCCTTCCTCCACTATCCTGTTTCCTCAAAATGGTGTTAAAATCCCCCCCTCCCAAACCACCTGACGTGCCGTGTATAAATAGGGTTTAATTTTACCAAATAACCGTGAACGTTCCCTCTTACTTTGTGGCCCATAAACATTAATAATCCGGCAAGCCACCCCGTGCCACAAAACATCCACCACCAAACCTCCTCCCTACTCCTAATTCCATCACCCTTTGAATCTGTACCTTATGTGTTTTAAATAATATCCCTACCCCCCCATACCTGTCCCCTGCCAAGCCGCAAACCGAAGGGCCCCATCTCCAGGCCCTCCTCGCACGCCTGATCGCCTCCCATAGTTTGCAAGCGTGTCTCCTGGATTAGGAAACAGTCTGCCTGGATCGTGGAGAGGCCCTCAAAGGCCAAACATTGCGCCCTCTGGGAGGCCACACTCGCCACATTCAGAGTGGCAAATAATAATATAATACCTGCCATTATGTAGGGAAAGATGACTGTCTCCCAACCTCTTCCTGCCGAACTGCTTCCTTCACATCACCCCTACCTAGAGCCCAGACCCCTTCTTCAACCACTTCTTCCTCCGCCCAATCCCTAACCCCGGCTTCAAAACCTCCCTCCTTCCCCACCCCCTCCCCCCCTCCCTTCTTCCTTCCCTTCTTCTTCTTAGACTCATCCAACCCCCCCTCCTCTTCAGACAAAGACAACCCCCCGCCCTCCTTTCTCTATTTGCCCCCCTCCCCCCTCTGATCCCCTCCCACCCCCTGAACCTTCCCCCTCTCACTCCCGTGATCCTTCCCCTGTAGAGCTCGAATTCTATCCGATCGCCTCATAAGCTTCTCCCCCTCCCCCTCCCCATCCAACCTGCCCCCACCCTCCACACTAATCTCCATCCTCCTAACCTTCCCCTCCTTCTTCTTACGCTTACCCCCCTCTCCCTCCACCCCCTCTAATTTCCTCTTTCCTTCCTCCCCTCCCCCCACAACCCCACCGACCCCTTCCCCTTCTTCTTCCACCACCTCCTCTTCCTCTGCCAAAACCTGAAACCGGTTTCCTGTCTCCCTCTCTTGCCGAGCCCCCTCTCCTGACCCCCCCTCAAATCCCTCTACCCTTCCCCTTCACCCCCCTCTGCTTCTTGGGGACCTGGGCCCACTCATCTAGTCTTTCCAACCCTTGCCCCTGTTTCCCCACCTGTGCTGCTGCCTCTGGAACCCCCACCTCCACGACCTCCCTCTGTGCCCCCTTGCCCCCTGATCCCGACCCTGAACCCCCCCCCCTCCCTCCACCCCCTCCTCCTGCACCTCCTCTTCCCTCCCCCCCTCTTCCCTCCCCCCATTATGTGACGCCCTAGGGCAGTCCCGGAAGGCATGCCCCAGACCACCACAAAGATTGCACCTGATCGAAGAACACTCTTCGGTGGGATGATCTTTCGATCCGCACTTAGCACATTGCTGTACTGGGCAGGACATGCTAAAATGGCGGAAAGACCCACACCGAAAACATTGTCTTGGCTGTCCCTTGTAAAAACACAGGATTCTGTCCCTTCCAATAAAAGCCGCTGAAGGAATGTGTTGTACTACCTGCCCTACCTGGTGAAGTTTAACCAAAGCCCCCCCCCCCCCCCCCCCCCCCCTCCCAGACTCTACTTGGATCCGGGAGCTTGGTCAATGGAGTCCTCAACTTGGCATACCTCTGCAGCCAAAAGGCCAAGTCTGCCCCTGAGATGGACTCGTTACGGACTAGCAGAGTCACCTGCACCAGATCTGGCCGACTGATAGGAACTACCCTATAACATTTCCAATCCCCCCCTTCCTCTTACCCCCTCATACTTTTCCCAGAAGACCTCCATGCCTCTCTGGGTCAGAAAACTGACATCGTATTCTGGGAGATTAACTGGATGAATACAGGCATAGAGGTCTTCTGGGACAAACCCTAACCCCAAAACTAGTTTCAACACTGTATCACGTGAAGGCATTCCCCCCTCCCCCACCCACTTGATTTGGACCACATTCCTTCTCTTGGGCGGTTGCCCATAACCCCTACCTCCCCCGAACCCAGCATCAGTGGCATTACTAAAGGAAAACTGCCCCTTTCCTCTTCCTCCTTCCCTATTAACCACATCTGCAAAGGAGGGCTGACCCTGCCTCCACTGACTTCCCCTCCTCCCTGAGCTTATCCCTTCCTTGCCTGAAGATCCCTCCCCCCCCCCCCCCCTGCTGATCCTGCCCACCCCCTTACCTTCCCTTACCATCTCCCCATCAACCCCCTCCCCCTTCCACAAACTGGAACAGCAACCCGTTCACCAACCTTTTCACCAACAGAACAGTTCCCCAAACCCTCTGCCCCTCCCCCCCTCCCTCACATCACAAATCAACATATCCTGAACATCATCCCCTTCCCCTCCCCCCTGCCCACAGTCAGTGCCCAGAGAACTGAGCCCCCTGGAATCTATAACCAGTTCTGAACAGTCCTTAACTTTCACAATGCTTCCTTGGGAGTGAGCTCCCTCTGCCTGGGCTGCCGATCCCCCAGCAATATCTTCTGTCAGAGAGACTGCTGATACACTCTGAGGAGAGCTCTGTTCTTCCTGCACTAGCAGGTCCCGCGTGAGGCTGCTTACAGTTTTTACAGAGCCAGAGTTTATCTCATCTTCCCTTCTGTGCTGGGGATTCCCTGAGCCTGGCTGTGCTGCTGAATCCACCACTTGTGGCTGAAAACCTGGTGCCTCAATCAGGGAGCTAACTAAGCTCACCTGTGTCTGCAGCCCTAAGACCTGCTGTTCATTAGTCTCCACACTCCCAATGTCAGTATGCTTTCCAGTGTTCACCTTCCCTGTCAAACTGTTGCCTGCATCAGTGTTGGGTAGTGCAGGCACTTTTTGTGAAATAACACAAAACCCCAAGTCACCGTCCTCAGTTTCAAAGACAGCAGAGTGTGTAGGCTGACTGAGTTCCAACTCCATTGTGTTTTCAGCCATAGTCTCTGCAGCAGTGGCGTAGCTAGACAGCCAATTTTGGGTGGGCCTCAGCCCAAAGTGGGTGGGCACAAAATTTTCTCTCAGCCCCGCCCCTTCCTCCCCCTATTCTCCACCTCTCCCCCAGCACCTCCCAACTCAAAATAAAAACAGAAACACTTTAGCTCATGAGGAAAGTGACATCCGCTATGCACATTTCTCAAGCTATCATATTTCAGTTAAGATTCAAAATAAAATAAAATGCCTTTTCTACCTTTGTTGTCTGGTCATTTTCTTTTTCCATCATGTTGATCCAGGTTCTCTTTTGAACTTTCCAATCTTTCTGCTATTTCTCCTTCAAGCAGCTGCTGTCCATTTGTCTTTTTCTCCTCTCTTGTTCCATTCCCTCACTTCACTTGCCTCTGACATATTGACCTTTCCATTTTAGCTCTTTCCTCTTTTTTTTCTTTTCTTTTCTCTGTCCACCCAAATTTTATCCTAACCCCTTTTCCTTTGTTTTACTTTTCAGATATCTGTCAGATTTCCATTTCCTTTCCACACACTAGTTCTCCTATTCCCCATCTCTCTACTTCCCCAGCTATCCATTCCCTTCCATCTTCAATCTATTCCCCATTACCATATTTCTTTCCCCTGTAATCACCATCTTCCTTGCGTTTATTTCCTTGCCACCCCCTTGGCCTCTCCCACATGGTTCCACCTTTCCCAGTGTCTCTCTCCCTCCACCCTTCTAGCCCAGCATCTGCTCCCTCTCTTCTCCCCACCTTCACCCCCTCCCAGCATCTGCCTGTCACTTCTCTCTTTTGTCTTGCCCCCCTCTCCTGTGATCCAGTGTGGCCAGGATTTCCCCCACTCCTTCCCTGATGCCCACACACACATCCAGAACCTGTCCCTTCCCTTCAGCCCGCTCCCCTTTGTCTTCCTCACCTCCCCCCCCACACGTCCAGAACCTCTCCTTTCCCCCACACACGTCCAGAACCTCTCCCTTCCCCCACACACATCCAGAACCTGTCCCTTCCCTTCAGCCCGTTCCCCTTTGTCTCTCTCACCCCCCCACACACGTCCAGAACCTCTCCTTGCCCCCACACACGTCCAGAACCTATCCCTTCCCTTCAGCCCCCTCCCCTTGCAGAGCGAGCAGACCACTGTCTTCCTCACCTTCCCACCCCCGCCGCAGCGCTTGTATTTGACGCTATCGGCGCTGCCTCCTCCACCTCACAGTCGCTCTCCCCCCCCCCCCCCCCCCCCCCCCCCCCCCCCCCCCCCCCCCCCCGGTGGCAGCTCTTACAATTTGCTCCGCTGCCTGACATCACAGACGCGGAGCTGACGACCTGCTCCAGACCAGGACCTTCCCTCTGCCGTGTGCGTTCTTCTGCCCTGCGTAAACAGGAAGTTGAATCAGCGCAGCAGAGGGAAGGCCCCGCCCCTGGAGCAGGACGTTGCACCGCATCTGTCAGCTGTCAGGCAGTGCCGGTAGCAAATCGCAAGCTGCCACGAGAGTGGGAGACGGACTCGGAGACTGTGATGTGGAGGAGGCAGCGCCGATAGCGTAGAAGACAAGCGCTACGGCGGGGTGGGAGAGGGTGAGGAGACACGGTGACATCTGGGTGGGCCTGATCAAAAACTGGGCGGGCCTGGGCCCATCCAGGCCCACCCGTAGCTACGCCCCTGCTCTGCAGCACCAACTGAGGTCTCTTCAACTCCTTCCCTCTCTTCCCTGGCATCTGCCTCTAAGGTAAGGTTTACAGGGTTCTGAGTGTAGATTCTTCATAAATTGTAAAGTGTCTTGACTGCTTGTCCCCACCACATTATCTACTGCAACCTGGTGTTTTGTAAAACAATCCTCAGATACCAACTCTCCTGTTTCCTCTGGCTGATTCTGGTTTGGCACTGTCCTGGGTTGAAATCTTTCCCTGGTAATATAGAGTTCCCTTAAAGGGTTATCAGAGCCCTTCTTCAGGGAGTCCAACACCTTTCTTTTCAGGCAAAGCTGCTTTCTCAAACGAGCTTCTTCCTTTCCATACAGACTCTTCTGTGCTGCTGGGGCCAACTTCTGCAGGGTTCTAGCCCTGTTTAGCTTTTTTCCCAGCACTTCCACCTCCTTCCCCAGGGCCTCAATCCTCCTCACCCTGTCCACGATACCTCTGGCTGAAGAATCTGGGCTGCTGCTTCCCAGCTGCCCTACCCCCTCCTCCTCCTCACCCAGCTGCCTCCCCCTCCCATGCTCTTCGTGCTCCTTACCCGGTAACCGCTGGGTCATGGGAGGGGTGCTGGGTCTACTGTCCCCCCTGGACCTCGAGGCTCCACGGTCTAGGGGACTCCGCTCTCTTCTCCCAGGGGCCAGGCTCGGCTGAGAGCTGCTTCTCCGTCTCTCCTGGTAGCTGGGACCGGCCGTTTCCCGAGCTGGGCCCTGCCCTGAGGAGTGCTCCCCAGAGCCTTGCCTCATGGCTGGGAAGGGAGCTTGGCCTTGCTCCCCTCCCTTCCTCCAACCACAGAGCCTCCTGTAGTATGTCCTTCTCCTTCAGTGTCTAGCTACACACTGACTTGGAATGCCCTCCCGTGGGAGGTGGTGGAGATGAAAACGATAACGGAATTCAAGCATGCGTGGGATAAACACAAAGGAATCCTGTGCAGAAGGAATGGATCCTCAGAAGCTTAGCTGAGATTGGGAGGCGGAGCTGGTGTTTGGGTTGTGGGGCTAGTTCCACCAGCCCCGCCTCCCGATCTTGACTAAGCTCCTGAGGTTCCATTTCTTCTGAACAGGATTCCTTTATGTTTATCTCACGCATGTTTGAATTCCGTTACCGTTTTCCTCTCCACCACCTCCTGCGGGAGGGCATTCCAAGCATCCACCACTCTCTCCGTGAAAAAATACTTCCTGACATTTTTTTTGAGTCTGCCCCCCTTCAATCTCATTTCATGCCCTCTAGTTCTGCCGCCTTCCCATTTCCGGAAAAGGTTCGTTTGCGGATTAATACCTTTCAAATATTTGAACGTCTGTATCATATCACCCCTGTTTCTCCTTTCCTCCAGAGTATACATGTTTAGTTCAGCAAGTCTCTCCTCATACGTCTTGTAACGCAAATCCCATACTATTCTCGTAGCTTTTCTTTGCACTGCTTCAATTCTTTTTACATCCTTAACAAGATACGGCCTCCAAAACTGAACACAATACTCCAGGTGGGGCCTCACGAACGAATTATACAGGGGCATCAACACCCACTTATGATGCTTACATTCACAGTCTTATGAGACAGTGCTCCTCTGGTAAATTCACAGTCCATGCGTGCATTTATCTTTGCTGTGAATTTCCACCAGGTCCTCTCCTGCTGCTATCCATGCCCTTGGCTTCAGGCATTTCACCCAAGAGTAGCAGTTATCCATTCCTGTGCTAGTTCTGGCGTCAGAAAATTCTTCCATCCACTACTCGTCTGTATCCGCAGAGTAGCCGGGTATTGCAATAGAAATCTTTGTTTCTTCTCTACCAGATGGGCACAAACTGGTGTGAAAGCCCTTCTTGATGTTAGTGGCGCTGAGTAATCCTAGAATATTCTTATGGGTCATCCTTCGAACTTAGCTTCCTCTTTGTTAGCTTTATATAGTCGGAGGACCGCAGCTTTCTGAAACTTTGCTATAATCACTGTAGGCCAATTTTCTCGGGGTAACTTTTGGCCTATCCTATGTGCCCTGGCCAGGTATAATTCGCCCCCCTCACTGGCCTCCAGAAAGCGCTCTTTCAGCCATGTCTCAAGGGTCGCCTTAATTTTCCCCTCTGCCAGTGTTTCTGGGAAGCCCACAAACCTTAGGTTTTCCCGTCTTGCTCGATTCTCGAGGTCATCCAGCTTCTCTTGATATTCTTTAGTCAAGCGGTCCAGCCTCTCTGTGCTCACCACCTGCTCAGTCTGGATGTCCTCCACTTCTGATACCCGTGCTTCCAGCTCGCCAGCTCGTCGGGTCAGCTCTGCTGTGACCGCCGTAATCCCAGTGATTTGTTCAAATAGCTGGGTAAAACGGGAGTCCAGTGCACGTACTACGGCCTCTGTGAGCTCCAGTACTAGCGAGTCCGTTGGCGCTTGAGGCTGAGATGCCGGCGGTGTGACAGGCGCCGTTTTGTTTTTGGCTCCACGGAGCCTATCGTCCTTTCGCTTTGCTGGTTTTGCTGCTGTTGACATGGTGTACTGGATCAGAAATTTGTCCATACACACCTACCAGGTTAGCGCTTCTTCCCATGGTGTATTTTGATGTTTGGGGTGTTGCAAAAACGCGGGTTTAAAGCGGGCTCCAGAGCAGACGATGTATCACGCGTCCACCGTCACTCACTGCGTCACGTGACCTCCCTACTCAACCAGTTCCTAACCCAGTCTGTCACTTTAGGGTCCATTATGAGGGCACTCAGTTTATTTATTAGTCATCTATGCAGAACCATGTCAAAGGCTTTGCTAAAATCTAAGTACACCACATCTAGCACTCTGTCTCTCAATCCAACTCTCTGGTCACCCAGTCAAAGAAGTTAATCAGATTTGTTTGACAAAACCTGCCTCCAGTGAAATCATTTTGTCTCTGGTCCTGTAATCCATTGGATTCCCAAAATTTTACTATTTTCTGTTTTAAAAACATTTCCATTAATTTACTTACCATAGAAGTCACACTTACTGGCTTGTAGTTCCCAACCTCTTCCTTACATCCGTTTTTGTGAAGAGGGACTACATCAGCTCTTCTCCAGTCCTCTGGGATCACTCCCAACTCTAGAGAAGCATTAAAAATGTCAGTCACCAGAGCCACTAGAATTTTCCTCAGTACCCTCGGATGTATGCCATCCAGCCCTATCGCTTTGTCCACCTTTAGCCAGGTCTTCACAAACCCTGTCCTTTGAAAATTGTTCAGGGATTACCACTGCTCCATCCCTATTTGTGCTTGTCTTCTGCTATCCTGCTTCTGGAACTTCAACTGTGAACACAGAACAGAAATATTTGTTAAGCAATTCCGCCTTATATTTATCAGCTTCTAAATATTCCTCCCCTTCATATTTGAGTCTCACATGCCACTTTTGTACTTCCTCTTATCATTAACATATCTAAAAACCGTCTTGTCTCCCCATTTTACTGTATTGGCTATTTTTTCTTCCATTTGCATCTTTGCTTTCCTAGCTACTCTACCAGCTTCTCTTAGCTTTTCCAGATATTGTTGCATGTGTTCCTTTTTCTGCGATCTCTTATTTTCTTACCTTTTCAGCTGATACTTTTGAGAATGAAAGTGGCCTCCTTTTCCTCTTTTATTTACTTTTCTTACAAAAAAGTTTGTTTGCCCTTACAGTAGCTCCTTTCAGTTTTGTCCACCTATGCAAAATTTAAGGCCACCACTCTGGAGCGAGTGGGATGTACACAAGAAGCCTATTGGCAATGATTCAGAAAGGGGTCTCTATAAGCAAATGAGAGTCCCCAGAGGGGTTTTTTTTTTTTTTACAGGCTTAAGGAAGAAGTCTGGAGGTGGCTATAACTGGAGAGCAAGTCTGGTATAAAGATATTGAAGGGCGTCCTCCTTGAATAGTTCCTTCATGGCCTGTCCCTGCCTATGAAATAATGAGCAAGGCAACACCTGAAATTTACACAGGAGATCACCTTGAAAGGGATGGAGGTCTTCTATCAAATGCAACCAGAAGCTGACCATTCCAAAGACAGAAAGCGAGCTGTGAGTCCCTGAAGGTGAGGGGAGAAGGCAGTGGCCAAGAATTCTAAAGACTGGAGGAGTGTTGGGGTAATGGAGACCCTCTTCACCAAGAACTCAATGCCCTACTGTGACCCAACTTCCCTATTTGCTGCAGATTTGGGGAGAAAAGACATATAGCATAGGACTGCCATGGGTTAAGTGAAAAGGCTATGGATGTGAATTTGTAATTTTGTGGCAGCTTTCCACCCCAAAAGCAGGAACTTTGTGCTGAAAGTCAAGTTGGACGGAAGCCCTTATAATGCATTAATAGACTCCAGCAGTGAACTGTGAGCAGACAGCGACAGTTGTTTGTACAATTGTTTGTTTGTACAATTGTTCAAGTCTCAGTCAAAACCCCGGTGGGGCAAACACAGTTGGAAAGTGGGGGCCTTGCCTTGACTTTCCTAACCAGTTGTCCTGTGCCAGGACTTTCTAAAGTTTATTACCACCTGGGCCTAGCTAACCACTGACTCAGAGAAGGAGGCGTCTTTCCTGAGATTTTCCCCTTAGACGATCTACATTTGTTCATAGAAAATCCAAAATTTCTGATACCTCGCTGACAGCATTGCCTAGAAAAGTTGTGTTGCTCTCTGAATTTAGGGGCTGCAGTTGGTGGGGACCTGGGTACAGGGGAAGATATACAGGACACCACAGACCCCTTAGACAGCTTGCCTGAGTGGAACAGAGAGGGAAATCCAAGGGATTTTAAGAGGGCTCAGGTAGAGGGTGAGACTTTTAGAAAGGCATGAGCCAAGGTACTAGCAGTGGATGGGAAACCAATGGGCAATCAGGACTCCTCTAAGGCAACTCTCCAATATTTTATATTGAAAAATGACTTGCTATATAGGGTGGCCAAAGGGACCCTTGCGTTAGAAGAGATGGAGCAGCTGTTGGTTCCTTACTCTTACTACAGACAGTCATGCATTTAGCACAAAGTCATCTAAGAGAAAACTCAGGAGCGTATACTGGCACAGTTTTTCCCAGGTTTGTATAAACAAATAGTGCTGTACTATAAATCCTGCCTGATCTGCTAGTTAAACAGTTCTGCAAGGGTTCTACCTGCACACCTCTTGTCCATACCCTTCATCGACATCCTATTTGACAGAGTGGACATGGACTTCATGGGCCCACCAAAATGAACCACACAGGGCAACAAATATATCCTGGTCATCTTGGATTATGGAACTTGCTACCCAGAGGCTGTCGCACTGCACAATATCAAGGTCACCACAGTAGCTGATATTCTAAAGGAAGTCTTCTGCATGGGAAGTCTTCTGCATCTAGATTTCAGAAGGCGTTTGACAAAGTGCCTCATGAAAGACTCCAAAGGAAACTGGAGAGTCATGGGATCGGAGGCAGTGTATTATTATGGATTAAGAGCTGGTTAAAAGATAGGAAGCAGAGAGTAGGGTTGAATGGTCAGTATTCTCGATGGAGAAGGGTAGTTAGTGGGGTCCCTCAGGGGTCTGTGCTGGGACCGCTGCTTTTTAACATATTTATAAATGACCTTGAGATGGGAGTAACTAGTGAGGTAATTAAATTCGCAGATGACACAAAGTTATCCAGAGTCGTCTCGTCGCGGGAGGAGTGTGAAAGATTGCAAGAGGACCTCTTGAGACTGGGGGATTGGGCATCCAAATGGCAGATGAAGTTCAACGTTGACAAGTGCAAAGTGATGCACGTGGGAAGGAGGAACCCGAATTACGGCTATGTCATGCAAGGTTCCGCTTTAGGAGTTACGGACCGAGAAAGGGATCTGGGAGTCATCGTGGATAGGACATTGAAATCTTCCGCTCAATGTGCTGCAGCGGCTAAGAATGCGAACAGAATGTTGAGTATTATTAGAAAAGCGATGGAAAACAAAAATGAGGATGTTATAATGCCGTTATATCGCTCCATGGTGCGACCGCACCTGAAGTATTGTGTTCAGCTCTGGTCGCCTCAACTCAAAAAAGATATAAAGGAATTGGAGAAGGTGCAGAGAAGGGCGACGAAAATGATAAAAGGGATGGGACGACTACCTTATGAGGAGAGGTTAAGAAGGTTAGGACTCTTTAGCCTGGAGAAAAGGCGGCTGAGGGGTGATATGACAGAGGTCTACAAAATAATGAGTGGGGTAGAGCGGACAGATGTGAAGCGTTTGTTTACGCTTTCTAACAATAATAGAACCAGGGGACACAAGATGAAATTAGAATGTGGTAGGTTTAAAACAAATTGGAGAAAGTTTTTCTTTACTCAGCGCGTGGTTAGACTCTGGAACTCATTGCCGGAGAAGGTAGTGACAGCAGCTGGCCTTGCTGAGTTTAAAGGGGGTCTGGACAGATTCCTGAAGGAAAAGTCCATTGATCGTTATTAAATTTGGGGGTTTTGCCAGGTTCTTGGGGCCTGGATTGGCCGCTGTCAGAGACGGAGTGCTGGGCTTGATGGACCTTTGGTCTTTTCCCAGCGTGGCAGTGCTTAGGTACTTATGGGAATTCCCACAGAGATCCTTACTGACCAGGGGATGATCTTTGTCTCAAGTGATGAAGCAAGCCGTATGCCTTACTGAAGGTGAAGACCTTGCTGAACATCGTGTACCATCCTCTGACAGATGGTCTGATGGAACATTTTAACAAAACACTCAAACAAACATTGAGAAAATTTGACGAAGATGAGAGAAACTGGGACACCCTGCTCCTGTACATACTGCTGTCTGGGAAGTACTTCAGAGTTTGATGGGATTCTCTCTTTTCAAATTATTGTATGGATGGAGATCTGGAGAAATCCTGGATGTCATCCGAGAAGCCTGGGAAGAGGAATCTAGCCCAAGGGAGAACCCAGTAGATTCTGTGCTCAATACATAAGTACATAAGTAATGCCACACTGGGAAAAGACCAAGGGTCCATCGAGCCCAACATCCTGTCCACGACAGCAGCCAATCCAGGCCAAGGGCACCTGGCAAGCTTCCCAAATGTACAAACATTCTATACATGTTATTCCCGGAATTGTGGATTTTTTCCAAGTCCATTTAGTAGCGGTTTATGGACTTGTCCTTTAGGAAACCGTCTAACCCCCTTTTAAACTCTGCCAAGCTAACCGCCTTCACCACGTTCTCCGGCAACGAATTCCAGAGTTTAATTACGCGTTGGGTGAAGAAAAATTTTCTCCGATTAGTTTTAAATTTACTACACTGTAGTTTCATCGCATGCCCCCTAATTGAGCACAATACTCAAGGTGTGGTAGCACCATGGAGCGATATAACGGCATTATAACATCCTCACTTTCTGAGCCGCAGCAGCACAGTGAGCAGAAGGCTTCAGTGTATTATCGACGACGACACCCAGATCCCTTTCTTGGTCCGTAACTCCTAACGTGGAACCTTGCATGACGTAGCTATAATTCGGGTTCTTTTTTCCCACATGCATCACCTTGCACTTGCTCACATTAAACATCATGTGCCATTTAGCCGCCCAGTCTCCCAGTCTCGTAAGGTCCTTCTGTAATTTTTCACAATCCTGTCGCGAGTTAACGACTTTGAATAACTTTGTGTCATCAGCAAATTTAATTACCTCGCTAGTTACTCCCATCTCTAAATCATTTATAAATATATTAAAAAGCAGCGGTCCTAGCACAGACCCCTGAGGAACCCCACTAACTACCCTTCTCCATTGTGAATACTGCCCATTTAACCCCTCTCTCTGTTTCCTATCCTTCAACCAGTTTTTAATCCACAATCCAGTACAATATACAGGAAAGACTAAAGAATGCAAGGGAGGCTGCAAAACTCTGCTTGGAGAAGGCTCAGGTGGGACAAGCTGGAGCTTAAAATCAGAAAGCTGTCCAGAGATCCTTCCAGCTGGGGGACAGAATTCTAGTACTTCTGTCCTCATCAGAGAGTATACTGCTATGTAAGTGGTAAGGGCCTTATTAAACCCTGTAAAAGATAGGATCTGTCAACTACAACTGGACAAGAGGAACAAAGCAAAGATCTTCCATGTCAATATACTAAAGAAATAGATTCCATTGACTATAGCACTGGTCCAAAAGGATGACTTTGAACTGGAGGTCCTGATGCATCCAGACCCACTTCAAGTCCCATTTGGAGATCAGCTTTCAGCCCACACAGAAAACTGACTTGGAGCAGTTAGTCCACCAGAGTGGGGATATATTTTTTAGTACACTAGGCCGAAGCCATCTCACATCATCACAGATCCAGGAGTGGTGGTCTGACGATGTCCGTACCAAATTTCAGATGCCCCATCAGCAGGCTGTGGCAAAGGAGATCACTGACATGTTGAAATGGAGGTTATTGAGGAATCCACCAGTAACTTGTTGGCCCCTATTGTGCTGTGGTTTTGTGTGTGTGTGTGTGTGTATGTGCAAGTGTGTATTTATGTGGGTGGGTGTGAAATTGTGATTTGGGGTGTTTGTGTGTATTTGTGGTTTGGTGATCTTCATTTGTCTATCTGGTTTGCTGTTGCTATTCTCAGCGCCTCCATGATTCCGCTGCCTAATGAGGGGATACCTCCAGTGTCTGTTCCTCGGTTCTGATCCTCTTCCCCTTCTGTGGTGAGGGTTTGTGAGGTCTGTTGGGTTCGTTCGTTGGTGGTGTCGAGTTGCTCCTCCTTGTGGTGTCCTGCTCTGATGGGGCTTCCCTTTCTCTTCCCTTGGTTTATGGGTCTGTCACCCCAACCTCCCATGCTCAAGCTTCTCCCAGAATTTGCATACTGGCCTTTCTCTAGTCTTGGCATCAGGGGGTAGCAGAACCATCTGTGGTTTTGGTGCCCACTCACAGGTACTGGCCATGTTTTGCTACATTGTCAGCTGTGATGCCGAGGTCCCATCAGGGGATGGCAGCCGCGGGGCACAATGCTCTGTGTTGTCAGCTGCGACAGTGGTGTCCCAGCAGGAGATGGCAGCCGTCAGGTGGGTGAAATCCTCTTGGGAGGTGGACCCTTACAATGCAGATGCTCAACCAGGCAGGGTTAAGCTGAGGAGGGGAAAGTATGTGAGGGAGTGTATAGGTAGCTGCCACTTCCCCTTAATGATACTCCCTCACAGTTGCAGAGCTCCTTAAACTTCAAACTCCTGCCCAGGAAAGATGGAACTGGCAGGGTGTGGCCCAGAAAGTATAAAAGCTCAGGGCACAGCTAGGTTGAGGAGGCCCAGAGGGAAGAATTGGAGCCCTATTTCCTATATCTCCACCACCCACAAGTGACTCCCAGATGCTTACAGATGCTACGTTTAGGTAGGTCACATTCATGTTGGAGACTTGCAGAACTGTGTATGAAAACCTGACCGGCGACCAGTTGGTGATTAATTGTTATCTGGCAGGAGATAGAACTTTATCTCTGGGTCCCAGGCCCGAGACAAGTTGGATATACTGTTTTTGTTGAGAGACAATAGAGCACTCCATGGCCCTGCCAAAGCAGGCCATAGGAGGACGATTCGTAAGACTCTGTTTGTGCCTATTTACGCCTTCCTGTGAATTGAACAGGATTCTCCCCAACCCGAGCACATTAATAAAGTGATTTATGTTCATCTTTAACCCACTGTCTTGCTTTATTTATCAGAGCTCTGGGCCTTCTCTCATGCATACCTTCTCACAGGAGACATGTCTGAGGATGCTATTTTGGAGGTTTAGGTTTCAACTTTCTATGCAAAAGTTTAAATTTGGCTTCCAGAACCTCTCTTGCACATTCCTATGCCATTGGTACCCATATCTACCATGATAGCCCCCTACTCTCCAGCACTGCCTAAAGTCCTATCTATAGTAGGTGATGCTGATGCATGATACATTTGCTCCAGTAAACAAATTACTAAACAATGCTCACATCCACCAGCCACTTGCCTATCTACATTCTTATTGACTGGATCACAAACTACAACGGATGTTGTAACCCTTCCATGGAAGCTATATCATTGGTGTGAGAAGATACTACATTTCCTTGAGGACAGGTTGTGTGGAGTGGAGGAGTGGCCTAGTGGTTAGGGTGGTGGACTTTGGTCCTGGGGAACTGAGTTTGATTCCCACTTCAGGCACAGGCAGCTCCTTGTGACTCTGGGCAAGTCACTTAACCCTCCATTGCTCCATGTAAGCCGCATTGAGCCTGCCATGAGTGGGAAAGCGCAGGGTACAAATGTAACAACAACAACAAAATAAGTGTATTGCCTCATGAAGATGAGGCTCTCTGAATGACCTTTTTCCTTATATAGGTAGTACAGGGACTACCAGGGTGGATATGGAACAGCCCTACAATGTCCATGAGGGATCAGTGATGATCAAACTAATCGCAAATAATTTTAGTATTTTGTTTTATTTTATGTTTGGCTGTCAAAGGATCTGTTGATAAGGATTTGGCTGCCCACTTGCAGATGCTTATATCTTATTTTGAAGTAGTTACCTGTTCTCAAATCTGATGTTGTAAATTTACAGCATGGGGGGGGGGGGGGGGGGTGTCATGCACCTCTAGTCTTCTGCTGTTGGAAACAGGATGCAGCGTCCAGTGCTGTGTGAAGCCTAGACTAGTGGTTCTTAAATCTGTTACCAGTGAGGAACTCCAGTGATACAGCTGAATATCAAGTTGAAATAGTGTATTATAATTAACCCACCCAAATAATCAAGTAAATATCCCACAAAAATCAATATTCCAATTGTTCCAGTATGCACTCAATCAATGCATAAATTATATCTATCTCATCATATATATATATATATATATATATATATATATTTATATATATATATATCTCAATCATCATCTATATAAATAATTCTCACCTTGAACATTCTGAAGCTCATTCTGTGGCAGGGACACACTGAAGCCCTACAGTGTTGGTAGGCTAGGCTGTCAGCACCACTCACCTCATGCACCACTCACTCTCAGTCAGAGACCCACCCACAGCCACGCCCCTTCCGGACATAATTCGCAACCTCAACGTTCTAAATGAAGCTGCAACTTCCTCTTGCATGGTGGTGTAGATCGAAATTTGTATTTTTTACCCAGCACTGTCTGCCCTGCCCTCGCGTCACGACAGAGCAGAGCTATGACAATCGACGAATCGCATCGCACAGCAGCCCCGTCCTCGCATCTAGACATCATGACATCGAAGGCGGGTCATGAAAAAACAAACCACAATATGACTACTGCGCTCTGCAATGCCTGCCCCACGCCGTCCTTCCATGCTCCAGCCTGCCACCCATGGAACGACGACACAGAGACACAATGGAAGCGACGCCCCTTCCAGGCTCTGAAACGCTCTGCACGTGCCCCCCCCCCCCCCCCCACAGCAACATCAACCCCCTCACCACCCTTCCCTCGCTGTCCGGCCACTGCTGCAAAAAAAAAAACCAAAAAACGGACACAACCTAAAGGTGAGAGGGAGGGAGGCAAGCAGGCAGGCAGGCAGGCAGCCTGAATGTCTGAGGGAGGGAGGGAGGGAGGGAGCGAAGCAACCAAACAACCAGCCAGGCTCAATGTGGGTGGAACGGAGGGAGGGAGCCATCTTGATCATGGCAGTGCCAGGGATGAAAACCTTGCTAGCGCCCGTTTCATTACTCTCAGAAACGGGCCTTTCTTACTAGTAATAATAATAATAGGGTGATGTCCAATTTCCACCTTAGTCTTTCAGCATTTTGTCCTAGTTCACATTGCCATAAAGGTGAACAGGCCTTTCACTCACTGAGTTTACTTGGTAGGGCATAAACACAAACACTGTCTTTATGCTGCTGCTGCTACCTTTATAGAGATGTGGTTCAATGGGCCCCATCACTGGGATACAATCATGTCAGGCAGAGATCTGTACAGGAAAGCAGGAAGGATTGCCCATCATCTTTCCCTATTTCCTTCTCCTCCCACCTCATGTTCAACATCTTCTCCTCTCTTCCCTTCCCTCTTCCTTGCCCGACCTCTGATGCAAATTTCCTGGGCCACTGGTGTTGAATGCACATAGGAGCTCAAAGATTTGCTGCCACACTGACAGCGGCATTTAAGTGTATAAGTGCTGCTGTTAGTGCAGGGTGTTTTGGCAGGTGCATACTGCATGAAAAAAGCCCTAATATTTAGGCAACAGCTGAAGTCATAGTTTTTCTGTTATGTCTTTATGGTGACTTTTTGTGTGTTCTCGGCTGTGGAAAATCAGACGTTGCTGTCTTCTTCATCACATGTTAATTTGGTAGGGTAAGCTAGAAGGAAGTGGTATTTAAATTGACTCAGAATTACAATACTGTGCTGTTCCCACAGCAGTAGAGGGCCACTTTCCCCTAGCTTCTATCTAGTTTAATCATTTTGGTAGGTGGTAAGGGGCCCACGACCCTTAGTTCCCGGGGGCCAGATCACTGTCAGTCTGCTCTTGGTGTGGTTGCTCCCTTCCTGTGGATCGCCTTACCTCTATATTGTATCTGGAATCCTCATTTGTGATGCACCTGAAAACCTATTTTTACGATTAAATATACTGTCATCAGATGCAGGATGACCTGGGAGTGATTGGAGTGTGCAGCTGGAATGAACAGCGGGATGCCCTTTTGACCCACCCTTTTTTATTTATTTACATTGTGAACCCTCCTCCCCTTCCTCCCTGTTTTTTTTCCTTTTATTTATTTTTTAATATAATTTGACATTGTAAATTGCTTAGCTGGCCTGACGATAGGTGACATATCAAAAATAAAAGTGAACTTGAAGTTAACTGAGAGTGCATAGCTAACACTTCTTGTCTCTTAATTTTGAAATCATGAGAAAGCAGATGTTGGTCATGTCAAGTCAGATGCAAAGTGCTGATAAGAAAGGCAAAGAGGGATTTTGAAAGAAAGATAGCGTTAGAGGAGAAAACTGATAGTAAAAGTTTTTTTTTGATACATTAAAAGCAGGAAGCCGGCAAAAGAATCGGTTGGCCCGCTGGATGACTGGGGTGTAAAAGGGGCGATCAGGGAAGACAAAGAAATAGCAGAAAAATTAAATGAGTTCTTTGCTTTGGTCTTCACCGAGGAAGATTTGGTTGGGATACCGGTGCCGGACAAGGTATTCGAGGCTGACGAGTCGGAGAAACTTAATGAAATATCTGTAAACCTTGAAGATGTAATGGAGCAGTTCGGCAAACTGAAGAGTAGCAAATCTCCTGGACCGGATGGTATTCATCCAAGGGTACTGATAGAACTAAAAAATGAGCTGGCGGAGCTACTGTTAGAGATATGTAATTTATTTTTAAAATCAAGCATGGTACAGGAAGATTGGAGGGTGGCCAATGTAACGCCGATATTTTAAAAAGGTTCCAAAGAAGATCCAGGAAATTATAGACTGGTGAGTCTGACGTCAGAGCCGGGCAAAATGGTAGAGACTATTATAAAGAACAAAATTACAGAGCACGTTCAAAAGCATGGACTAATGGGACAAAGTCAACATGGATTTAGTGAAGGGAAGTCTTGCCTCACCAATCTACTACATTTCTTTGAAGGGGTGAACAAACGTGGATAAAGGGGAGCCGGTTGATATTGTGTATCTGGATTTTCAGAAGGCGTTTGACAAAGTACCTCATGAAAGACTCCAGAGGAAATTGGAGAGTCATGGGATAGGAGGTAGGGTTCTATTGTGGATTAAAAATTGGTTAAAAGATAGAAAACAGAGAGTAGGGTTAAATGGTCAGTATTCTCAATGGAGAAGGGTAGTTAATGGGGTTCCCCAGGAGTCTGTGCTGGGACTGCTGCTTTTTAACATATTTATAAATGACCTAGAGATGGGAGTAACTAGTGAGGTAATTAAATTTGCTGATGACACAAAGTTATTCAAAGTCGTTAAATCGCGGGAGGATTGTGAAAAATTACAAGAGGACTGGGCGTCTAGATGGCAGATGACGTTTGATGTGAGCAAGTGCAAAGTGATACATGTGGGAAAGAGGAACCGAAACTATAACTACGTCATGCAAGGTGTTCCGCGTTAGGAGTCACAGACCAAGAAAGGGATCTAGGTGTCATCATTGATGTTACGTTGAAATCTTTCGCTTAATGTGCTGCTGCGTCTAGGAAAGCAAATAGAATGTTGGGTATTATTAGGAAAGGGATGGAAAACAAAAATGAGGATATTATTATGCCATTGTATCGCTCCATGGTGCGACCGCACCTCAAGTATTGTGTTCAATTCTGGTCGCCGCACCTCAAAAAAGATATAGTGGAATTGGAAAAGGTGCAGAGAAGGGCGACAAAGATGATTCAGAGGATGGGCCGATTTCCCTATGAGGAAAGGCTGAAGAGGCTGGGCTCTTCAGTTTGGAGAAAAGGCGGCTGAGGGAAGATATGATAGATGTCTATAAGATAATGAGTGGAATGGAATGGGTTGATGTGGAGTGTCTGTTTAAGCTTTCCAAAAATACTAGGATAAGGGGGCATGTGATGAAGCTGCAGTGTAGTAAATTTAAAACGAATTGGAGGAAGTTTTTCTTCACTCAACACGTGATTAGACTCTGTAATTAGTTGCTGGATATGTTGGTTGGGGCGGTTGGCTTAGCGGAGTTTAAAAAAAGGTTAGACGGCTTCCTGGAAGAAAAGGACATAGAATGTTAGTGAATGGACGTAGGAATAATCTACTATTTCTGGGATGGGTGGGATGAAATGCTTGTTCTTTTGGCCGCTGTCGGAGACAGGGTGCTGGGCTCGATGGACCCTTGGTCTGTCCCAGCATGGCGATTCTTATGTCTTATGAGGTTTCAAGGTATTTGCAGAAACTAAGTAGTAGACTGCCATCCAGGCTCTTGCTGGTTCACTTCTACATCTGAGGTATAATATGCCTTTGCTCATTGGCCCAGTTACTGATTGCACCATTAGAGCTACTGCCACTTGCCTCTCAAGTCATGTTGGGTGGGAATTCCAGAGCAGAAGACTTCAGCCCTAATGTGGGAAGTCTGCAGTCACCTTTTCTTTTCTTCCCTTCTTTTCTCCTCCTCTTCCCCAGAATAATCATCTTGCCATCCCTCTCCCCCAAGCCTCATTAAGCATTCATTTTATGTTCCTTCCCACCCCCAGGTTAGTCATCTGTCCCTTCTCACATTCCACCTACCCCAGGGCATAGCTACCATTGAGCGAGCCTGGCAGAGGAAAGGCTCCACTGACCAGAGAGAGGCAGCTTTATACCTCTCTCTCTGCTGTGACCTGCAGCAGTCTTTGGAGGACTGGTGGGCGGGTGAGTGAAGAGCTGCAGAGATGCCCACCCGGGCACAGGGGGAGGGGCAGAGAGAGCTAGATCAAAGGAGAGGTGGAAGAGAAGGGGCATAAGCTGCACTGGGGAGACATACACACACAAAAGAAGGAAGGAGGAGGAGAGAAAGAGAGAGACACCCTGGACCAAGACGGGAGAGAAGATATGCCCGACCATGGTGGAAGAAGGGGGGATCATGGGTTCTGGGGTGCACAAAGAAGGGAAGAGGAAAGAAAATGGACACGGGGAGACACAAAGAGACAGAGAAGAGATGGAGGGAGCATAGAGATAGGCAGTGGTGTAGCTAGGGTAATTGACACCCGGGGCCGGTCATTTTTTAACACCCCCCCCCCCCCCCCCCGAAATCCAGTACTAGGCATACCGAGAATACAAAACACTCAGGACCTATACAGCAATTCTACCATACCATAAGCAGTAATTTGTACGAGTCACACAAGGAAAAGGAAAGCATCTTAAACACTACAGTGAGCACTAGAACATCAATTCACCTATTTTAAAACGAAAACAGACAGATTAGTACAGATCGTCGATCCTGCACAGTCAATGCCAACCGAAAGCCATGTCTTTTTCACAAATACAGATACACCCTAATCCACTATAGAATAAGTAATCATAAACTTTCTATTTAGACAAAAATTAAACTGAACCCCCGATGCCAGACTCTGCATACAATGCAACACCACAGAAACAGAAAATGTCCTCTAGTACTGTGCAAAATATAAAGACAGCAGATGTAAATTTGAAAAAAAAACTAACAAATACCAATCACCACAAATTAACAAATAGAAATAAAACAAATAATATCATTTTATTGGACTAATACATTTAGCTTTCAGAGGCCAAAACCTCCTTCCTCAGGTCAATTCAGTATAGTACTGTTACAGTGTCCTATCCTGACCTGAGGAAGGGGGTTTTGTTCTCCGAAAGTAAAATGTATTAAAATTAGTCCAATAAAAAGATTACCTTATTTACATGTTCTATTATAAACATTTATTAACACAGCTATAATACTACTTTATCCTAAAGCAAAAAAATAAAAATATATATTTACAGTTCGTTGTCTCTGGTTTCTGCTTTCCTCAACTTTTCACTGTCTTCCTTCTATCCAGCATCTGTCTTCGCTCTCTCTCTGCCATCCAGTGTCTGCCCTCTCTCCCTTCCATCCACTTCTGCCCTTTTCATGCACCATCTGCCCCAGTCTGCCATCTCTTTCTCCCCCTTCCATCAACATCTGCCCTCTATCTCTGCCCCTTCCATCCACCATTTGCCCCAGTCTGCCCTCTTTCTCTCTCCCCTTCCACCCACCATCTGCCCTTTCTCTCTGCCCCTTCAATCCATCTGCCCTCCCTCTACCATCCATCCAGGGTCTGCCCTCCCTCACGCTCCCCCCTTCTAGTCCCTCTCTCTCTCTGCCCCTAGTTCCAGCCCCAGCCCACATCTCCCACCTGCCCCCCTTTTCAGCCCCACTATCCCACCAGTCCCCAGCCCTTTTCTCCCATCAGTCCCGAGCTTCAGCCCCAGCCACTTCTCCCTGTCCTCTTTTCAGCCTCTAGTTTCAACCCCAGCCCTTTTCTGTCAACAGTCCCGAGCTTCAGCCCCAGCCAGTTCTCCCTGTCCCCTTTAAAGCCCCTAGTTCCCACAGTTTCAGCCCCCTTCATCCACCCTTGCATCCCCCCTTTTCAGCCCCAGACCCATTCTCCCACCTGCCCCAGGCATGGACCCATTTTCCCTCCTGCCCCCTTGTCAGACCCCAGTTCCAGCTTCAGACCCCTTCTCCCATCTGAGCACTCCCCTCCCCCCTCTCTGAGCACCCATCTGAGCTCTTCCACCCTCCCTAATCCCCTTTAAGCACCCGAGCTCCCCCACCCTTCCCCAATCCCCTTCTCCCCTCTCTGAGCTCCCCCACCCTCCCTAATCCCCTTTAAGCACCCCTCTGAGCTCCCCCACCCCTCCCCAATCCCCATCTCCCCTCCTTGATGCTCTCCCACCCTCCCTAATCCCCTTCAAGCACCTCTCTGAGCTCCCCCACCCCTCCCCAATCCCCTTCTCCCCTCCTTGATGCTCTCCCACCCTCCCTAATCCCCTTTAAGCACCCCTCTGAGCTCCCCCACCCTTCCCCAATCTCTTTCTCCCCTCTCTGAGCTCCCCCACCCTCCCTAATCCCCTTTAAGCACCCCTCTGAGCTCCCCCACCCTTCCCCAATCCCCTTCTCCCCTCTCTGAGCTCCCCCACCCTCCCTAATCTCCTTTAAGCACCCCTCTGAGCTCCCCCACCCCTCCCCAATCCCCTTCTACCCTCTGAGTCCCCCCCCCCCGACCCGACAGCTGAAATCCGTTCTCCTGCTGCTCCTACCCTGTCCTGCCTTAAAAAAAAATTTTTCGACGCGCCGGAGAGTGACAGGCAGCGCGCCTCGCATCTGCCCTGCTAGTAAAGAAGATCTCATCGACGTCATTGTCATTCCCACACTGAGTCCCGCCCGCCCTCACGGTAATAGGAAGTTGCCTCAGAGGGGGGCGGGACTCAATGTGGGGAGGGCGACGACGTCAGCAAGATCTTCTTTACTAGCAGGGCAGACGTGAGGCGCGCTGCCTGCCACTCTCCGGCGCTTCGAAAAAAATGTTTTAAAGGCAGAGCAGCGGGAGCGGAGCACCCCCCCACCCGATGACACCCGGGGCGGACCGCCCCCATCGTCCCGCCCTTGCTACGCCACTGGAGATAGGGGATACAGTGGGAAGGATAGTAACACAGAGGGCTGCTGGACAGGGTAAGATGTGGACATAGAAATACTGAACATTGGGGGGAGAATAAGGACTCAAATACAAATCAACCTATGCATCCAGCTTTTTTTTACATAAGCACACAACTATGGAACACATTACCAAAAGCCGTGAAAACAACTTATGATCGCCTAAACTTCCGGAAATAATTAAAAAACTAGCCTGTTCAAAAAGGCATACCCTACCTACCCAACTTAAATGCCTGTTCCCTGCAACACAACAAAACCAAAGCTCGTAATGGACAAATAATAACTCTTCCTCTTTACGATTCTCTTCCTCTCTACGATTCCCTAATGTGTCTGTACACCCGAACCTTATTCTACCACAACATTACTGTATTTGTTCATACCGGAATTGGCGAACGCCTTTACGTACTATGTAAGCCACATTGAGCCTGCAAATAGGTGGGAAAATGTGGGATACAAATGTAACACATAAAAAAAAATTTTTAAAGCCCAGAGAAAAGTAGGAGACACTGGGGCCAAAGCAATGCTCAGACATCAAAGGGTATATTTTGTTTCTGAATTTATTAATTGTAATATGTCAGCTTTGGAAAATGCTCACCTCTGATACCATAGATTTCAATTTCTATTTCTGTGACAGGGGTTTTTTTTTTTGTTTTTTTTTTAAATATAGGTGTGGAATCTGTTTGCTTTTTGCAGGGTTTGTTTACTGGAGCTCTGAAAAGGTTCTCCCATCCCCCCCTCCCCGCCCCCATTGGGAGAGATAGGGGATAAGGAGGCCCATTCCGTCTTAGCTACATGACTGCCCTACCCCAAGACATTCATCTACTTTTGTGCCTTCCCTCACCACTCTGGCGCAGTTTTATGCCCTTCCTTTGCTGGTGCTTTTTCCTCTGCTTCTCTGTCAGAACTGTACAGGATCCCTAAGCCTTGCATGATGCCAACTGCAAGGGGAAAGCCAGCAGTGGAAGAAGAAATGGCACTAGCAGTTATTTGTAGCTCACCATCTCCCTCTACTGGCTTGAAGAGATCCTGCAGGCTAGGAAGTGTGGAGGGGGAGATGGAGCAAAAACTGATGTTGCTGGTAGTGACCTTGTTTTACCTCAACTCTTCTCCCTACCAGTGACTGTGACTGATGGGTGGAAAACTTTCACAGCTGATCTAAGGTTATAATATGGCTACTCTCTCATGAGCAAGATGTATTTATATAATGATCAACGATCAGAATAAGAATCCTGTGGGCCTCTTTCTGATGTAGATAAAAAGGACATTATTTACTGCTTATCTGAGACTTGTCTCTTTCAAAATATCTTAATTGGTATAAGTTGAAGGAGCTTGTAGCATCACATATCTAAATCTTTCTCTTTACTTTCCATTTTCAGGGTGTGATAGCAGATTTAAAGGTGAAATCAGGTACACGACTGGCAGAACTGCAGTGCGAAGAAGAGGATGATGATGTGGAAGGGGTAACTTTCCAATGCATGTTCCCCTTGCATAACCCTTTAGCACTTGGAGATTGGGGGGGGGGGGGTGAGGACTATGTCCAATTACACCGGGCATCTTGGGGCAGGTGAGGGGTGTCCATCCCATACTTAATGATTGTAACTAGGACCTTAGGTGTTTCTAGCACCTCGAGATAATTCTTCCATCCTTCTTACTCAGAGAGCAGGAGAGCTCTGGAAATAAAAGGTTTGGAGTTGACCATGTGTCATCCTCATGCTTTAGGCTAAGCGAGAGACCTGTATCCCTCTGACTGTGAAATATTTTCTACTTTCTTGTCTTGTAATAGGTATCTGGAGATTTTGGAAGTGGCCAGAAAGTAAAGGAAGAGCATGACAGAAATGTGGTAAGCATAACCTGTGTCTCTTAACCCCATTCTACACAAATTTATTGCATTTATGCTCTTCTGTACACATGCATCCAGCTCTAAAGTTGGACTCTATTCTTCTGTACACATTCACTCTAGTACCTCCTCTCACATCTTGACATACCTTTTCTCTGAATAGAGGTAGAGCAATTGTTTTATGCCCAGGGTCAGAGGTGCAGAGGAGGATGTGTTGAGATACAATAGGTCAGTGATGCCCAAACATGTTGCTATGGCGGAACCCCTAAAATATTTTTTTTTGTACATAAGAAACCCTCAATTTATGTAAATGTATATATGTTCATATGTACTCTCTGAAGAGAGTTTGAAGAACCCAGTTTGGGAATCATTGCAGTAGGTGTTTCTGGAAGCAGAATTTTGAATAAGACAGTGTGCAGAGTTTCGGCGAGGAGTACAGAAGTGTGTATATTATGATGTGAGGGTGGGTGTAGAGGTCGAACTGTGCAGAGACAGGGAGGGGGATGAGGTTATAGCAGTGTTAAGCCACTCCTGAAGTACTCCATTGCTGGTCTTGTTTTCAGGATATCCATAATGAATATGCATAAGGTAATTTACATGCCATAGAGGCAATGCATACAGTTCTTTTCTCATGTATATTAATTATAGAAATCCTGAAACCCTGACTAGCAATGGAGTACTCCAGGAGTGGCTTGAGAAACACTGGATGCAAGCATCAAGCTTTTTTTTTTTTCTAGGAATGTAGGTGCTGGCATGTAAAGACATGAGTGCATGTGGGTGTGTTTGGAAGTATACAAATGTGTGTTGTAGTAGGGATATAAAGCAGGAATGTGTCTGAAATTCTTATTCCATTAATGTGATTGTCATTGTAAAACATTGTAAGCCACATTGAGCCTGCAAATAGGTGGGAAAATGTGGGATACAAATGCAGCAAATAATAATATTAGTGTAGAGCAGGCATGACCAGTTCTAAGGTGTAAGGAGTGTGGGTTAAATGTTTAGGACCTGTAGTCCTTGTCTAGACTGAAAGCAAACTCCTATTAATGCCAATGGGAAAATATAGAGAAAGCCGGAGATTTTCAACAGTTGAGTAGCCAAAAATTTAGCAGTTCACCAACGCTGAGAAAACCCAATGCCTAGTACTCACCTCGCAATACAAAACGAACAAATTCACCACCATTGACACACCAAAACTGAATCTTCCAATCTCGGACACCCTAAAAATTCTCAGAGTTACCATTGACCGACACCTAACACTTGAGGATCACGCGAAAAATACAACCAAGAAGATGTTCCACTCAATGTGGAAATTAAAAAGAGTAAGACCTTTCTTCCCAAGAACCGTCTTCCGCAACCTGGTACAATCAATGGTACTTAGTCATCTAGATTACTGCAACGCACTATACGCCGGCTGCAGAAAACAAATAATCAAAAAACTTCAGACAGCTCAGAATACTGCAGCCAGACTCATATTCGGAAAAACAAAATACGAAAGCGCTATACCCCTACGAGAAAAGCTGCACTGGCTCCCACTCAAAGAACGTATCACGTTCAAAACATGCACCCTAGTTCATAAAATTATTCACGGAGACGCACCAGCCTACATGTCAGACCTAATAGACTTACCACCCAGGAATGCTAAAAAATCATCCTGTACATTCCTCAATCTTCACTTCCCAAATTGTAAAGGTCTCAAATACAAACTAACGCATGCGTCAACCTTTTCCTACCCGAGTACACAATTCTGGAATGCGTTGCTGCGAAACCTAAAAACGACTTATGAACAAGCCAACTTCCGAAGTCTATTGAAGACCCATCTCTTCAACAAGGCATATTTTGTAAATTTAGGGGTTCAAAGACCCCCAAGAAGGCTGAAGTGACCTTAAATCTGACTCCATCTCTAAATAGCACTAGTACTGGGGTAATCAAGGAGTTGTGAAGTTCTAAAAGGAATTGCCACTAAGAGAGACGTTAGGTCTAAGGAAAAGATACCAGCCTTATGACAAACTGGATTTAGATTACAAGTTATACAATGCAGCGAAAGATAGCCTGATACAGCAAAAGCATTTATACTTACAGCCTTTCATCATTAAGTGAAGCCCACAAATCATCATTTGGAATGAGGAGTTTATTTGCCAAGGTACAAGTCAAATCAGTGATTGACAACAGGCACGTACAATCAATTAATTATAGGAATATAATAATCCAGCTGCAAACAGGTGTTAATTAGTTCCTAATCTTTTATAATTTCTTTTACCAATTAAAGGTTTTACAAGGGAAAGCAATTAGGTGATTTGTCAATTCTGCTGGACACATTGGTTTCCCTTGTAGAGAGAGAGTGGCAACCCTTCTCTCTCTCACGTAAACCAGGAAATACCCTGATTTTTATAGGTGCCCTCAGGATATGGATAATATGACAGTAGATATACCTGATTGGATCTATGCTAATGTCATGGTTGTCACTGATTGGCTCATGCTAATGAGTAGCTTCTATCTTGCTAGCATGGTTTTGTCTCTAGCTCGCTTGACCACAAATCTTAAGCAAGACCCTGCATCCAGCTACACCTTTCCTTTCTCACACCATGGCTGACCACAATCCTGCTCACAGGAAAGTCTCATTTCTCAACTTGTTTTTCTAACTTACATTAGAGAAAATTCCACTTTGTAACAGATACGGCTTCCATTTTGTGCTGAAATCCTCCATTTTGTTTCCATATCTATTGACCTAACTTTTCCTAATTTAGCTTATTTAGGCCTCAATCCGGGCTACAAACTAGGCCATACTTTTCCAGTAAGCTCCCAGTTATGTCAGCCATCAGATTTCTGACTCAGCCAAGGTCTGTAATGGCCTGAGCTCTATGACTGGGCCCGCCACCATTCCAGTGGGGGGGTCTCTGGCTGTACCATAATTATACATTCCCCACTTGTCACCCCATCTGGGGAGGGGTGACACAAAGCTCGTCAAGCTTGTCATCATCCATTCCAGAAGGTGGCAAGCTATCAAACGAGAGGGCGAGTTTTGGTCTTACAAATTGCTAGAAGGTATGGTGCAAGATAGGAAACGTCATTCTCAGGTGATATATTATTTGGGGCGTATGGAATTCCCGTTATATTACCCAACCCCTTGGGCCTCAATCATGATGTCACCCCTCTTGAGACTTGCTCATACCTGTAGTGAGAAAGGTTTTATGAATGGGACAAATCCATGAGTTCATCTACAAAATCTCATGAAGTATCGGTATGTGGGTAATAGCAATTTCAGGTGGATCATGCTAATAAACACTTTCAGGTCTTTCTATGGCTTCTATTGTATCTGTAGCATAGTGCATGGGGAGATAATCTAATGTATCTGTCTCAGTGGTCCTCGGAAGGAATAGTGGTTTTGATTAAGCACTGTTTTGGGCTCAACAAATATATGGTTAGTACTCTGATTGCAGGCTGTTTTAGGTTGTAGGTATTCAGAATCCTTAAACAGGTCGGAATTCCTGGACCTTACTATTACTCATCATTGGCATCCAATCATGAGAACTAAAAAGTGGATAGCAAGTATGAGGTTGCCTCATACAGCAAAAATGGTCAATCCTAGGAAAATTTATATTAACAAAGGTCATGCATGGATCTTGACATATGCATAATGACCTGGAAGTATGGGAAGCATTTTATATATTCGTTACCCCACTTGGAGCCTAGTCAAACCTACAGAAAGATATGCAGCTTAAGTAAGCCTACACCAAAGTTAAACAAATGCATAACTGGTTGATACTAACAGGGTTTACACCTACATTATGACATCTTAGCCAGTATTAGGGTTTGATGTTACCCTTGTATCTGAGCAATATCAACTTCAATTTAAATTACATAAACAGAAATAACGGGGAAACTCTTAGAAAAACAATAAGAACAATAAAGGAAATAATAGGAAAATAAAAATAAAACCTTTTCAATATATAGACAGGATTACTGCTAAACTGAAAATAAAACAAAATATGAATCTATAATGTCCATAAACAGCAACAGTAAATCTCAAATTACGTATCAGTTGGTTCTGAATTCTCTTTCCTCGATCATGGTTGAGGTGGTGGAAGCACTGAAGAATCTGGACGGAGATCTGGAAGATCTAACAGGGCTGGATTTTCACAGCGACTTGGGCAAGGAATCAGTAGAAGTGACAGTCTTAATACTAGGAATTGGGATTTGCAGAATGTATCCCCACTTCTGGCTTGCATAATGTGCAAGACAGATTGGTAATTACTAGTAAGAGATGATCAAATAACAATAGTTAAGTATATGGAACAAAAGAAAAGGGTACCAAAAAAACAATAAAAATTAAAATTTTGAGATGATGTTGATTGTTCAAGTTATTGATGTATGGAGGGTCAGGAATATGGTGCACAAAAATAGTCAAAAGGCACGGGCAATGCATTGCAATCTATCGCCAGTAGGTATGGAATCTTCACCTGCGATGATTACCATTCACCAAGGGTTGGGCCCTCAGCTGCAGGAGGCCAGCAGGACTTACGAGTTAGATGATTCAGAAAGAAGGGTAGCTTAGGAAATAGTCATAGTCAAAGCAGAAGACTAATGTGCAGAAATTTAAAACTCATAACTAGTCCAGGTGATGGAAGTATCTTCTGGAATCACGGTCGCTGTCTGTTGTAACAGAGAGCTCATACGTAAAGTGCCATGTAGGTTCTGGAAAAGATGAGCAGCCTGCAAAAATATTTAATACAATAGAATATTTAAGAGTATAACCAAGAAGGTCTAAATTAATGACATCATTTGGACAAAAGAAAATTCTCATTGGAGAAGTTGGCGCTTCTTTTTCTTGCCAGAGGTCAGTTGTAGCTGAAGTACCAAACTGGAATGGAGGCGGTAGATCAGGAATTGGATTAATAGTCTTCAATCAACCTACAGTACTTAATAAATAGAGCTGATATACAAATAATGCCTAGTAGTCAAATCTTAGCACAGGATCAGTAGGAAAAACAGTTATAGAATGCCTTGTTAGTTCCTTGGGGCACCAGTAGGTGGAGCTTAGTCTCAATATATAAAAACACAAGTTACAAGTAGAAAACAATTTTTTTCTCTGTAGATAAGATTTTGCTGGCACAGGAAGTCAGCAGAGTCTGAGAAAACATTGTGGTCAGAGACTGCTCCAGGAAAATACAGCTTTTAATATGATATTTAGAGAGATAGAGAAAAGCCAATATCAGAAAAGAAAGATGTAAAAACTATATATTTCTATGAGGCCTCCTCACGCGACCTTTACAAGGTTTAAATAGGTCAAATGAGAAGGACAATAACCTATAGTCCTCTGTAATAGTTCAGAGCCAATTTGGAAAATGAAAATTATATTAAATTCTAAACTGATCATTTCTATGCTTTCACAATTTGGGCCCTAAATTATGATAGCATATCAAGATTCACATTCAGAGGGATAGCTAAAAATAAGCTTATATATTCCCAGGAATCAATTTACAATTTAGAGTATATTTTAAATTACAGAGGAGGAGCAGCTTTATAAGCAGGAGACAAGTAGAAGAATTTCTTAAAACATTATAGTAAAATTCAAAAATCAAGAATATAATAACAATTTTTATTAATGCAATAAATGCACAAATTGACCAGTAGGATATGTTCATATAGACCAGTATGATAAATGGAACAACTTGTAAGCCTACATTGTAAATTGAATTCTAAACAAAGAGTAGCAAGGATAACACAGAATCATAGAATAACCCATCTAGTTATTAAAAATCTGAAACACGAAATGAATTCCTGTATCATATACTGAGTTCAAAGCTTTTGTAAAAATGAACTTTAGAGAAAATAAGAACTACAAGGGTTAATCTCTGTCATTCGGTCCTAAGGAAATCACGAAATAACCGTGCTTCCTGTGTCTAATTTGAGTTTACTGCTCACTGCAAGCATTGGATATTATGGTGACTGAAAATAGGACTATACATCAAATAAAAACTGTAAGTTTAAGTTTTCGTATTAAAACTTCATGCTGGTGTAATTAGTCTTCAAAGAATTAATACTTCAGGAGAGGAACAGAGGAGAAGGTTATTACTTTATCTGTTTCCCAGAGGTACGGTTCTCAATAAAAAGGAAGTTGGCAATTTTAGCTAGTACTGCGGCTTCTGTAATGCAAAAAAAAGTCTTATCTGAACATTGCTCTGAAATAATAGCAACCTGAATTTCTTTAGCTTTGGTTTACCACTTAGTTATGTTATGCAAGGGTTAATCTCTATTTGCCAGACCGAAGGGTCCTGGTCGCTTTAACCTAACACATTCAAATTCTAAACCCTATTGCAGAGGTAATACGGCAGGCACTGTAGTATCATGGAATCCGGAAATGAAATTTAACTGCGCCATTTGGGGTTTGAGAACAAAAAATGCTGGAACTCTATACATAATATATCTCAAAACTATAAATCTTTGAGAGGTAGGGAAGGAAGTTTGAAAGTAGTAGATAAGACGTGAAAAGGAAAATTAAAACAGTTAATTCATTATTACGGAACACATCCCCAATAGAGAGCCAGGAAGTGAACATCAGCACTAGTTATTTTAAACAACGTCAGAAATAAACAATGTTTTAGATTGCATATAATATAGAACCTTTCATAGTAAATATCCGGAATAATTATGCAATTTTCAAAGAACATATACACGGACGCACACCTATAAAATTAAAACTGTAAGTGGATCTCTTTTACTAAGAAGTCTGTCATATGATACCTGAATAAGAATGACAAGTATGTCCGGTATCTCTGTCTTATCCAGATTTAGAATCCGGATGTGAGTACCGGAGCTAACAAAGATAAATTATCGAAAACCCTTAATCTATTTATAGCTACTAGAACTAAAAAGTGCTTGCATTTCTAGTGAAAGCAATTTACCGGAAGTAAATAACAACAATCTATTTAATATCATGTCACAAATTAAACAAACATTGCTTAAATGAAATAATATACAATCCTGGAAAAAAGACACTCCTTTGAGATTTACTACCACTGCCGTTGATAGGTAATCTCGCAGGGAAACCTTAGAGCACTAATTTAAAACCAAAGAAATGATTCCTTAATAACTAGCTGGTTTAGTTTATGCCATTTACCACAGGACACACATGAACATATAGACATAAAATTAAAACAGTAACCTAACCCTGATAAGTAGAAAACTTAAAGCTCAGAAGAGGAAGCCAGATATTTCTAAATGTAGTTCAAAACCAATCATTGGAATTGTGCACGGTTAAGGAATTGTTTAGGGTTTCAAAACAAAAAACATAAAAATAAATATTCCAGTAGCCAATCACAAGTCACAGCACACAGACAGAAAAGGAAAACCACACTCATACACATACACAGTTATTGTCCCACATACAGAGGTGTCCCTGTGTATTGAGGACAAAATCTTAATCCTAAATTTGGTAAAATAAAACATTTAAATTAGAGCTAATCCAACAGGCCATGAAAGTATACAAAGGCAAGCTTAATAGTAACACATACAATAAATGAAAATATACTCACGATTCGTGCAATGTAATCTCCAGCGCCGAAAGTCAATTGAGAAAGAAAACAGTAGGCCCTTTCGAACTCTCGGTGGCGTAGGGGGATCAACCACAAAATAGAAAGGTCTGTTTCACAAAGTCCTTACCAGAGATCTGAATAGATGTCAGATCACCAGTATCTGGCGTTGGGTGCGGAGAAGAAGATATGATATAATGGGTAGAGAACAACATCACCCAATATGTATAACAACGGGACCTAGTGAGCAAGTGGTCTACAAATAAGCTTCAGACCTGTAATTTGCTATAGAAAAATGAACTAGAGTAATAATATATATATTGACCAGACCTAGAACCTGGTACAAGGTCAGTGGTTCAAAAGGCAGCTTCAGGGATAGCAGGGAGACCTAGAAATGATAATGTGCTAACAGTTTACAAAAACATGCAATGATTATCCTGATAGTAAAACATGCAGAGACATAACACAATCATACTCACGCATCTGCTAATGTACTCCAACATAGGGACCCAAAATAAAAATTACCAATTGGCGGAAAGCTCCACGCTTTGACCGCAAGTGACATTAACAGAGAAACAAAAGGTACGGCACAGAGATTTGTAGTCGAAAAATCAGTGAGAAAATATATTCAGTGTCAGCTAGTATATGTATTCTACTCTATCCAAAATAATTGTCCCCCAGGGTAGGCTTCTAAGGACAGGAGCATACAGCAGCTTCTACAGTCCACCAAGAGCGTTCAGCAGCTTCTATTGGCCACGAGCATTTCAGCACTCAAATGATAGAACCCCTAAAGTGGGGGTTGCTACTACCCCTAAAAGAATACAGGAAACGCGGAAGAAAGTCTCCCATAGTCGGGGGACAACGGTCCAATGGGTCTCCGCTGGTTAGGAGTCTTCAGCATCTACAACTAACCCCCAATTGATCCACCCCTGGTTAGGAGTCTTCAACATCTACAACTAACCTTTCAAAAGTTTAGATAACCTGGTTAGGAGTCTTCAGCGTCTACAACTAACTTTCCTAAAATTTAGAATGCCCTAGTCAACTAGTCCACAATGGCAACTTAAGGATTTAGACGTCTTTGTATTTCCCCAGCGCACATCTGTACTAGGTAACTCTGATGTGGGCAATAATCCAGAATAGTGGAAGCAGGCCATTCCGAAAATGGAATGGAATATCTGCTCAAAATCTAATAATTGAGATACTGTCATCCAACTAAGGGTCACTGACCCTTTGATGGGTGTAAGCCCCAGGCATCGATATCAAAGCCAATGGTTATAGCGTGACACTGGTACAAGAGAAAATAAGAAAGGTATATCATATCCCAGGGAAAAGCCCTGAAACAGACTTCAGAGGTGGTAAAATAAAAGAGGTTAAAAAAAAAGAATTATTTTGAAGCAAAACAAAACACATGTAAGCTCATGGGGGGGAAGGTACAACCATAAGGGAGCCATTAGTCAGAAGAAAAAAATGTGAAAAATTCCACATTCATCATTCACTAGACAATATATTTTCCACTCAACAAACCACGAGAGGGAAACTAAAAAAGCATTAGAACGGAACAACTGACAATAAGGAAGCCTGCAATGCGAGGGCAAGCACTACAAATAAATTCATTCATGCGGTTATACCTATAGTAAAAGAAGAAAACTATTTAGGATAAATAAGGAAAGAAAAAAAGTTTTGCAGCTTGGCAACACATCTAAATACAAAAGTGAGTACTGCTATTCTAGCATTGAAGTCTCAAAGAAAAATGACACACTGTAAAATAGGAAGTGGGCGGGATATAAAAGTAGACAGACAACCATAGTGAACCAATGAGTAAGCAGTTGTATAAGGCTGAGCTAAACTTAACGATGGGTAAAAAGCTGGCAGATAGCTCAGAGAAATGGATTTTAACATACCAATCAATAAGTAGTCCATGAGAGACACAAAAAATTTGAAAGCCCTGTAACAGCATGTTGAGCAAGTCTTATTTAAGCTGAATTAAGGGATAGCAAGGGAAAAAAAAAGTGTAAAACCACTAGAGTGGGAGTTGTGAGACAGAGCAACCATCAAGGAAGGGAGGGGCAGTGCCGGAGGAGAGTAAGTAAGAGAAGAAAGTTTTAATATGAAGGATGGCTTATCAGGACTTATTTGAAGAGTCATTTTAGCTAGAGCCCATAGCGGAAAGAGCTTGAGGTAAATCTTGTGACTGAAACACTATAATATATCCGGGCTAGCCACCTGCTGGGAAAAAGCTGCTAAAACAATCGCCAGCTAAGGGTTAAATGTTAAAAGCAATCAAATTGTTTATGCAATCCCGAACATGCAGAAACCATAAAATACATACAGCAATGGCAGGGGCTCTACCCACTTGAAAAATAGAATGTAAGGGACGTAGGAGAAAGCCCCAGGTTGAAACAAATTAAAATCTCTAATCTTAAGAAACAACTTCAGAAGTTCAGGCTGACAGACTGCCAATAGATTCAGTGAAACAGGAAACAAGTAGCGGAAACTGTTGCCAAGCAATAATGAGCATCTTAGAAACAGTTTCTACAGGAGTGCAACAAAAAAAGTTTAGAAATTAAGTTAGGCAACATAGGGCTGCAAAAAAGACACTAAAAGGAAACCAATTTTAATTACAGGCAATGAACAGTGTAAACCCCCCCCCCCCCCCCCAAAAAAAAGTCACGGAGATGCCTACTAGATATGGGGAGGGAAACGCCCAAGCCAGAAAAGGGGAAGTGAAAAAAAAACATGACGCAGTAAGAAAAACCTTGTAGCAACAGAGAAAGTGTTCTCAGGAAGTATAAAAAAAAAAAAAGGACTACGCAGCAGAAATAGAGATAAGATTTAGTATTGAGAACTCCTCTATTAAGGGAAAAGAACTTTTTTTAAAAACTTTATAACCACATTGTGGAACACGATAAGATCTACCAGGCTGTCTCTTGCAGCATAAGAAAATCTGTCTCTGAGTTTTAACGAGTTTTAACGAAACCGGGCAACAGATTAGATTGCCAAATATAGCATCTTAATTCTGAAAGTCTCAGAAACAGTTTTAGAAAGAGACTAGAAAGCAAAAATAAAACAGCAGTTTATAAATTCAGCCAAAAATTATGCTAGTAAGGGCAACAATCAATTGGAAGATAAAACAACAGAATTTTAGTCAAGAGCTTTAAGTAACCCCCACTTTGACAAAATGTCTGGTGGCGTGTTTAAATCTAACGCGGGGGTCACCAATGTTGTAAATTTAGGGGTTCAGAGACCCCCAAGAAGGCTGAAGTGACCTTAAATCTGACTCCATCTCTAAATAGCACTAGTACTGGGGTAATCAAGGAGTTGTGAAGTTCTAAAAGGAATTGCCACTAAGAGAGACGTTAGGTCTAAGGAAAAGATACCAGCCTTATGACAAATTGGATTTAGATTACAAGTTATACAATGCAGCGAAAGATAGCCTGATACAGCAAAAGCATTTATACTTACAGCCTTTCATCATTAAGTGAAGCCCACAAATCATCATTTGGAATGAGGAGTTTATTTGCCAAGGTACAAGTCAAATCAGTGATTGACAACAGGCACGTACAATCAATTAATTATAGGAATATAATAATCCAGCTGCAAACAGGTGTTAATTAGTTCCTAATCTTTTATAATTTCTTTTACCAATTAAAGGTTTTACAAGGGAAAGCAATTAGGTGATTTGTCAATTCTGCTGGACACATTGGTTTCCCTTGTAGAGAGAGAGTGGCAACCCTTCTCTCTCTCACGTAAACCAGGAAATACCCTGATTTTTATAGGTGCCCTCAGGATATGGATAATATGACAGTAGATATACCTGATTGGATCTATGCTAATGTCATGGTTGTCACTGATTGGCTCATGCTAATGAGTAGCTTCTATCTTGCTAACATGGTTTTGTCTCTAGCTCGCTTGACCACAAATCTTAAGCAAGACCCTGCATCCAGTTACACCTTTCCTTTCTCACACCATGGCTGACCACAATCCTGCTCACAGGAAAGTCTCATTTCTCAACTTGTTTTTCTAACTTACATTAGAGAAAATTCCACTTTGTAACAGATACGGCTTCCATTTTGTGCTGAATTCCTCCATTTTGTTTCCATATCTATTGACCTAACTTTTCCTAATTTAGCTTATTTAGGCCTCAATCTGGGCTACAAACTAGGCCATACTTTTCCAGTAAGCTCCAAGTTATGTCAGCCATCAGATTTCTGACTCAGCCAAGGTCTGTAATGGCCTGAGCTCTATGACTGGGCCCGCCACCATTCCAGTGGGGGGGTCTCTGGCTGTACCATAATTATACACATACAACAAGGATCAACAAATATGAACTCCTGTACACATACCCAGAACTGCCCTTACAATATCTCACTGCCAAACCACTATCATGTTTTTTTCACCAAACCACTATCATGTTTTTTTCACTATTACTAAATGCACATTTTCTATATAATTCTTATACAATTCTTAAATAATTCTTACTATGATTGCTGATGTACTATCATGTTCTACCATTCATGTTACCCAAAATCCTTCTGTTATACTAAATGTATACTTTCTAATGTATTCTCACTATTCATGATGTATTGTAAGCCACATTGAGCCTGCAAAGAGGTGGGATAATGTGGGATACAAATGCAACAAATAAAAAATAATAACAGACTGTAGTACAGGAAGGTAAACAAGGGTTAGAAACTTTATTCTCTTGAAGAAAGCAGGGCAGAGTTAGAAAAAAATATATATATTTTTACTAGATGTCCAGCAAACTTCACAATAACTAAGTAATACAGATAAAATCTAAAAGCAAGAACCACAGCCAAACAGTGAAATAGAGAAAAAAAATAGCCAGAGATTACTTAGCAGTTTTGCAGATCAGGTTTTGCCATGTAGCATATCCTGAAGATATAGGTATTTCAAAATGAAATCCCCACATCTGCTTTCCCTGCAGACTTTCTACAGGGTCTGAAAATATCTCCTTCCTTCTGGCCTGAGCTGGATCAGAGTGCCCCTTCTTCCTCTGGTATGGTTGGCCTCCCTCCTTCTGTTTTGCTTTCTATCAAGGAAGAAACACTAAAAAGGAGTAATAGGAGAAAAGGATATTTAGGAAAGAAGCCAGGTGTTAGAACTGGAAAAAAAAAGGATACCGATAAGGAGGATAATTAAATAAAACACACACACACATACTTTCATTTTTTGTAGTAGTTTAATTGTCGGGTTCTCGAGGAAGAACCAGAATTCATGAGCCCTTGGACCACTGCCGAGGAGCGGCAGAAGCAGGCAAGACCACCCTGGAACTGGATACAAGGAAGAGCAGGACTGGAACTCTGGACTGGAGTAGAACTGAGGCAGGCAACTAGAACAAGCAGAACAGGAACAGCTTCACCTGCGCTTGACCACCGTTCCTCAGAAGTTGAGCTCCCAAGTGCGGGTGGCCGGTAGGACTTGCAAGACAGGGCAGGAACTGAAGACCCAGAGGACCCACCCTGGGTCTAGGATACACGAGGGAAGCTAGGCTAGAAACTAGACTAGGACTGAAAGCTGCTACGCAGCCACTAAGCAAGAAACACAAGACAGACTGAGCAGACGGGATGTGCACAAAGACTAGGCAGGAGCAGGGGCTAGGATATACATACAAGCTTGGCAAAGCAGAGGCTAGGAGGCACATACAGGCCTGGCAGAGGCAGGGGTCAGGAAACACATACAAGCTTGGCAGAAACGGGGTTCAGGATATACTCTAGCTAGGCAGAAGCAGGATACAGGATATACACTCAGGATATACATTAGCTAGGCAGAGGCAGGATACAAGGTATACACATAAGCTGGGCAGAAGCACACAGAGAGTATCAGGGTTCAGACTATAGTCAGAGACAGGCAGCAGGCAGAGAATATCCGGGTTCAGGCTGTAGTCAGAGACGGGCAGCAAGCAGAGAGTATCCGGGTTCAGACAATAGTCAGAAACAGGCAGCAAGCAGAGAATATCCGGGTTCAGGCAATAGTCAAAAACAGGCAGCAAGCAGAGAATATCCGGGTTCAGGCAATAGTCAGAGACAGGCAGCAAGCAGAGAATATCAGGGTTCAGGCAATAGTCAGAGACAGGCAGCAGGCAGAGAATAAACCAGGCACTAGCAGAGGTCAGGGCAATGGCTGAAGCTTCAGTATCTAACAACCACCTACAGAGAACAAACAAAGGCTGGAAGCCAAATAGCTCCAAACACAGACAGGGATCAAACAAAGGCTGAAGCTTCAGCAGCTCCCAACACAGACAGGGAACCCACAAAGGCTGAAGATTCAGTGGCTCCAAACACAGAGTGGAGCACCAGAAGGACTAGCAGTCCACAGACACACCAGCAGAAGGGCAGGAGCCCACACAGAAGGACTAGCAGTCCACAGACACAACATAGTAACATAGTAACATAGTAGATGACAGCAGAAAAAGACCTGCATGGTCCATCCAGTCTGTCCACAAGATAAATTGATATGTATATACCTTACCTTGATTTGTACCTGTCTTTCAGGGCACAGACAGTATAAGTCTGCCCAGCAGGATTCCCCGCCTCCCAACCACCAGTCCCGCCTCCCATCACCGGCTCTGGCACAGACCGTATAAGTCTGCCCTCCACTATCCTCGCCTTCCAACCACCAACACCTCCCCCCCACCTGCTCCGCCACCCAATTTCGGCTAAGCTTCTGAGGATCCATTCCTTCTGCACAGGATTCCTTTATATATATCCCACGCATGTTTGAATTCTGTTACCGTTTTCATCTCCACCACCTCCTGCGGGAGGGCATTCTAAGCATCCACCACCCTCTCTGTGAAAAAATACTTCCTGACATCTTTCCTGAGTCTGCCCCCCTTCAATCTCATTTCATGTCCTCTCGTTCTACCGCCTTCCCATGTCTGGAAAAGATTTGTTTGCGGATTAATACCTTTCAAATATTTGAACGTCTGTATCATATCACCCCTGTTCCTCCTTTCCTCCAGAGTATAAATGTTCAGGTCAGCAAGTCTCTCTTCATACGTCTTGGAACGCAAATGCCATACCATTCTTGTAGCTTTTCTTTGCACCGCTTCCATTTTTTTAACATCCTTTGCAAGGTACGGCCTCCAAAACTGAACAGAATACTCCAGGTGGGGCCTCACCATCGACTTGTACAGGGGCATCAACACTTCCTTTCTTTTGCTGATCACACCTCTCTCTATAACAGCCTAACAACCTTCTCGCTACGGCCATCGCCTTGTCACACTGTTTCATCGCCTTCAGATCCTCGGATACTATCACCCCAAGATCCCTCTCCCCCTCAGTACCTATCAGACTCTCACCGCCTAACACATAAGTCTCTCGTGGATTTATACTCCCTAAGTGCATCACTTTGCATTTTTTCGCATTGAATTTTAATTGCCAAACCTTAGACCATTCTTCTAGCTTCCTCAGATCCTTTTTTATGCTTTCCACTCCCTCCCGGGTGTCCACTCTGTTGCAAATCTTAGTATCATCTGCAAATAGGCAAACTTTACCTTCTAACCCTTCGGCAATGTCACTCACAAATATATTGAACAGAATCGGCCCCAGCACCGATCCCTGAGGCACTCCACTACTCACCTTTCCCTCCTCTGAGCGAACTCCATTTACCACCACCCTCTGTCGTCTGTCCGTCAACCAGTTCCTAATCCAGTTCACCACTTCGGGACCTATCTTCAGCCCATCAAGTTTATTTAAGAGCCTCCTGTGGGGAACCGTGTCAAAAGCTTTGCTAAAATCTAAGTAGATTACGTCTATAGCACGTCGATGATTCAATTCTCCAGTTACCCAATCAAAGAATTCAATGAGATTCGTTTGGCACGATTTCCCTCTGGTAAAACCATGTTGTCTCGGATCTTGCAACTTATTGGCTTCCAGGAAATTCACTATCCTTTCCTTCAGCATCGCTTCCATTACTTTTCCAATAACTGAAGTAAGGCTTACCGGCCTGTAGTTTCCAGCTTCTTCCCTATCCCCACTTTTGTGAAGAGGGACCACCTCCGCCGTTCTCCAATCTCTCAGAACCTCTCCCGTCTCCAAGGATTTATTAAACAAATCTTTAAGAGGACCCGCCAGAACCTCTCTGAGCTCCCTCAATATTCTGGGGTGAATCCCGTCCGGTCCCATGGCTTTGTCCACCTTTACCTTTCCAAGTTGTTGATACACACTCTCTTCCATGAACAGTGCTCTATCCACTCCATTCTCAGGTGTACTTTTGCAGGTCCCTTGTGGTCCTTCTCCAGGATTTTCTTCAGTGAAAACAGAACAAAAGTATCTATTTAGCAAATTGGCTTTTTCTTCATCATTATCTACATAGCGTTTCGCTGTATCTTTTAGTCTCACAATTCCCTTTTTAGTCATTCTCCTTTCACTAATATACCTGAAGAAATTTTTGTCGCCCCTCCTTACATTTCTAGCCATTTGTTCTTCCGCTTGCGCCTTCGCCAGACGTATCTCTCTCTTGGCTTCTTTCAGTTTCATCCGGTATTCCTCTCCGTGTTCCTCTTCTTGAGTTTTTCTATATTTCTGGAACGCCAACTCTTTAGCCTTTATTTTCTCAGCCACTTGCTTGGAGGACCATATCGGTTTCCTTTTTCTCTTGCTTTTATATACTTTCCTTACATAAAGGTCTGTGGCCCTATTTATTACTTTTTTCAGCCTGGACCACTGTCCTTCCACTTCTTGTACGTCCTCCCAGCCCATCATCTCCTTCCTCAGGTATTCCCCCATTTTACTAAAGTCAGCACGCTTGAAATCCAGGACTTTGAGTATAGAGTGGCTGCCCTCCAAACCAAACCATTTGATGGTCGCTGCTTCCCAGGTGTGCACCCACTCGAACATTTGACACGCTATCCCCATTTGTGAGCACCAGATCCAGCGTCGCTCCCTCCCTCGTGGGTTCCGTTACAATTTGTCTGAGCAGAGCACTTTGGAAAGCATCCACGATCTCTCTACTTCTTACCGATTTCACAGATGGAACCTTCCAATCTACATCCGGCAGATTGAAATCTCCCATTAACAGAACCTCTTTTTTCTTTCCTAATTTTTGAATATCTGCGATCAGATCTTTATCTAGTTCCTCTAATTGTGTCGGGGGTCTGTAAACAACACCCACGTGGACAGAGGTTCTATCATCTCTTTTTAAGGTGATCCATATCGCTTCTTCCTTTCCCCAGGTCCCTGTCATTTCAGTCGCCATGATATCATTCCTCACATACAGAGCTACTCCTCCACCTTTATGACCCTCTCTATCCTTCCTAAATAGATTATAGCCTGGAATGTTTGCATCCCATTCATAGGAACCATTGAGCCATGTCTCCGTGATTGCAACAACATCTAAGTCTGCCTCCAACATCAGGGCTTGAAGGTCATGAACTTCATTGCTTAGACTACGAGCATTTGTGGCCATCGCTTTCCATCTATATTTCCTGTTATGTGTTTCAACATTAGTGATTTGGGGGTGTCTATTCACTTCGGGTACCTTCATATCTTTTTGTTCCACAAAGCAGATGGGCAAGAGCCCCAGAGACAGGCCATGTGGCAGCGCAACAGTACACTCACTAACCTGACGTCCTTTTGGCATAACACATGCAAAGGCCTTGAATGCAAGCACAGCACTTTCTTATGAAGGCTCTCACTGATGATGTCACCTACTGCAGGACAGGAGCAGGGAACACACTCAAACCAAAGAGAGGCTTGGAACACATAGGAAGGACAGGCAGGAGCCATCTTGGAAGCTGGAACAGAACAGGCGGAAGCCATCTTAGATGCTGGCTCCCCAGAGAGGCATAGCCCACACAGGTGAGGTCTAGTGAGGTAATCAGCACACAGAGACAGAGACAAAACTAACACAGAAATAGACAGAAGCCATCACAGATGCTGACCCCCAGAAATAAGGTAAGTCTGAGGGTGGTCACGGCCACAGACGTGACATTAACATGTGTTATGGGAGTAAAATGTGCAGCAGCTATTGCTATGCAAAATAATTATTTTGGCAAAGCTATTAGTATAAAACAACTTATGAAATAAAATATTTACTTGCAGTAAAGCAGTAGGAGAGGGTTTACTAGGGATGGTGATATGGGGGTCCTCTGTACTGTGTATCAGGCTTCTTGCAGGTTGTTAGGGGTGCTTAGTACATTTTTTTTCTAGGATAAAGGTACCAGTACTCATACAGGGCAAACTTAGTGGGCGAGGTGAATATCCATAGCTACTCCACTACAGTAGCAATACCACCACAGTAGGCAGCATGTCCTTGTCATCAGGCATTCAACATATCAAAAGATGGCATTGCAAATATACTAGTCCCTAGAATATTAACATATCTCTTATTGGCAGGCATAATTTATTCTGGAATGGGGTGATGGCGTTCCAGCACTTTTTTTGCAGCCTGAAGTACCTGGCAGAATCTCAAATAGCAAGATCCCATGGCAAGCAGTGGCTTCCCCCATGTCTGTCTCAATAGCAGGCTGTAGACTTTTTCTTTAGGAATTTGTCCAAACCTTTTTTTAAACCCAGATGTGCTAACCGCTGTAATCACATCCTCGGCAACGAGTTCCAGAGCTTAACTATTCATTGAGTGAAAAAATATTTCCTTCTATTCGGTATTACCATGTAACATCATTGAGTGTCCCCTAGTCTTTCTACTATTTCAAAGAGTAATAAATCGATTCACTTCTACAGCACTCAGGATTTTGTAGACCTCTGTAATATTCCCCCTCAACCATCTCTCTTCCAAGTTGAAGAGCCCTAACCTCTTTAACCTTTCCTCATATGAGAGGAGTTCCATCCCCTTTATCATTTTGGTTGCACTCTTTTGAACATTTTCTAATTATTCTATATCTTTTTTTGAGATACGGTGGCCAGAAGTGCACGTAATACCTGACATCAAAATCCCTTTTGGGAAGTACAAACTCCCCCTCAAATGACAAGTCAGGAACTTTGAAATACAGTTAGATTCCACACTTACTCTGATTCCCCAAATCCAAGCAACTTTCAAGAGCTGCTTCTACTATTTGCGACAGCTATGCTGCGTCTCTCCTTACATCGATAAGGTAAATCTTATCCCAGTTGTGCACATCAAGACTGGATTAGTTCAATGCACTTTACAATGGTCTGACTACAAAGGGCCTGCTCCAGTTGATTCAGAATACAGCAGCAAGACTCATAGAAGGTTGCAAGCGATGTGACCACATTACACCATTTTTGCAAAACCTTCATTGGCTACCAGTACAATACAGGGCTAAATTTAAAACTCTATGTCTGATCTTCAAGGCCCTCAAAGGAAATGACCCTGATTACCTGAAGATGTTCCTCTATACGCCACCAAGGACACTAAGGTCCTCTTAAGGACTATCACTAACCACACCGTCTCCAAACGACATTACACAATGTGATACCTGCAAACGAGCCTTCTCTGGAGTAGCACCATTGTTGCAGGAATTGATGCATGAATTACCCCTATTGTTAGCAGAACTTGTGGTACTTCAGGAGTCAAACAGCACACACCAGAGTGAGAGAGAAATCTTCTTTATTTGCCAGCAAACAAAGTAGGACATCAGCATTAAGTCTCTTCTTCTCTTTCTCAGCTCTCTGTGTCTTTGTGGCTTCTGTCTCAGCTCCTTCTCTTCTGCTGTCTCTCCCTCTTCTGTCTGTTCCTTCAGCTCTCCTTCTTCTGTCTGCTCCTTCTGACGTAAGCTGCTTCTACTCCCACTTATATACCGTTCTATCTCCCTCCTAGCCCCCCTTACTCTCCAGATGGTAAAGAATAGATTAATTACCTTGTCTCAACCAATCATCTCTATACATATGTTCCAAATATCAGTTACATAGGTTTCAGACATTTCTCAAACTGACCTATGACCTGGGGCCCCTCAAACCAGACAATATGGCACCAGTCTCTTACATTTTCATTATGATTAATTTCTCAGCTATAGCTTAAACTGAGTTCATTTAGGGGCTAAGGGACATTCTCATATTCCTAGTCAACTTCATACTAACTGCTAACTGAACTCTGGCATTCATTAAGGGGTCAAGGGCCAGTCTTACTTAATAGCATACAGCTATAGTTTGTTATTACTTTCAGGACCATTCCTATACTTAGCTAATCAATCAAGGAGAAGAGAGTTGACTTCTCTGACCTCTTAGCTTCATACACTGAACCAGCCAGAACTATACATAAGTCAAACCAGATGCTTGACCTTTTCACTGCAGTCCTACTCAGAACGTAAGGCAAAGAGTTGAACAAACATTAGATTTAAAAAGGTATTCTACATATTAACTACACAGAATAAACATATTCTAAAATAAGCATCCTTATAAGACATATTCTAAAATACACAGAATCAGTATTCCTTATAACAAAATCTACATATCAAGAATATCTAGAATTATTTAACCAGCTTTAAACTACAGTATGTCTGGCTCATGCCTTGTTCATAATAGTATACAGATGTATGTGCTAGCATTAGCAATCCATCACCCACAAGGTGTCAAAGAAAGTTTCTGTCTCTGACCTTTCTAAGTAATTAAATCCAGCTGGCATTCCTTCACTTGCAGAGTGAAAAGTTGAATTCAAACTCCAAACTTTTAAACCCCAGATTTTTAAACAGAATTAACACTTAATATAATTTCTTATATATGTATAATTATGCCCATGCTGTCTCACCATACTCTGAAATGCTAAAAGACTCCACTTCACACAGTCTACTTCAGGAAGCAGGTGAAAGCTTGGCTCTTCAACCATGCCTTTAATGGAAGAAGTAACTAACTTGTTAGTCTCACTGACTAACACAAGAAGTGACTCGGACTGCACATAGTGCAGCAGGACATGTTCATCCACTCCTACCCTAGCTAAGATAATATTTAACTTTCTTTAAATCAGTCACCTTACTTTCTAACTCTTCTTACTCTCTTACCTATCTACATGTTACATCTTTGCTTTACCCTTCACTATCAGTTAAAATGTTCTATTACGTGTTGTGTTGACATTGTAAGTAGTATACTTTGTATTGTTATTTGAATATTTTTACTGCTCTAATTGCCTATTGCTCATGTTTGATCTATTCTTACTGTATACCGCCTTGAGTGAATTCCTTCAAAAAGGCGGTAAATAAATTCTAATAAATAAATAGATACTCAATGTAATGTCGCATCATGCAGTGATACAGAAACATTATAATATTTTTCTTCTTATTTTCCATCCCTTTCCTAATTTCTAGCATCCTGTTAGTTTTTTGGATGCTGTGGCACACTAGGTAGAAGATTTCACTGTATTGTCTACGATGTCGGCGATTCATATATGCTGTTCGTGCTGACCTCTGAGCCTTCTCTCTGATGCACTTCCTGTTTCCACAAAGGCAGGAAGCATCAGATACAAGGCTCTGTGGAATCAATGTACACTGCTGGTGGCCTCTGGCAGTGAAAGCAAGTTCTGAAAGGTACAATTGGGGGGAGGGAAGATGCTGGATTGCCAGCTGGGGAGGGAGGAGAAAGTGAAATTCTGGTCCATGAAGGAGAGGAGGAGAAACTCTGGTCTGAGAAGGGGAGAAATGCTGGCCCATGCAGGGGAAAAGAAAAAGAAGAAAGGTGGAGCAGGTTGGGGGGGGGGGGGGGGGTTGGTGGTGAGGAAGAGAATGGCTTGGCCATAGAAGGGGGCAGGGGGAGGAGAAAGACATCGGGATGCTAGATATGAAGTGGGAAAGAGTGAGGAGTTGCTGAATATGAGGGGGAAGAGAGAGGAAAGATGCCAAACATGATGAAATTATGTATGTTATGTTACCTGCCTTGGATAAGGGCAGGCAATAAATGAAATAAACATGTGTGAGAAGCTGTGGAGGGGGGGCAGAAAATGAGGGAAAGGGATTGGGATTTGATATGCTGCCTTTCTGTGATTATAATCAAAGTGGTTTACATATCATTTACAGGTACAGTGCATGTCGGATAAGCGCATGCTCTGTTTAACTGCATGCCGCACTTCTGTCTCGTTTTTGGCGCCATCAGTTTGTATGGGGACAAACCTGTTTAGCGCACCACTGATGAGTGCAAGATTCACTTATATGCATGGTTTAAGACCGCTCCTCTGCAGGAAAGACTCCGCATAAGCGCGCGCATGGAATATGGAAGCCGATTGGTGCG